>NW_015373972.1:33534-61067 GCF_001272555.1 Dufourea novaeangliae
TGGCAGGTCACAGATTCACTTCTTTCGCAGAAATCGAAAATTGGCTTGTAACTTGGATCGCCTCAAAAGACGAGATATTTTTTCGAGATGGAATTCGAAAATTGCCTGAGACGTGGGAAAAAGTAGTAAACAGCGATGGACAATACTTTGATTAATCTGTTAATTCATTTTGTTCTCGAAATAAATGCATTGTTCACCACAAAAAAACGGACCGAACTAATTTGTACTCCCAATATATATACACACATTGTTATATATGCATGCACATATGATTGCAACTTTGCATTGACGCAAACGGTCACCACTTCGAGTATCTCCCGTAATGTAAGGAAGTTTATTTTATTACCACATTTGACCTTGCATGACCTTCAAAGATAGCTCACTGAAGTCGTCTCAACACCGGTTATCACATCGCGATAAAAGAACATAGCATTACATTTAAAAAAAATAGAGATGACCTTGAAATCTCCTCTATGCCTTCACCCACTCAGAAAATGTTTGTGTCACGATATGCCCCACTCTATATCGTGTAAGTTTTGTATATAACATTTTTTCATATTATTACAAATAACGGCAATAGTCAAAGTTGACATAGTTATTGCCCCCACCCTGTATATTGATCGTGTTGTTAACATATTTTTCTTAAATTGGATTCTTGTTACGATACATGTACATTGTAGGAGTTAATTAAAATGTATATTAACTGTACCTGCAGTGATTCACATTTTTCCAACAGCTCCTTTTCCACTCGATGCGCTTTATAGAGAGACTCAAAGAGCCTGGTGTATTCTTTCAAGTAAGGGGCCAACGCCGCGGTACTTTTCATATCCTTCAGAATCTAAAAAACGAAATAATACACTGTCATTGCTTTCAATGTGCCGACTCCACGATACCCGTAATTAATAAATGAAGTTGTAAAAACTCTAACGAACTGAGTAACAGAACTTCTGTAATTGATGAGCATTCCTTTCCGAGAACGAAGCAGTCTAATCACAAATACGAAGTATGTAAAGAAAAACAGCTTGACCACATAATTGAGAGGACATTATGATTTGTGTGGCTTGTAAGAGAAGTATAAATTGTTTAATAAGATAAAGAATTAATAATAATATGCAAATATTATAAGTTATATTTTACTCTTAACATGTCAAATATCTTGATAAAAAGATGAATTCCTGTTCAATCCTCATACCATACTTATCATAGCATACTTATCAGAGATTTAACTTCCCATAGATATCTGCAGCCTATTAATACTACTTACTCTTTACTAAAGCGTAAGAAATAAATTTCGTGAATATAACATATCTATCGTTAAAAGTCAGCAACTGAAAAGATTCAATATTCTTATTCTTATATCTTTATTCTTATTCAATATACTTATTCGTATTCTCATTATGTAAACGAAAAATTGTTATTTACATTGTTCTACAACTGTAGTATCATTGATCTATAGTAATTGTTTATAATAAGTTACTAATATGAATGAATTAAGAAAAAACTAATTAATATGATTATTTTTCAAAACTGTACTGACGTATTCATGTTAACTTCTTAGTATTCACCTTATTATTTATGCACAGTGTCATTAGCTTACATGGAGTTAATATTTAAACAATGGACTTTGACAAATCAATCACATTAAGTCATCAATTACAAGGGCCGAACAACGTGAAGCTATTCTATTCTCGGAAATAATATATAATGATTTTGGAAATTTAATAAGAGCGAAAATCAGTACCCACGATTTACATATGTATCTCGCAAGGAGACTGTGACATACGGGTCACAAATGTAGTTCACATTTTGCATGTCGTAGCGTGTACTTTAAACTCGATTTTCTCGCGAAATTATGAATGCGCCCTATGCGCTTAACACATTGTTACAGTCGGTATACACAATCTATATGCAAAATTCGGGCTAAATCGGTGACCCGTACACGTCGCGGAGTCACCGTGTTACTTTTGGCACTTATTGTTTTATATAATATTGGACGTCGACTTTGTATGCATAGCATTTTCTATATCATATCTATAAGGCGATCCACACCAATTTACGAACTATTATACATTTTCCTAGACTTAAGTGCCAAATTCTATTCTTCTTTCTTGCTTGTCATTCAACGGAAGATCTTATTGGAATAAAAGAATCTTCGCATTACGGAAAAATAATTTCTGTCGCTGATCATTTAAGTAATACAGACAATAAAAAACGTACATACTTTATATCTTCTGACCGCGAAATACCATTGAACTTTTTACCGAAATAAACTTTTAAGTGTTTAAATTATGAATTACAATTTACTTTTATTTAAAGCAAATAAGCGTGGTTCAAAATGATAACGAAATACAGGCTGCAATTATAAATTTTTTTTATATCAATACCCAAGATGTCGTTGTTAATGGAATGTTCAATCTTATGAATAGCGTCTAAAATAAGGAACCTAACTTTCTGAGCGTATTCTACTCATCGATGTAATAAAGAAACATCATATTTCAATATAAAACATCGTGTTCCAAGGTTTCTTATTAGTGATGCAGAATTGCCCCTTTTCGATGAAGACATAATGGTCTCTTTTTCTTTAACCCTAAAACTCCCAAGGGGGCGAGGGTGGCTCCTCGAACCCCGCTACTGTTTACGCATTTATCCTACAAAAACATTACTTTGTTGTGCCCGAATATGCATCAGCATATCACACCGTGAGACCGTCTGTAGTTATTCGGCACGAGTAACAAACATCGAGTCAACAACACGTGCCAAACTGTTAAGCAAAACCTATGTCTTGCCGGATAGCATCCCTACACCCCTACCACCTCATTTCAGACGAAGGCGACTTTATAAAAACGACACGCATCGCCCTGGGAGCAGAATGATTTCGAACGACAAAGTGTAACATAAGTTTGAATAAATCCTTCCTTTAGCTCAGCTACCGGTAAAAGCTAATTCTTCGAACGCTCCCTAGTATTCCAAATTATTCGTTGTACTCCCGGGCATAACAGTTTCTTGGAAACAGTTTCGTAATATATGAGTATGTTATACTTTGTGAACAATAAAACATATTTTTTGCATTATATTTATATGTATATTTATGAAATAGAATGATATTATAAAATAGAGTGTGTAGTGACATGACACTAATCTGAATTTGATTCTTCTAATTCTTCTGGTTCTTCTAATGTTAGACATGCGTGTCAAAATGCAATATTTTCTAAATATAATATTTTATTAATTATTTGTTATTCTTTCAGGATAAGATCATAAGGGTCCACTTCGCGTAATTGCTTTCATATTGGCATCGCAATGCGTAGTCTGTTTTCTTCTTCGTATGCGAGGAATTTTTTACATACATATATAGCAACGAGGATTACTGAATATTGAACTTAAATGTGCACACGACAATAAATAATTTTCTGAGTATTTTTAACATAAAGAAAATAGTCCTAATTAAAAGTTTTCTAGCTTGTGGGTTCGAGGGACCCCCATCTCTCCTCCTTGGGAATTCTAGTGTTAATGTAGGGGTTGATGCACCTCGCGGAGGTCTGCTTCGGCGTTCCCGTGACCGGCCCTCGTGTCCGAGAGGGTCAGCTTTTTGGTTTAGCGTGAAATCCCGCACAGGCAGTCTTCGCCTCCAGCGGAGACGGTATCGCTTTTGCAAGGTTTTCCCCCGTCAAAGAAAAAAAAAGGAGTTGGTGCACCAGTAAATGGACACGAACAAGTGAATAAACATTATATGTAAAACCCAGTGTAAATTAAGTTACTAAAACAAATAAATGATTAAATATTGATTTTTTCAATTCCTTATTTCACATTGAAACAATTTTCACGTTATTGGTTAGAAACGTTCATTTACTGATTAATATTGTTCATTCACTGGTGAAATCTGTTCTTTCTTTTTAACTTAATTAATTAAATTTTTCTACATTTTCAAATTGAAATCTATACATTATAAAATCTAATTTTCATATGCCAAATATTTCTTGGTACTATTATTTAAAATTCGACTTTAATAGTTACAAAATGTCCAAAATTAAAAAAAGTATGGATTCATTGGTAGGTACCCTTACCCTGTATATTTTCGCAAAGAAAAAAACATAAGACGTTATTTATACACCTAACAGAACACCGTCTTTGAAGAAATAATCACGATTCTCGATCACTGCACTAAAGAACGGTTTTCCGAATACGGTAAAAAGACTTCTTACCTTCGAATAATCCTTCTCCAGGGCGCAAAACGTGCTGCTAGCCGAGCTCCCATCGGTTGTGGCCTCGCTGACCTCGCTCCCCTCATCCTGAAATGTGTCATTCCACCACGCTGACAGGATATCCCCCGCATCCTTCGTTACTTTTTCACGATGATCGTCACCTAGCCGCGCCACTGACCGTCGCTCCCGTGTGATTTTAATCGCGTCATTGTCTCCCAATATGGGTCCATGAAATTTACGATCAATTCATTTTTTTCCAGATTCCGAAACTGTACCGGTACGCCTAATGAACCACGATCATCCCCCTGGACACTGACGATGAGTAATACTTTTCTCTTTCTCTTTCTTCGAAGATGGCTCGAGATTGACTACTTGCCGGTAGCTCCGTTATTGCCCCGTCTGATCCTACGTCCGAGACCTTCGCGCTTGTACTGTTTGGCTTTGATTTTTCGTTTAAGGGGTCATGCTCAGTCAGAAATTTTCAAAAAATCGATGTTTCACTTTCTACATTTTCTTTAAGTACAACATCTCGAGAATATTCTGTGCAAGTTTCAAGGTAATCCAATTAAAAATGACAGAGTTACAGGCGTTAAAAAATGAACATTTTATATAAGTGTAAGCTTGACTTGAAACTTTAAACGCGTTTTTCTCGAAACTACATTTTTCAAATCGGTGATCAATATTTCTCGAAAACTACAGTGTCGATTTACATGAAGCCTTTTGCGCCTTATTTCAAATCAGAAAAACTTGTCCTTGAACAAAGGATTCTTTTGTTCGTTCCATACTTTTTTTTTAATTGACCATAAACAAGTGATTTTTTATGTGAAAATCGCACTTTTTCAGGAAAACGTCCGCTATTTTGTTCCTAATCAATATTTCGAAAAACCCCACATTCAAGGACAAGATTGGTTCTTCCATTACATAAATCTTACTGAATTTTTCATTTCAGATAAACCGTTACGAAGTTACAGTGATCACGGTAGACCACTTTTTGTGAAGAGACATCCGGGAGACCTCTCACCATTTATTTACTAATAAATATTTTTAAATAAAAAAATTACCTTATATCTAGAAACTGCAATCTTTCAAACATAAACACATTTTTTGAAAAAGGTCTTATAGTTTTCGAGCAAAAAAATTCCGAAGGAACACTTTTTTTGGCCTTCTGACTGAGCATGACCCCGTAAGGTGGCCCCGACGACGATTACCAAATAGCCAACTCCGAACGGGATTATAAATGGATGAAAAAACTAACTTTATCACCTGAACCATTTCTGTTCAATTTCAAATTTCATAAAAAGATTTCTTACAAAAATCGTACATGGCCCGTCAAACAAGACGAAGCAGTAAACATAATGAAAACAATCGCGTACTAACACCAGCTATTGGCTGGCAACTCATCGCCCGAATTCTTAACTGTTCGAACTCAATTTTTCAAAAAAATTTAGTTAATCAATCTACGTGCGTCTCATTGGCCCGCGAATACAAATTTACCATAATATAAAGAAAATTCATCTTAGAAAACAACAAATATTCTTTTAAGTCCTAACTCCGAAACTTTGAAAGTTTTTTTCCTTAATGGTTGTATTCCGAAATACTAACAGTAGTGAAAAATTTATGTTGATAAGAAGATAAAATTTTGTTAAATATTGCAATAAACAACTATTCAGTAGATGGTATTATATGTAGTATATTTAGTTATTTCACTTCCTGCTTCTATAATATTAAAATTCGTAAACTTTAAATTCAATTTCCTCAGTTAAACAACTAACAGACATAGAAGACATAAGAAATAAAGCGACGAACTGTCTCTGTCCCTGACCCACAAATTATCAACACCACCCTCTGTTTATAGACACTGACTTGACTCGTTGGATGAGGTATACATATGTAAGGTTTGTAGGGGTTGAAGTATAACAATAATAGTTTCATTCCGTTGGAACGATTTAATTTGATACGAAGATAAACTTTGTTTTTTTGAATGGAATGCTATGTTTTGTTGTCAATACCAGATAGCCACTAAAGACGAATTCAACGATCTACAAGAGTAAGTTTTTCAAGGTCACTATGACGTTGTGGAAACAATGGCGAAAACAACGTGAAACGTTCTAGAAAGTCGACGATTGAACAGAATATTACTTCACAATGGTACCAAAAATTAGACAAAAATTTTAACTATATGACCTTTGGTAACCTTGAAGGATTTATTGTTGTAGGTCGTTGAATTCGTTTTTTAAAATGGCTATCGGATATCAACAGAGGAAACATAACATCTGTTAAAGGAAAAAACAAAGTCGACCTTTGTATCTAATGAATCCTTTTGAATAAAATAAAACTATTGTTACTATACGCTGGACCCAATAAAACAATGTAACTTTTGTTGGAAATGTTTTTATGAAATTTGAAATATAGCAGAAATATTTCATGTGATAAAGGTAGATGAGACACCCTACATATGAGTAAGCACATTTTCTTTACTGAAGTTGAAAATTAATTTTTAACATGGTGCAAATAAAATTAATGATTTTTTAAATAAGTACTATGATAAATTTTCGATTATGTAGCTTATATTTCGTTAAATGAAGGTTTTAATTCTAATGTTTGCACCAATATTGTGGTTTTAAATATATCATAATATTTTTAGATGGCAACGTACTATATGTAACATTCAACTATTGTCTGTTCCACAAAAGAAGAGCCCTAGGAGGTAGGCCCGACTTTTCGCGGTGTTGTCGCGATCGCGATACGTCTTCGGCACTTGTGTCTCCCTCATTCTTCGCGTCTTGGCCAATGACGTTCTAGCGTCGACGTGCGTCCTCGTCTACGGTCGTCTGTCTCCATCGCACGTATTACAAACTTCTCGAGAAGGACCTACCTACAATCTCAAGTAACGGGGACTGCGTTCGGCACGCGCCCGTCAATCATTCATTGTCTGGAAATGGCGGAGAATGTTGACGAGACGCTGAATGTTTTCACACGTCAAGAGTTAAAATATATGAATAAGAAAAAGTTTATTTCTTTTGAAAGAATGTATTGTACCCAAATATTGAGCAACATATTAAAAGGGGATTAAATTAATACGTAGTAGGTTATTAAACGCTACACGTGGAAATCGCAGGGTAAAGAAGGAAGTTGGTTTACCGAGCGTCTGAGCGAGAGTCTCTTGTAATGCTCGTGCCGAAGGATGGAAAGAGACACATAGTGGCATTGAGACCGTGACAACGTCGCACGAAATACGCAGCTCGCGTTGGATCCCCACCAGGCCACGCGCCAAGTAAGGGAAACCTCCCAGGGCTCTTCTTTCGTGGAACAGACCATAGTATTAAGATTTAATACACAATATGTTCGTGTATGTATCAACGGATACCGTAGGTGAATAAATGGCGCGTACGGGCTTCCTGAGCTAAAAAGACTTTGTAGATCGATCTCTACACAGGGATTTCTTTATGAAAAAATTCAAAATTTGACTCTACGCGTTTAGATCTAGAAATATAATTTACAGATATGGTAACGTCTTGTCTCGTTTCTTCAATTGTAGGCATAAACAGAATGCGGATTTGATGCATCTATAAATGCTTTGTAATTTCTTAATCTCATGTTTCCATGTACAAAGATTTCTGTTGCATTTAAACTGACTGATAAGTGAGATAACTTAAACTATAATCACGATTTTACAAATTCTCCAAGAACACTTCAAAAAGTTCTTCGAATGAACACAACTGGAATATCAGTATGTACATATGTAGTACTAAACGAGGTTCCAATGTTGACAGTTTGCACGCAAGTCTCAGACCAGAATCATTGTTTTCAAAACATTTCGAATAATATACAAAAGTATACAATAAAGTTATGATTCATTTTGTTCTGAATTAAATAACGTATACAATCTTTGAGATATTTTCTTAATTGTTCCTGTTAAACATTTCTTACCGGTGATAGTCGCGCGGTTAGGTTACAGATACTTGAAATAATTCAATTTTAATAACAACATCAGGTGGCTTCTCTGGTTCATCTTGTGTTTCAATCTTAAAGTCACCCATTATTTGTAATGTTCCGTTAAAAACCGATCGACGCCACTAAATTATAACCAGGCACAATATTGTTTAATAAATGACATGTGTAAACGTGAACAGAAAAGAACTTTTGAAGGATCGAGCAGAAAGTGGTTAAACGTCACATCGAAGAACAAAAATAAAAAGCAGTCGTCCTCTAAATAATACTCGATATAGAGAATTCAATCACTTAATTCACACTGTACAAACGGAATTTCTTCATTAATGAATAACAAAGTGACAAAACGAAAATTTGGTTTCTTAATTCAATCATTGCATTTAATCTCAATACATATACATAATCGTGTAGGAGCACAGATATTAGAAACTGCTACAAACGTATGGACACCGACTAGGTATAGAACAGATCTAGCATCCAATGCTTTTTTGTATTCCACGGTCCCGGGGCTAAATAATCCACTTACTATTTTAGTGTCAATATCCGACCATATCAATAATACATGAATTCAGGGTATTATTAGCACGAACAGAGTATTACGCTTCGATCATATTACGTCAATCTAATGTGATATGGCGGGAACAAACATATGCACTACTCCAGTTTAAAGTTTAAAGGATAAATGTAAAACTTATGAAACATAACTCCTAAAATATATACATATGTATTTTGTCACTCATCTATAAGATAACTTATTAAATGTCCTTAACATGTTTATAGAGAATACTAAATTTATTTACAATATACATACTTGATGGGAAGAATGATCTGGAAAACTGCAACATATATATGTATTTCTCGTTCTCGTAGGTCGTAGACGAAGCCAGTGTCTGGGTTGATAACGACCAAATGCCGATCGAAAAATTCTCACTTTGTAAAAAACTTGTTCGAAACATACGCACAAAACGTAGTTAAAATGACTTAAATATAATAATTAATAATTCATATACCTCATAAATATTAAGGCAGGGTTGTTGTTTAATCATTTGTGGTGAAATACGAATTATTCACTTGTAAAACTTCATTACAATATCCATATCTTACATGTTACTCTCTATCTCGATTTCTATGAGCTATAATTAATAACACTTTGCATCATAACACAATTGGCGGAATGTTTAACAACATACCCTACAGATATAATTGTTACAGATATTACACTGCCGAAAATATTCAAATTCTTGTGAAATAATTTCGTTCGAATTAATCCAAGGCCAAAATAAAAACTGTAACAATCATTATCAAGGACAATCCCAATCAAACATCGATCAAAGATTTCCCACTGTGCTACAAATTTCTACGAATTTCTCGCATAAAATTCTACCGACGCACATTTAAATAAAATAAAATTTATCACATTTAAAAGTTCATTAAACCATACATACCTTACAAGTTTCTGTATATCTAGAATTCCATTTCTTACAATCAGTAACAATTTGCATTATAAGACAGCTGCCAAAATGTTTAACAATGTCACTCAGAGAGAATATTGTTACAACAATTACGTCGTTAGAAATAATAAATTAATCGAGAAATAATTTTTTGCGCCATCGATCTAGAGATCCTGCGCAATTTTCGCGCATCTGCCCGCGCAAGTCGCGATCCGCACTCACGGTGTCGTTATCACGTTTATAAATAGAGGTGCGCCAGCATCTCAGAACATCTTCAGTTCTCATTGGTTCCTCGGTCTGCGCGGATCTTGGTCCATCTTCTTACTCTCTGATTGCTGAAGTGTGGACACAGAGGGTTTGAAAAGGTCCTCTCTCTTATTCGAACGTAACCACTGCGGTCACTTCTCTTTCTTCCAATTTCTCAACAATTATTGACCAGTCGTAAGTCATTGGTGGTCATCGGTCAGGGGGTTTTAAGAGATTCTCTCTGTTATCCGAACTCAACTCTTAGTTTCTCAACTCTTTATTTATTTTATTTATTTATTATTTTTTTATATGTATGCCTTGTTTTCAGATTTTACTACTGCAGTCCGATCCTTATTTAATTTAGTTATATTTATTTTAATTTAATTTGAATTGACGTAACCTAATAATTTTTAATTTCATTTAATTTTTTTTATTTTACACTTTTGAACTAGCTTCATCGTTACCAAACAAAGACATTCCTACCACCATTGGACTTCTCTTTTAATGCGGTTACTTTAGGTTCTTTATAATTATTATTTCGACAATTGATTAACCATTATTTAATTATGTTAGTTATAACATGTTGTAAAATGATTGTAATGTATACCGAGCAGTTATTACTTTATCTTCTTTCTCTCCCTTAACCCTCTTCTTCTGGTATCTCTCCAATGTACGCAAGTGATCGGCCGTGTTGCAGATCCCGAACGATCGGCCCCACAAACCAGCGATTTGATCGAGGGGGTGGTGGGCACGGACTGTGGGGCGTTGTCTGTAGGCACACAGTCGTTCTCCGCCGTAATTCGTGCCACGTTCCCCTGTAGAGACAGCACGTTGGGAATAATGGGGTCTCGTTACTGATCTGTATACATATATGGATACGGGATTGGGATTTACTGTCGTTACTTGTAATCTGCGCCATCTTTGAGAATAAACTCACTTCACCACCTGGCTAGAGGCAGGGTACTAACGATTTTCGATTCCTCGTACGCATAATTCGTAGAGTAGATATGTATGTAATACAAAATGTTTCTTACAGGAAACAGAAGGGGTAAACGATAAATCAGTCAGACATTTCGATGACGAAATCACTAATACTATAGAGTGTAACAAAAATGTTGCTCGACCCTGAAATGGGACACTCGTGAAGCAATTTGGAACAAGTTCTTCCTTAGCAAAAAAGTTTTTTTACACCAGCCGACGTTAAGAGTCGCAACGTCGAGTGGGTCCGGATTATTGCACCGAACATGCATTCACTTTACTTTACGACCACCAATACTGATCACCTACCACGATCATTTAATTTATCTTTCATCGAACACGAAAGTGCTCCATGTAGCCAAATACTTGCACAGCAGCAGTCGCATATCCGTTATTCTGTTCGTACCACCATAATATTGCGTAATACTCCTGTGAACTGAACATCTCTGTCGCCCAATTGCTAACCGACTGACAGAATTTTTCCAAAAGGGCTTCCTCTATCACCAAGTAGTTTCTTATCGTTACATTGTGAGTCCACACCCACTCCGGCAACAACATTTAGGTAAAAAGAAATCAGCGTTCTAGGAAAACACGTGCTTTGTAGAAGTGCAACGAACAAATCGTCGTACAGTTTCACCGAAGTGCGGTCTCTGTTAATTTACTGCCAGGATACCCATTGCTTTGAGATAGAAAGCAGAAACTACGTTTTCCTCGAGGAGCAGGAAAACAAATTTCACGGACACATGCTGAGTTGACGTTGCTTGGCCCTGTCCGAGCATCTTAGCAGAGGCCGGAGCGGACGTTTCGGTTATTTACGGCCTAATTGCTTCGGCCTCGTAACAGACATGGACTCACAAGGGAACATCCCAAATCGACAATTGCTGATTTTTATACAACTCTGTGAGATTGTAGTTCTCATAAAAATATTTGATACGTATTTCTTTTGAGCTGCTCTCATTCACGTTGAAGGGGTGAAAACAGCCCTAGATGGTAAAAGAACAAGGCGCACCGCTATTACGGTCGATTACCGTACCGCTACCACTCCAGATTATTTCAATGAAGTTAATGACAATATCAAAGTGTTAATGATAATTTATAATTTACACAAATATAAGCTGTTTCGTGGCTGGTGTTATCCCGTTTGGGGGATTTGCGATCGGGGTGAGAGAAAATAACTGAGCCTCGGACGTGTGGTGGTTGTGTACTTAGTTTTAATTTGAGTGAACAAAACTGTACGCACTGAATTTACAGCAATAAATAGAACAAAACACAATTAATGGTGTACGGTGTTATACAATAACGGTGATAGCCGAAAAGCTATGGTCCACGTGCGGTTAAGATGGATTAGAATAAAGGTAAAACACGTGGTGATCGATTGGCGATTGTAACGGTTGTGTTGAAGTCAGAGGTCACCGGAGAACACGGTGACAACGATCTGATGGTCGCTCAGGAAGGGGAATTGCGCGCCTGACCGAATTGCGAGCCACGCGCACGCGGTAATCGCGATGATTACGCTAATAGCGTTGAGGCGTTCGAATAGTTATCGCGCGTATTGAAGGCTGCAGAATTCGGTAAGAGCCTCGTTCCCGAACATAAGCAAATAATAATATAATTACAATTTATAATATAATTATTAATTAAATAATTAAATATTTATACTTTCTTTGTTTTTTATATTTATATATCATTTTATGATGATTTACTTTTATGATTTCCTATCGATATTGTTTTTCACCTCATTCAAATAATCTGGAGTAGTAGCGGCACAATAGTTGACCGTAATAGCGGAGCGCCCAATTCTTTTACCTGAACCGGGGCGCACCACTGTCTTTAATAGCTTACTGCGACGTTAATATGAACCGTATCACCCTACCGATAAGCTTATTTTATAGAAAACACTTCATCGAATATGGTAGTATTTATTTGGGATTTTAAAAATTGCAACCTCGAGCTAAAATGTGCACAATAAGAATTTGTTAATTTTTAGTATTACAAAAATGATTTTTCGACCTCGAAGAAATTTATTCAGGGAGGCTGATCATTCTGGATTAAAACAGAAACAGGAATCAACTGAATATGATAGATAGTTTCCGAGATATAAATTCATACGTCCAATCCATTTTCATGAATATGGCCTGTATTTTTGAAACCAATTCGAAACTCGAAAAATAATGACTTAACGCCCCCCGCACCTTCACAATTCTACGTGGATTATATCATAGCCCATTTTGAACAAAATCCCAGCCTTCGAAGAGAAAGTGATCGATTTGGCATGGAATGATCCTATTACGTTTTGTTTCCTCGTATTTTCTATAATAATCTATAAGATGGAGTACTTCAACGCGTATAATTAAACACATACGGCACTTTTAACCCTTTGCGGACGAGAGGCGACTCTCGGTCGCCACGACGTTTCGCGCGGCAGGACGAGTGGCGAGTGAGAGGCGACAGTCGGAGTTTATGTTAGATTTCGTTATCTCCAACCGAGGGGAATGAACTATTGGTTCTTGGAAAGGTTCCTTAGCTGTTGGTGTTCTTTCATACGAAGTGTGAAAAGACACATCAATTCAGAGATAAGATAAAATTAATAAAAGGTTCTTCTAAGACAGGCATGTCAAACACGCGGCCCGCCAATACATAGGTTGCGGCCCGCCGAGACTTTTTAAACATTTTTAAATATCAAGCTTTGACGCTTGAAGTTGGAAAGTTTGAACTTTTTGGTTGACGCTGGCGCGAGGCGTCAAATGAAAAGCGGCGGCCGAAACCGAACGGAGATAAAAACACAAGACGATCAGAAACATGATAGAACGCGGAGCGATCTAATGCGACACACGACACATGTTTGTCCAAGTCGTCACAAAGTGCAGTGTTTGCTCAATCGTTTGCGAATGATATTTTGAACTCTAAAGTGGATTTTGGTTTTTATTCATATTAAACTAAAAAGTTATTTAATAAAAATATAATCGAACTTCAAGAACAATGAGTAAGAAAAGATCAATTGAAGAGGAACATCGTAATTTTCAAGAAAAATGGGAACTGCAATATTTTTGTGTCCAAAACAAGAATAAAATATTATGCCTGATATGTAAAAACTCTATTTCAGTTGCTAAGGAATATAATCTTAAAAGGCACTATGACACAAATCATAAAACAAACTATGACCAATACGTTGCAAAACTTCGTGAAGACAAATTGTCGGAATTGAAATCAATTCTTCAAAAACAACAAAGTGTATTCACTAAATGTGTTGAAGACAATACAGCTGCTGTAAAAGTTAGTTATATATTATCACATTTAATCGCAAGCAGATCGAAACCATTTACGGAAGGGGAATTTATTAGTGAATGCTTAATTAAAGCGGCGGAAGTATTATGTCCAGCACAAATAAAGAAATTTAAAAGTGTAAGTTTAAGTCGAAATACTGTAGCTAGCAGAATTGATGAAATAGCCGAGAATTTGAGAAATCAGCATAATACAACAATATCAACATTTCAAGCCTACTCTATTGCAATTGATGAAAGTACAGATATTCGAAATATCGCTCAGCTGGCCGTTTTTATTCGCGGATGCGATGTTAATTTAAAAATAAGTGAAGAACTTTTGGAAATCATTCCTATGCATAATACAACCACTGGAGCTGATATTTTTGATGCACTTATGGAAGTTTTGAAGAAGTATAAGTTACCATTGGAAAAGTTCGTTTGTCTTGCAACTGATGGTGCACCTACCATGACCGGTATTACTAAAGGAGTTGTTGCAAGATTAAAAGAAACATGCAAACAGCATGGTAATAATAATTTTGAACATTTTCATTGTATTATTCACCAGCAAGTACTGTGCTCCAAAGTTTTAAATATCGGACATGTTTTAAAAATAGTCACCAAAATTGTAAATTATATTCGAGCACGTGGACTTAATCATCGTCAATTTGCTTCATTTCTGGAAGATATAGAATGTGAATACACCGATCTACCATATTATACGGAAGTTCGATGGCTTTCGAGTTATAAAGTGTTAAAACGATTCTTCAAATTGCTGGACGAAATCATAATTTTCTTGGAAACAAAAAATTATGAATGTGCTGAATTAAAAGATGGACAATGGATAAAGGACCTGGCTTTCTCAGTTGATATTACAAGTCATCTTAATCAACTTAATCTTAAGCTTCAAGGCAAAAATCATGTTGTTACAACGCTATTTGATAATATTAACGCTTTCAAACAAAAATTATTACTTTGGCGAAAACAAATAGAAAAAGAAAACTTGTCTCACTTTGAAAGCTGTCAATATCTATTGATTAAATCACCTAAATTAAAATTTACAGAATATGCTCACCAAATTAAATTGTTAGAAACGGAATTCGATCGAAGATTTTCTGATTTTAAAAGCTGTGAATTACAATTTCGTCTTTTTACTTCACCTCTATCTATCGATATTGAAATTGTTGATGAAAACTTACAAATGGAATTAATTGAAATCCAATGTGATTCTTTGCTGAAGCAAAAATGTATGGAAGTTGGAATTCCAGATTTTTATACATATTTATCTGTAGATCGGTTTCCTAAAATGTTATCGTTTGTTACGCGTATAATGGCTATGTTCGGAAGCACTTATTTATGCGAGCAACTATTTTCTTTAATGAAAAATAACAAAAATTCAGAAAGGTCAAGATTAACCGATCAACATTTATCATCAATTTTAAAAATTGCATCAGCTCAATATATTCAACGAAATTTTGATGACTTACTTTGTGAAAAACGATGTCAAATATCTTCTCAAAAGTAATATTAAACTGTGATTTTGTTTATTTCTTATTATAACTTTTATTTTTGTTTTTTATAAAAAATATAAAATATTTATAGTTTAAGTTTAAAAAATAACATGAAATATAAAATGTCTATGTATGTATTGCATATTATACAATATAATATACAATAAAATGTAAAATATTTTTTTAGTTTAAAAAATGACATGAAATATAAAACGACTATGTATGTATAATATACAATACATTGAGCTTGACATTGAGTCTAATAAATACATAATACATAATATAATCATTCTAAAAATCGTATTTTATTCATTTTTTCAACATTGAAAACATGCGGCCCCCAACTTAATACAAAATAGATCATGTGGCCCGTAATATCATATGAGTTTGACATGCCTGTTCTAAGACATGAGACGACCTATTTTTGTGATACATGTCCAGATAAGCCAAGAATGCATCTTGGTCAATGTTTTATAAATTATCATACCAAGCGAAACTACAGATCTTAATTTTTCTAAAATTATATTCATAAAGGTGTGAATATAGATATACTATCGAAATATAACGTTTTTGTAAGATAATTTATATGTAAGATCATTTAATTGTACCATGTAAGACACTCGAACTATGTGCAAAAATCGCCACGTCCTGCTACCTAACCCGGCTGAAAAAGTCGTCGACCCGCAATGGGTTAAGATTTCTAGATATTTCTCTTACGGTATGCGTTGCTGGTCGATCCTCAAATGGTTGAAATCCAGTATGCAGGTATAAAAGTTCCCCGCGGCCTATAGCGAAACGTCCGTTCCGGCCTCTGCTAAGGTACTCGGACAGGGCCAAGCAGCGTCAACTCAACATGTGTTCGTCAAATTTGGTTTCCTGCTCCTCGAGGAAAACGTAGTTTCTGCTTTCTATCTCGAAGCAATGGGTATCCTAGAAGTAAATTCACGAAGCCCGCGCTTCGGTGAAACTACACGACAGTTCGTTCGTTGCACTCCTGCAAAGCACGTGTTATCCTAGAAGGCTGGCTTCTTTTTATCTAAATCTTGTTGCCGCGGTGAGAGGGAACTCACAATGTAACGATGTGAAACTGCTTGGGTGTAGAAGAAGCCCTTTATGAGAAATTCTGTCAGTCAGTTAGAAATGGGGCGACAGAGATGTTCATTTCACGGGAGCATTACGCAATGTTCTGGTGATACGCACAGAATAACGGATATGCTGCTGCTGCTGTGCAAGCGTTTGGCTACGTCAACCATCTGACAAATTGAAAACAACCGGTTCTTTGCAGGGCCACGAATTTTCCTAATGTAGGAATAACACGTTCGATTAAAAATACAGTAAGTGATCGTGACGGCTGATCAGTGTTAGTGGTCGTGCAATGAAGTGAATACGTATACGGTGGAATAACCCAGACGCAGTTGACGTTACAACCCCTAACGTCGGCTGGCGCCGTACATCTCCGATCACCTACGAACTGGGCGCTACCATACCATAAACCGTTTCGTCCGTCGATGCCCAGAATATTTCCAGTGACCAAGTGACACAGGTTTGCAAACTCCCGGTAACTTTCCGAAAGGGTGAGTTCTAATCAATTTTTCGCTGATTATTATTGTTGTAATTTAACGCAAGCTAAGACTTATTTCCGGCGATAATTCTGCACATGCGAAGTTTCTGTACATTGTCAATCAGTAACATTGTTGCTCATTATTAAACTACGGATTTTTATCTCAATATCGAACTACGATCACTTCTCGTTTATTCTCTGTTACATTACCTTTTCGTTAAGACGTTATTTGAAAAGGAAATTTACAAATTCCTCAGCCTCTCTCTTTTCAATTAATTATTAGTTTCCGTTCTGTTTAACAAAATAATTGTGTATTCATCTTTTTACGTTACACATGATTTTCCTTCATTTATGCTTCATTCATTAATCTTTTTCAATAACAAACGAAAGATGATAAAAACTATGATTTTATTTGCTATTATACGCAGTTTCCTGCGATGCATGCCGACTTGCTTGTTCGGAGCTTCGCAGTACAAGCGCGGCGTGCAGCCAACGCTACCGCGGTAGCTGCGCCGGCATACCCACGCGCTGATTGGTCGGGGTTTTTTGTTAAGATCTTATCTCTATCGTTAACGAAGCCTCAGATTACAATTTTCCTAAGGAAAACGTTGTTCCAAATTACCCCCCAAATGTCCCGCTTCCGGCTCGAGAAACATTTTAGTTACATCCTGTGTATGTATACCCGAAACGTCACGTATAAGGGCCACCGAGCCATGCGTACGACGGAGAGCACCGATGCCGCGGCACACTCTACTGCGCTTTCTCGCTCAGACGCCATCCCCGCACCCCTCTCAGACGATAGCACGGGCGACGGAGAGCGACGATCACGCAGCACTCACGCTCTCACTCACTCCGGTCGGAATGTGCGTTCCGACGGAGAGGGCCGACCCCGCTACACTCTCGCTCTCTCTTGCTTCGACAGTCGGCTCCGAATTCCAGGAATGTTACGGCCACGACAGGATTAAAGGAGCCAAGGCGTTTCTCGTAAATGAAAATGGGAGAGCGGGTATTCAATAACCCGAGCACGCCAAACATGGGGCTTCCCGGCTAAACCACGGGTAAGGTGGCTACCGGTAATCGTCGATAATTCAGTCCTTACATATACATATATCTCAGTGGTATTTTGGTATTTTGTTGTATACCATCCCGCCCGACTCCTCTGGGCCTCCACTCATAGATGCGTCCTGGACGTCTAGTGTGAGTTACTCGAGCACCGACCAATAGTTGCGTGTTGAGCAACTGGCCAGGCAGCATCCCGGCACCGCCCCTCCCCCAGATACCCTCCGACCGCCGGTTTTTTTTCGGCGCCGTGTTCGCTCGTACCGACCGTGCACGTGTCGTCTTTCTTGCAGTACCATCCGTGACGCAATACGCGCACCGCTCTCTGTACAAACTGCACTCCGCCGTCCTTTCTCTGTCACCGGGGATTCCCGTACCGTGCAGACAATTCGATCGAGTAGATGATCACGAGAGGTTCCGATTCGCTGAGCTCTCAGCCGTAGTTCCGTACCGTCTCGATAATACGTAGATAATTAGTATAGTAGACATTCGTTTCCCGCGCTCCCGTTATCTGTACGTTCCCGTTATCTGTACGTTCGTCTCCATCAGGAGAGGCACCCAAATATGGAATATCGCGATCATTAAACAATCCACAAATTTGAATATCTTTGTTCAATGACTTCGCTACGTCTTTTCTTGCACTGTCTTCTTTATTACGGCCATACTTCATAGCCGCTGTGTTGACAGAGGAAGGATATAAGATACTTTCGACCATCGCTACACAAGACGTTGTTTCCCTCATGCGACACACTGCTCCAAAATTCGAAGCAGTCAGCATTTCATCCTTCAGAGCTCTCCACAAATTCGAATTGTATTTGTCCCTCGTGTTCATTTCTATCTTTATAAAATTTTTTGCATTGTTGCGAAGCTTTTGAAAATGTTCGTCTCGAAGTCGAAGTAATAGATCATTCGGAAGATCTGGTCTGATTTAAATTTCTTTCTCTTGCCATTGGTCATTCGCAATTGTTTCGTTTTGCAACTTCTTGCTGCCGTCGTTCTTCCAGTTTTTTTTTACTACTGGTGCAACGTTCTTACCCATATTTTTATACAGTTCCGTAACGACCTGTTGCGTGTTATACTGCGTAACGGCTCCTGCAACTCTAGCATTGTATAGGCCCCTTCCACCAAAATTAATACGCTTTCCATCAATCTCCTTGCAGATTATTGAATTGAACGTTTCTGCGGGATTGTTTGTAACATTCATTAACAAACTATCAGAATAGCAACTGAAGAATCGTATAACTTTCTCAACTTCGTTATACAGGCGTCGTATAGCTGCGACAGTTGCACTCCTTATGCTTGCCAAATATATAACTAGGAGTATTTAAAATATCTTTCTGAACTTTTCTAGCTTTGACATGCTGAGGCTCTTTTTGCTGTTTTTGTGCGTTGACTGCTAAAACGACTTCGCTCCGAATATTTAAAATATTCTTTTTAATAATATGTCGATGCGCAATAAAGTCACGATTTCTATGTCCTTTCGTTTGACTTTTTTCTGCAATATGTCTCAACTTTTTACATAAATTCCGAAGTAAATGATTACTACACTCAATTTTCCTAACGGTTACCCTTTGCTCTCGGTACGGTCTGTTATTTACAATACTGTAGTACACGTTGCTATCATCATCAGCCACAACCGTTCTATACATATATTAGCCCATGCATATCAATGCTGCACTTGAAACCATCAGAGATCACTTTTCATACTGCGAGAACTGACATGACGGTCACAGTTTTTATAACATTTGTGACATTTTGGGGTTGCAGCTTTTCGTTCCGCCATGTCACATATTGCACAGTACTTATTGCGTATGCCAATGAACATGACTTTTCCTGTACGAAAACCTACAATGGCTCCACCACCGGAAAATGAATTATAATTGATTCCATACGATCTCTTCATCCAACTATTGTCCGCTACGACAGTTATGTATGGAATACCGTCGACGACTTCATTATATTCAAGCGCTCGTCGTCTTTCTTCTTCACCTGCTGCCTGCATTATGTGCATTGCGGTCTTTATGAACTCATCTACAAGTTTCTCACGATGCCTCTGATACGTCGTTTCAGCCATGCAGGGCATATTAATGGTGCCACATAATTCTTCTAATTGCGCATAGCCAATTTCGATTGTAATAGTTCCGATCGTCAAAGCCTCGTTTGCATTCATTATATCTGAACGCAGCGGTTCTGACCAAATGGTAGCTTCGTAATTCTAGATTTAGCACTTGAAGCGAAACTGTGTAAAGCACCCACGCTGGTCAGTACCGATCATTTTCCAATCGCGAAAATCACATTCAATACCTTGCGCATGATTATGGAATGTTCTATGAACCTCGTTCCAGAAAAACTGAACATCAATAATGCGGCGGCCAGTTGGTACATTTTCCAAAATGCGCTCAACATCTACGTGTTCGTATTAACGACGAGATTGTTGTCGCTACCGCATATGGCATTTTGTAAGGTGTATCTCACACTGCAAATTCGCTTTATGCCACAATGTTTTCGTCATTTTTGCAAAAAACGTTCTGAGAAATGCGCCCCACATCTATACATATACAGGGTGGCCCACCTAACTCTTAACAGCTCAATATGTCGAAAACTATGCCATCGATTTTACAGTTCCTGGTCTTAAATTGGATAAATCTGAAGGGCCTTTCTAACTACATAAACGTGAAGTGGCCTCCCCTTTCCCTTTAAGGGGGGGGGAGGGACCTTTATAATTTTAAATGGAACCCCTATAAAACGTTACATATTTAGATTCTACAGGAATAAACAAGTAAATTTTGTCTGAAACATTTTTTTCTTAGATATTTCCATGATGAGATATAACAGTTTGAAGTTTCGACTTGTAGATACTTACTTGCAGCGCTCGGAAATTGCGTTAGTGAATTATACGCGCTTCAGTCCTTTGCTTATTCGTCAAGAAATAAAATTTTCTTTAAATTAAATGTTCAAAATGTCCATCACGGGCTTGTAGACATTTACTTACTCGAAACATCAAAGTTGTTCTAACATTTGTTAACATTTCGGGAGTCACTGAAGCGAAAGCGTCACGTATTCTTTGTTTCATATTCTTTTTTGTCGTGCGCGATTCAAACATAACTTTGTCCTTTATATATCCCCATAAGGAAAAATCTAATGGTGTTAGATCGGAGGATCGAGGAGGCCATTGATGAGGTCCCCCACGACCTATCCATTTGTTCCCAAATTTTTCATTCGAAAATTATCTGGTGATGATTGCAAAATGTGGAGGAGCGCCGTCTTGTTAGAACCACATTTCTCTTCTAATGTGTAGTGGCACATCTTCCAAAAGCACAGGTAAATGATTTTTTAATAAATCACAATAACTTTCAGATTTTACAGTTTCTTCAAAAACATAAGGTCCAATCACAAAATCTCCTATTATGCCAAACCAAAAATTTAAAGATCATCGATGTTGAAAGGGAACAGATCGCATGCAATGTGGGTTTTCAACGGCCCAATAATGTAGATTATGTTTATTTACATTTCCTGAATTCATAAAAGTAGCCTCATCGTAAAAAAGTCATTTTCCATAACACCCTGCAGCCACTCACAAAATGTTACGCGGTGATCGTAGTCTGCCATCGAAAGCTCTTGTGTTAAAATCAAATGATATGGATGATATTTTTGCTGTTTCAAAATTCGTTGAATCGAAGAACGACTGATATGTGATGTTTGTGCAAGTTTACGTTGACTAATTTGAGGATTTAATTTAATTGCAGCAAGAATATTGACAGTATTATTTTCATTAATGACAAGTTTAGGTTTATTGCGAGATTTTTTACACAATCCACCGTGCTCACAAAGCCGCTTTTCTAAATTATAAAATGTTACATGAGATTTTTCGATCCCATGACGTTCAAAAAACATCACTGCTGCACACCGATAATTTTTTTGGCATTCACCTAAAACTAATAACATATTCACTTCTGTATCAAAAATAGCCATAATCGCAATGTTACTGCTTGAATAACAGCTCTAAACTGAGAACGTTTTCATGGATAATTGAGTCAAATTCAGGAATTGTAAATATTATTGTTTTTGTTTCTTTACGAGTAAGCAAAGGACTCAAGCGCGTAGAATTCAATAACGCAATTTCCGAGCGCTTCAAGTAAGTACCTACAAGTCGAAATTTCAAACTATTATATCTCTTCATGGAAATATCTGACAAAAAAATGTTTCAGACAAAATTTACTTCTTTTTTCCTGTAGAATCTAAAGATGTAACGTTTTATAGGGGGTTCCATTTAAAATTATAAAGGTACCGCCGCCCACCCTTAAAGGGGAAGGGGGGCCACTTCACGTTTATGTAGTTAGAAAGGCCCTTCAGATTCATGCAATTTAAGACCAAGAACTTTAAAATCGAGGGCATAGTTTTCGAGATATTGAGCTGTTAAAAGTTAGGTGGGCCACTCTGTATATTGAATTTCTACAATAATCCTGATCAGACGCATTTGTATGACCGAACCTTCTTCTGTTTTCCGACAAAAGTTTCGCCTGTAAATCGTTTCCCTCTATCGTAACTGTGGCAACTTCAATCGTCAGTATCACCAACTCTTTTTGTTTTTGTCGCCTGTAAAATAGAACGCATAAAGCTATAAACATTTCTACGGAAATTTACACAAATTATCGAAATGTATAAATCTGAGGCAGTTAGAGTTTCATATAAGCTGTTTTACGGAAGAGCCTTTTCTTTGATGGAAACTTCTGATCGGTATCTCGCTTGTTTCCTATTTGTACTTGTGTTTTTGTACAAATTACTGGAAATTGCGATTATTAAAATTACAGTTTTATAACTGAAATCCGTCAATTGCAATTGATACTACAAGATATAAACTCTTTATTGCTCCAAACGCCAATTCTCTCTTCAATGCGGTTGCCGACTCCGAAAAACAAAACTTTGCGTGTCGCGCGTCGCATCGTGCGTCGCCTAAGTTGTCGTGAGGGCGTTTTCTCATTTGTCTTCTTCTCGACGATTCGGCTAACAATAATCGGCCACTGTCAGGGCCGCCAATTAGTCAAACATAGATACAACATGTTTCATAAATTTATCTCGTTCTTGCAAACATTACGACGCACACGCTTCGCAAATTACAAAACAGTATTGCGGAACGTGCAAGAGCGTGTTTGGTGATGGTGTGTCCATGTTGATCCCCTTCTAAATTAATTCAGATTTAATAACAATTGGCCTCTATCGAGACCACCAATTATTCAAACATAGGAATAACGAATAAATTCAAATTCTGAAGTGAAAAGTGACAGTGCGATTACTGAGGTGGCGCCTAAATCGATTTCCGATGGACGTGATTTGTCGATAAGTGTGCTCTGTTTAACTGACACGGAATTCGGAGTTTGTCTCCAACGCTTGCATCGCCTTAAGGAAATGCTTAAGAATAAGAAATGACTATGAATACCGCCCAAGATCTCTTTCTACGACGTTTACTGTACACTGAACAGACAGACGAGAATCCGTTTGCGACCATGATCACTTCGCTGATTTTCCGACATATCGAACACCCTTGATCTGACAACGTTGCGTTGGTTTAGACTTGGTAACACTGTAGAAGTTTCACTAGTTGAGCCCGAATAGATTAAAGGTAGATAATGTCCAAATTCGCCGTTCTCATAACGTCGAAAACAGCATAAAATCTCTGAATTTTTGTACGATCGATATTTCCGAACATGAGACACGAAGTCCCATAAGATGATAAGTCTATTCTATACCTCGTCTATGGTATGTGCATGTCAAAGACACTATACACGTATATGTACATGGTGCATACGAAATGTCCAAAATATAAAAAAGGAATGAAGTAATTCTTTTTAAACAGCCCATTTAAGTTCACTTATTGTTAGAAATGACTCTTCATTGTACTTTTTAATTAACAATACGTAGGGATTTGAAGATGTAATTATATGGAAACCAGAATCAAGTAAAATTACATTTAAAAACTAGTGTTAGTAGTTACCTTTGAAAACATAAATATAAAAATAATCTTATTAAATTAATTAATAATCTATATACGTACGTCCAAGCCGGCGTTCATCTCCATATCCATCATGATGTTGGCTGAAGGTGTTTACAGGGATTCGGATAAATCAAAATAGAAACACACTAATCACACAGGTTTAATTACTCAATGAATGACAACTAAAAATATTTATGAAAGGCGATTAAAAGATAAATTGCATTTATTGTCGATATGTCTCATAATTTCAATGACATGAATAATTTCAATGACTCCTAATGTAAATCACGCACCGAAGGACTGACAAGAGAATATGTGAAAAGGTGAACATTTCAATAATACTGTACCCAAAAAGAAACATTAAAAGGTACTTTAAACCTTTGGTAATTTTAATTTTTCTATATTCAGAATTAAATTGAAACTTCGATGGTAAAGTATGACAACAAAAAGTATGAGACTAAAGAACTGTAACAAATAACAGGAATGACAGTATACAAAGGAACGTGCCACTGATTCGGTCTCTACTATCACGATTTTCTCTTGTTGACTAGTAACCATGGAAACACCCAACGAAAAGATTACACACAGTCAGGAATCAATATTCACAGATGTTCTTCGAACCACTTGTTGCAACGTTTTGAAAAGAGCAACCAGTGTGTAAAAATCACTGTAATGTTACTTAAAATATTTCGTGGAAATAAGTTTATAAACAATCCGTCGAATGTCCAATTGGTTTGTGATTGAATTTTGTAGAAATATTATACTTACGTTCTATTGTTTCTTGAATTGAACCCATTTTTCCCGAAATATCTAAAATTCTAGTCAAATCAAAATGTGATGTAGTACAAGTAAAATTAAGGGGGTTTCCAGTGATCACTTTCCTTTTCTGTATTTATAAAGATACAAAACGGTGAAATTTAAGATTATCTACTAATTTTGTGAAAAGTAGTGGTACAAATTAATTTGTATCTGCAACTCTTAGTTACCCGCAGTTCGCTTTGTTTATTTCGATCATGAAGTATTGGTCTATATAAATTTTTATAAAGAATTTAAAATGACTTTTATAACATAGAAATCATAAAACAATTCTTACTTTTCTAAATTTTAATTGACGATAAAAAGTTGTAAATTTGAGAAAATATGGCTAACTTTTCTGAAGTTTTCTCTGCAAACGGAGGTCATTGAATACACGATTATTTTGCGATACAGAAAAACAGCTTATAACTGAAACTTATAAAACTGAAAAATTAAGCTCTATCGTATGTATATCCATAGAAGATTTTTAGAACTTACCATCGACCCCAGGGAAATTACTATACACATTTCACTAACAACGATTCCAACAATATTTTTTTCCTTTTTGGCACATTTTGGTACTCGATCTGTCAAAAAGGATCACGACGAAAACTTTAACATACACAACACGCACAGTAGCAGGAAAGGCAAAAAGAAGAGTGTTGAACGAAAATATCATTGTATTAATAAAAGTGCCATTGTTCATATACATATTAACATTTTACATCGTAACACTTATTCACATATTCATATATTAATTCTCCCCCTAAGTTCCTCTTAAGCTCTATCTTACAATACCTGGAGTCGTTCGTAATACGGGAAAGAGGCCTATGCATCAACATTCAACAACAACACCTCTTTAAACACCAGGATAACAAACTTTATTTAGATTCGGGTCTTTTACAGTCTGTCCATAACCGAAAGCACAGTACTCGAATATTGCTTGAGATATGCTTGCGTTTCAATATCCCAAATATTCACATCTTTCTCGCAGTTCACTTTGTTTCACATACACACTTATTTTCAATCCACGAGACGCGACAAGCATTCAAACTGAATCCTTCGTGATATCGAACTTGAATGCTTTTTTATCAACTCTACTGACAAACGATCGGCTATTTTCCGAATCGGATAGCGATACATTTCAAAACTGACACACTTTCTTGCCTTTTTGGATCAAACTGGCATAAGGTGTGGATAATCAATGAAGAATATTATTTTATTTAACACCAATCCCATTTTCAATTCTTTCACATTACTACAGTTCTCCAGTCTTTTTTCAATTCAATCCTGATTTCATCAAAATACTTTTTATTTATGGAAATTGTTACTAATATGTGTATTTCGCTTAAAACGTGTAGTTAGACTGACAAGAAGTGTATCCCAGGTGTCCGCCTCCGACTGCTTTGGTTCTCGGATATGTTTTACAGGATCGAAAAATAAGAGATACGTATTGTTTTATATTGGCCCGTTTTCATATTTGGGGGGTGAAACCATCTGTCACAGTTTCGACCCGGAAGTACCATCTCGAAAATCAGAGGAGATACACGCAAATTTTCAATAGGCGGGTTCCGTGGTTGTTTATATCTATAATAGTGTGGGGAAATTCGGCGTTAGGGGGAAATAATCCACACATATACGTAAATCGTTTATTACGCTTTTGTCTAAGATCGCTTGGAACGTTGTTGCTCGTGCAACACTTGAGGCCTGACTGCCCCTTTTGTGTGTCCCCGGGACGGCTTTTCAAGAGGGCCGTCGTCTGACGCATCGAACGAGAACGTTCTCGATTATTCGACAATGTATACAGACGACGGTCCTCGCTGTTCCGGGAACTTTCGCCCGAGCAGCCGAAATGCGTCTTGTCGCAACGCGCTGATCGGCACGTCGTCTATCAGGCGGCGCGTAATGTAATGTTAAGAAACGTTGATGTAACACCCGGAGTTAGCAAAAAATTATTGCCGAAATTTAAAGGACCATACGTGGTTAAGCGTGTATTAGATAAGGATCGATATGTTGTATGTGATCCGGAAGGAGAACAATTAACTCAAATGCCTTTTGAGGGAATTTGTCCGCCCGAAAATATGAAACGATGGGTAAAAGAAGAGTGCAATTGAGACAAGATGTTAAATTATAAGCGCAAATTATTATAAGAATATACAGTTAAGTTATGTACTTTACACATTAATCTTTTGTATGTAATCTTTATGGAATTTTCACGATAGTATTATTATTATTAGCAATAGTAGTAGTCTTATGTACCCGTATGTATTGTCATGTATGGCTACGCATCACTGTGCAATCTTATGTACCCTTAAGCTGCGATATGATTGGGGACAATCATTTGGTCAGGATGGCCGAACTGTAGTCGCGATACCTTTTTTTTTTTTTTTTCGCGGGGGAAATGCATTATGCACACCTCGGAGTCCTGGGGTGGGACTCCGAGGTAGTGTGGGACTCTCACCCACTAAAACCCCCGCGGCAGCCTTCTCGGGCGGAACTCGGCGGTGGCGGGATCTCGTATGAACGC
>NW_015373972.1:61283-64508 GCF_001272555.1 Dufourea novaeangliae
CGGCGTCGTCGGGGTCGGCTGTGCGGGCCCCACGGCTCCGACTCCGACCCCGCCTCGCTCTCCTCCTCTCTCGACGAGCGGGATCGCGCGCCTCGCAGTCCCGCTCGTCGTCCTCCTTCCGCGAGATGACGGTCTCGCAGAAGGAGGACACCGCCCTCCACGACCTCTCGCTCCCCACCATGGCCACAACCACGGCCGGGAGCGAAAGGTCTCCCCCTATCTCTAAACGGAGCGCCCGCCTCTCCCTGGCAAAGACCGGGCACTCCTTCAACACGTGCTCCGCGGAGTCAACCTCCGCGCTGCACTGGTGGCACTCTGCCGTCGCCACGGCTCCAACCCTCTGCAGGTACCCCCCGAAGCATCCATGCCCGGTGAGCACCTGCGTGAGCCGGTAGGATAGCCTGCCGTGTCGACGGTCCAGCCATCCATCAAGGACGGGCAGAACCGCACCCACGGCTCGCTGCCGGGCGGCGCCGCTGTCATACAGCTGGCGCCGCTACTTTTCACGAGCGAGCCGCCGGCCCTGGCGCTTCATCACCTATACCGCGTCGTCCGGCAGGTCGACCCCGTTCCGGCGGAGGCCCTGCAGACACCGATAGAGATCGGCGTCAGCCTCCTCCTGGAAATCAAAGGGCACGACCCCTGCCAGGACAGCCGCCGCCTCGTGGGAGATGGTGCGGTACCTCCTCGCGATCCTGGTGGCCATGCGGCGCTGAATGTGCCGCAGTAGCTGCCAGCCCCGCCGGCGGGCCATCAGGTCATGGGCCCACACGGGTGACCCGTATAGGGCCAATGCTCGCACCACCCCCATGTTGAGGCGGCGGACCCTCTCCACCGGCCCCCCGAGATTGGGCATCAGACGACCCAACAGGGTCGCCACGCCCTCAATCCGGGGGACCAGACGGTCGAAGTGTCCTTCGAAGCGCCAGCGGCTGTCCAGGTCGAGGCCGAGGTACTTCATACGTCCCTCGACCCGGACACAGGCGTCTCCTACTCGGACTCAGGCCTGGGGGACCCGCCGCGACAGAGGCAGTCCATGAAACATGACTACCTCCGTGTTTGGCGGCGAGATGTGCAACCCCAGGTCCCGGATCCTGGCGACGATGAGTGCCACCGCCACCTCCGCAATGCGGATGGTCCTCGTCCACTCACTCCCGACCGCGATGATCAGCGGGTCGTCTGCATAGCAGACGACACGCACACCGGGCGGGAGGGACCCGCGCAGAACCGTGTCGTACCCCAGGTTCCACAGCAGGGGTCCTAAAACGGACCCCTGGGGCACGCCCCGGTTGACCCTCCGTCGCACGATCGTGCCACCCCGGCCGGGGTACTCGATCGCCCTTTCCGACACGTAGTCCCGCAGCACGATCCGGAGATACGGAGGCACCCCACGTTCGCGGAGTGCCCCCCGGACCATGTCCCAGCGGATGGTGTTAAAGGCGTTGGCTATATCCAGAGACATCGCCAACACCACACCGCCGCAAGAAACTGCCCGGCCCGCGAGGAAATGGACATGGTCAATCGCATCAAGCGCTTCTTAACTTCTTAACCTTCCCCCGCGGAAGCCGTACTGGCAGTCTGCCAGACCACCGTCGGACACGCTCCTCGAAAGGCGGGCAGCGAGCACACGCTCGAAAAGCTTGCCCGCCTCGTCGAGGAGGCATATCGGCCGATAGGCGGATGGAGAGTCCGCGGGCTTCCCCTTCTTCGGGACAAGGACCATCCGGCCACGCTTCCAGGGCAGCGGGACCCGCCCCGACATCATACAGCTGTCAAACAGCCGAATGAGTCGGGGCCCGAGGACGCGTGAGGCCAAGCTCAGCGCCCGCCCGGCGATGCCGTCAGGCCCCGGAGCCTTGTTGGCCCGAATGCGCCCGACGGCAACCGCGAGCTCCTCTCGCGTGACCCCCAGCTCGGCGGACCAGTTGGTCGGGTCCGCCGCCCGGAGCGGCCGCGAGCCCTCGTCCGGATCAACCGGGAAGAGGGTCTCGACGACACGCTCGAGAGCATGGGGGTCCAGACGCTCCGTGACCGAGGGCCCTGCCGGCCGCATACATCCAAGGACAATGCAGTACGGGCGTCCCCACGGGTCACGGTCGAGCGTCTCCAGGAGCTCGCCCCAGGCGCGGGACTTGGCCTCCCTTATGGCGCTCTGCAGGTCCACGGTTGCTCGTCGGTAGACCTCATAGAGCTCTCGCTCCCTCGCCAGGTCGCGGTTCCGTCGTCGGCGGGACCTGGTGAAGCGACGCCGCGCGGCGTGACACACGTCACGCAACGCCGCGATCGCGTCGCTCCACCAGTATGTGGCCCGCCTAGGGGGCTTCCTGACCCGGGGCATGGCTGCATCACATGCAGACGCCATTGCATCCCGGAGCCATTCAGCCTCCCTGTCAACGTCCGCGAACGGTCCAGCCGGAACCTCCGGCCAGGACACGGCGAGGGCTGCTGCTATCAGCGCGTCGTCCTCCAGGCGCTTTAGCGCCCAACGCGGTGGCCGGTCTGCACCCGAGCAGAGAGCGGGGTGGTTCGAGGGGTGGCGGAAACATCGAAAACGATGTGGAGGTGGTCACTGAGTGTTCCCACCTCCTCCGCCACCATCCACCCCGACAGGAGACGTGCGGCGGCGGGCGTAGCCCACGAGAGGTCAATAATTGACTCTCCCTGCCACCGCACGCACGTGCTCGCAGACCCTCGGTTGAGCAGCCGAAGGTCCGCGCTCGCCGCCCATTCCTCCACGGCCTCGCCCCTCGCGTCGGTCCTGGGGCCTCCCCAAAGGGTAGACTTCGCATTGAAGTCCCCCAGGACCAATGTCGGACGAGTCGGATCGCGGGAGACAAGGTCCCGGATCCCGTCCAACAGCAGCTCAAATGCCGCGAGGGGCATGCTCGGAGGGGCATACACCCCGACCACCGCTAGGCGCCCGTAAAGCGCCGCGACGAAGCCGCGCCCGCGCGTCGAAACGCTCAGGGGCGCGGCCTCGTCGCCGACCACCGCCACGGAGCCCAGCGCGTCCACCGCCCAAATCGGGGCGGTCAGGGACGCGGTACGGCTCCGCGGCGACGGCCAGGTCAAATCCCCACTCAGCTAGGCTATGGACAAACAAGTCCTGTGCCCGGGCCGAGTGGTTGAGGTTGGCCTGGGGGGGAAGACTAGTCCGTCTCCATAGCCTCCCCCCAGCCGGACCCACCCTCCTCCGCCGCCGACGCCGGCGGCGTCGGAGGCGGG
>NW_015373972.1:65230-65663 GCF_001272555.1 Dufourea novaeangliae
CCGCGCAGCCGTCGACACGTGCGACCGCCGCCGCCACGGCCTCCGCGGTCACCGACTCGTCGAGGCCAGCTAACCGCATTTCTGCGGTCTTCGCCGGCCTGGAGACACGGACGTCGGTGTCGCGGAAGACCTCCGCCAGGCGGGCCGCGAGGGCGACCGCCTTCGCGGCACTTTCCGGCCCGGGGACCTCCAAAATGGAGGAACCCGTCTGGCCCTTACGGTAGCGGAGGTCGGTAATCCCGACCTCCGCTAGTCTGACACCGGCCACAGCACGCCGCATGACTTCCGCATACGGCGTTTGGCTGCCCGGGGCCACCGTAAGGTCGACCGTTGCCCGCGTCGGCACGCGCGGGGGGCGACGGCCCCCATCGCGCTTACCTGACTGCGTCGGCCGCCGCGGGGGCGCGCCCGCCGCCTTAGGCGGCACTGGCGC
>NW_015373972.1:67243-67695 GCF_001272555.1 Dufourea novaeangliae
CCTCCCTGGCGAGCCCGCTATAGGCTCGCCTCCACCCCTCGACCGCCTCGGGCGGCGGGTCGATGCCCTCCCGGCGGTGTGCTTGCCGACGCCGATAAACCTCATCGTCGACCACCGCCTGGAGCTCAAACGGCACAACCCGCGCCAGGACGACCGCCGCCTCATGTGCCAGGGTGCGGTATCCGCGGGCGATCCTCACGGCCATGCGGCGCTGAATACTGCGCAGCAGCTGTCTTCCGCGCCGACAGGCCGACAGGTTAGGCGCCCATACGGGAGCCCCGTAGAGCGCCATCGCCCGCGCCACACCCGTGTAGAGGCGGCGGACCTCCTCCCCCGGACCCCCGAGATTGGGCAAAAGACGACCCAGAAGGGTCGTCACGCCCTCGATCCGGGGGACGAGGCGGCCGAAGTGGCCCTCCCACCTCCATCGGCCGTCCAGGTCGAGGCCGAGG
>NW_015373973.1:0-249 GCF_001272555.1 Dufourea novaeangliae
CACGTTCTCCCCGGGTCACCTTGGTGCATGTGCCTTTGTGTGTTTTTTTATTCAATAATTGTTGTGTCGTGATTCCATTGTTGTTAGTTTAGTGTAATTACTTGGAATTAACACGCTTATTTTCTGTTCGGTGTTCCGATTCTAAAGAACGCGGCGGGACAGGTAACATATTCTCTCAAACGCAGTTTATTGGGAAATTGGTAAAATGTGGTGACTTATTACAACAAATTGGTGATACTTGACTATATA
>NW_015373973.1:1558-45511 GCF_001272555.1 Dufourea novaeangliae
ACTGGTGGACACTGGTGGACACTGGTCAAGGGGATTCAAGGGGTCCTCTCTATTATCCGAACCCGACTAACAGGTTGGATTTTTTTTTTCTCCCAATATAGCTTGGTGATCAGTGGTGCCTAATGAGTCCTCCCTCTCTTATCCGAACTCGATTAATAAGTCCTAATCTTCTTTTTTTAGCATCACCGACTATTGGCGCTCATTGGGGGGTTTTACATGGCAACCTCTCTTATTCGAACTCGACGAATGGATTTGCACATCCTTTTTTTTTTAGCTAATTTTAATTATATATGATTTATTTTGATTTATTTTAATGAATTGGGATTTTTTTTCATTTTTTTTAATTACCTGTGTTTTATTTTAATTTATTTTAATTAATTGTATTTTGTTTTGATTTATTCTAATTAATTGTGTTTTATTTTCATTTATATTAATTAACTGTGTTCTACTTTGATTTATTTTAACTACTTGTGTTTTATTTTGATATATTTTATTTAATTCTGTTTTCTTTTGATTTATTTTACTTTCAGGTAGACTTAAGAAAGAAGTCATCCGCCGTGGGATTTTCGTATCGTTGGTATAAGAATATTTAGATATCTAAGTTAGTTGTAAGATATTGCGAAAGGTGGACAGATGGAAATTGTGTCAATACGTTTATTATTCATCGAACAGAAGGATTTGCGATCGTGGTTCCTTCGGTAATTGGTACCATATTTGTGTAAAAAGACCATTGACTATGTATCTATTGCGCAAACGACAAATTTTTGTTTTTTCATTTGCGAATATGAAAAATTGGAAGCAATTTTTTAAGATATAAGTTGTACAGAAACACTAATATTCAATTCAAAGTCTCAAGAACGTAGAATAGTACTTAGGACGTACTACTGGGTAGTAGTTCAGCGGTGTAAATGCGATCGAAAGCATTTGCTATTTGGATTGCCTCTCCATAAGAGCCAACGTTAATACAGGCATAAATAATTTGAGTAATTCTGGGGTTTTGCAGTATATGGTCGATGCATTAAGTCCACAGGAATAATGTGAGACTAACAGCGTTCATTTTCAGTGCCTAATTATTGAGATATTCGCATTTTTGTATCATTAGGAATTTTAAATCACCTGTCGGTATGATTTCGCTGGTAGTTTGAGCGAATTGCCACGTGTGGCGCCACTGGTCGAAAAAATAGTGGTATTCCGCGTTTAAATGCAATTTTAACAGTGTTCGGGTCGTTTATTGTTATTGTCAATAGCAGGGGATTAATCTTCGTTCTTTCAGCTACGAATCAAGTGCTTTATCTAAACGAAAGCTATCCGTATAACGGTGTAAGAGCTGTCCAAAGTGAACGAAACTGGGTACGCATGACGAGATGCAATGTCAACCATTGCAAATAAATGTGATTCTAACAATGTTCTTGTAATTACTGCTTCACAGCCGATAGAAAGTACTAATCTAAGTTCTTAATGCGTGACGAGGAAGAATGATGCCCTTTCAGTGGTGTAAATGCGAACGAAATCTGTTGCAATTAGGATTGTCGCTTCATAAGGGGCTGCGATAATACAGGCATAACTAATTTTACTAATTCTGGGGTTCCGCACTATTGGGTCCATGTATTAAGCCTAAGGACCATTTTGAGACTAATGACGTTCATTTTAAGCGCTTAATTATTGAGATATTCGCATTTTTCCATCATTAGGAATTTTCACTTACCTGTCGGTATGATTTGGCTAGCAGTTTGAGCAAATTGCCACGGGTGGCGCCACCGGTCGCAAAAATAATGGTATTCCGCGTTTAAATGCGATTTTAACAGTATTCCGGTCATTTATTGTTATTGTCAATGGCAGGGGATTAATCTTCGTTCTTTCAGCTACGAATCAAGTGCTTTATCTAAACGAAAGCTATCCGTATAACGGTGTAAGAGCTGTCCAAAGTGAACTAACCGGGGTACGCGTGACGAGATACAGCGTCGACCGTTGCAAATAAATTGCGATTTTAACAGTGTTCCGGTCGTTTATTGTTATTGCCACTGACAGGAGATTAATCTACGTTCTTTCAGTTACAACTCGAGTGCTCGGTCAAGACGAATGCTGTCAGCGTAACGTTGGAAGAGATGTCGAAGGAAAACTAAACGGGGTACACATGACGAGATACAGTGTCAACCGTTGCAAACAATTGAGATTTTATCAATGTTTTGTAATTACTGGTTCCCAGCCGTTATAGAGCACTAATCTACATTCTTTAAACTTCGAATGTAATGCATGACGAAGAAAAGTGTTGCCTGTTTAGTGGTTATGTAATTGCAACAGGTTTCGATTGGATTTACACTGCTAAACGAGCATCAGTTTTCCTCGTCATCACAGCTGCAAGCACGCTGTGCGTGGTTCCCGAATTCGCTATAAGACTCTCGGAATTTGAATGGCGAACTGTCACCACTGTCGCCACCGTCGCGTTTCTGCGCTGCCAACTGCCTCTATTGCCTACTCCGTCAGTCGGAGTGAAGTTGGCAGCGAGACCCTACACACAATTAGTGGTTCATGCCATCTCTACTGCTGCTTCCTAGTGAGATTAATAAACGTAAATAACATTCTTGTAAACTTATTTAAAACGCTTACTTCTACCGTATACATGATGTTGTTCGTTGCAAAGTTAGTTTTCGTGCATATTTAAACATTTTAAACAAGAATTTCTTGCATTATTAAAAAGTGGTGTTTCGTTTCTTAGTTGTGTGAGGACCGTCATTGACCGTCATTGTAATATTTAGCAGAATTATGGAAACGAAAATAAACGCCGAGAAAGCGTGTGACTTGAAAGCAGATGAAAGTATTACGGAAAATTGTACGAGATCTTTTTCGGTAATTCCTAATACCTCTGAGACTGTTGCGACTTTTAAGAAACCAACTACGACAATCTGTTCTAAACGGTCTCGACCGGAAGATAAACATTTTACAGCGTCAACGGATTTTACCAACGATAATACAGATCGTGACTCGGATAAGACTACAAAATTTCAAGAACATCCGAAAGATCAACCTTTCCCGTATACAGAACCACCCTGGGGTGGAAAACCGGAAAATGATTACTACATGGAGATTTTAAAATCTGGAGTGATTATTCAGACAATTTCGCTCAAAGAACAAAGTTTCTATGTGATCGGACGATTACCTACGTGCCATATATGTCTGGCACATCCAACCATTTCGAGACATCATGCTATTTTACAATACAGATCGGAACAGGATAACATAAATTCTAAAGGTCTTTATGTTTACGATCTAGGAAGTACTCATGGTACTTTTTGGAATGGAAATCGTATAAAGCCTAACGTTTATGTGAGAGTGCAAAAGGGTCATATGCTTAGGTTTGGATGTAGTCAAAGAAAATTTATTCTGCAAGCTCCTTTGGACGATGAAGAGGAGGAATCTATGTACACGGTGTCAGAATTAAAGGTAAATTAACGTGTTCTTGGCCCGAGCTTATCTGCAAGTAATCCTATACACCTGTGGGTTCCCTACAAACTTGGTAATACGTTTCTCTCGAATATACGTTAAATAGTTTAACGATTTATGCTTCGTTCGGTGAACATAGTGGTGATTATTTAGGTGATATTTTAGGAAATGAGAGCATTGGAATTAGTAAAACGACACATAGATCGAGGGAACGAAACAGATTCTACAGAGGATAAAGAGAGTGTCGGTATTGACTGGGGTATGGGAGAAGATGCGGATGAGGAAACAGATTTGCAAGAAAATCCTTATGCTTGCATAGCCGACGATAATTTAGTTTTGGACGATCCTAAGAAAACCTTAAGAGGTTGGTTCGAAAGGGAAGGTTACGATCTACATTATAAAACAGAGGAGAAAGGACCTGGACAATTCTTATGTTGGGTAGAGTAAGTAGCTTAGTTGAAGTTAGATAGGGTTGGAGTTAGTTGGGTAAAATTTATAATACGGTTACACTGTGTTTGCATGTTCGACGTGTGTCTTTATGGAAATTGATTCTAGTTTACCCATGGAAGATATCGTTGGCCACTCTCTTAAAGCGGAAGCTTTAGTTAAAGGCAAGAAGAAGGAAGCAGTTGTCCAGTGTGCACTGGAAGCGTGTAAAATCTTGGACAAGTATGGGTTATTAAGGCAAGCGCATCATGGTAAGAATTAAATTTATAACCTTGTGCCAGTTTTAATTTGTTTCGTTAAATTTTTTTACACTTTCCTGTAGAAGCTAGAAAAAGAAAGACGAGAAATTGGGAGGCGGAAGATTATTACGATTCGGACGAAGATAACTTTTTAGATAGAACAGGATCGATAGAGAAGAAACGCGAACAAAGAATGCGCCTAGCTGGCAAGTTGGAAGAAACAGTCGAAACATACGATTCGTTGGTAAGGTTCGTGATTTTCGAGGGACCTTAAAAATATACATACATTTTTTGCGATTTATCATCCTTTTGTTTCCATAGAAATATTATGAATTTCGTCTTTTTAGCTTGAAAAGCATGTGAATGTTGTGAAAAGAATCTCGTATCTGACAGATTCGATTAAAAATTGGCAACATGAAAATAGCGCAAAGACGGAAACATCAGAAGAGGACGCGCTGGATGCTTTTATGTCGAATTTAAATTCGTCCACTTTAACTAAAAGTGACATAGCTAAGATGAAAGTGGAGTTACAAGCTGTTCGCAAAGAAGAAGCAGGTATAATTAAATTATTAAACCTGACACGTCCAGCCAATTTGCCGGCTCTCGTTCAACAAGATGTAACATCGGATCAAGAAGTTGGACGTGTTAAAACAAACATGAACGCTACGCAAGAAATATCATCGAAAGCAAGCAAAATTCAACGTTCGATGTTTCAGCGAAGAAAGGTAAGTCCATTGATGTGTTTCTCTATTCTGATGTTTGCAATTCTGACTACAATATCACTTTTTATCCTATTTTCAACAGAAAAAAATGGATAATTATGGATTAGACGAAAGTAGTAATCGACTGATATCGCGTACGATGACCGAGGAAAAAGTGGAAGTAGAATCTGACGAAGAATCGGACACTGAAGAGAAAGGAGAGTCCCTTATGGAAAAGAAAGAAATCTTCGAATCACAACAGTCTTTAACTTTTGTGACTATTACTGCTACTGCTACTGATACTGACGCAAACGCAAACGCTAATACTGGCACTACTACTACTGCTACCGGTGCTCTAGTTGACGTTACTATTCCTTCGACTAGTATAAAAGGGTGTACTAAAGACAATGAAAAATGGAATACACGTGAAATTGGAGTAGTCACGAGAACACATCGAGAAGAGGGAAAAAAAATATCTTGCGATCAAGATATTTTTGCTGATAATTACTCTACATGGGTACCTCCGCAAGATCAGGCAGGAGACGGAAAAACGAGTTTAAACGAAAAGTATGGTTACTAATAGCAAATAACTAATTTAGGACGTTACATATATAATACGTTTATAATTAGATTTACACGTTATAAATAGTTATTATAACGTGTTTCGTGAATGAGGTCAACTTCGATGTACATTATTGTAAATACATATATTTTTGTATAAAACTTTCTATTTCACTGTCTCTTCAGGCCAGGTTGATTACTTGCCCATCTGCAATTCATGATTTCTTGATCTCTAAAATAAGAATGATATTTGAGAAAGTGTAAACTGAATCTGAAAAGATTGAAGGAGACAAATAAACTATGAGAGTATATAGTACATAAATACTAATAATATTTTATATGTAAGTACATATGCAGTTTTTCGCAATACTTCGAATTCTATAAACGAGTTATTCAAATGAAAAGCGATATACGATGTTCCAAATACAATAATGGAAATCATTGTTTAGTTTATGCGAAAACTAACACGTACAGGTAAGTATATTGTATGTATGTGATTGTAAATTAGAAATTTTTCAATAAATGGAAATTCATTTAAGTACTAAATGAAAGACGCTCCTTGCGATACTTCTTGAATTGAACGACCACGATGATAACTAAACTCAGTGATCATCGTGTGACCAGTCATATACATATACAAGGTGCGTCTAAAAAGTTCGGTGAATGGTCTCAGAAAATAAAGAAAACAAAAGATACACAGAAAATATCTTTATTGGCCTTCGAAGTAATCTCCATTAGTTACAATACACTTTTGACAACGGTTGTAAAGCTGCTGAAAACATTCTGCGAAGGCTTCTTGTGGAATCGCTCGAAGCAACGATGTCACACGTTTTTGGATATCCGGTACGTCTGCAAAGTGTAGGCCTTTCAGGACTCCTTTGAGGCGAGGGAACAAAAAGAAGTCTGCAGGCGTCATATCCGGAGAGTATGGTGGATGCTCAAGAACAGTCACGCTACGTTTAGCCACGAAGGTGAGCATGCGGATCGCAGTGTGCGGGCGGGCGTTGTCTTGTAGCAGATTCAACTGTCCAGTTCGGTACAACTCTGGCCGAACACGCCGGATGCGTAGCAGCAGCCGTTTCAAAAGTTCCTTGTAGAATTCGGCGTTGACAGTGCGACCCTCGGGTAAAAATTCATGATGGATCATGCCATTGCCGTCAAAAAAGGCGATCAACATTGTCTTGATGTTGGATTTTGTCAGACGACTCTTTTTGGGACGCGGGAAAGTCGGTGAACACCATTCCATTGACTGTCGCTTAGTTTTCGGATCGTACTGGAAGCACCAGCTCTCGTCTTCTGTGATGATGGTTTGCAAAAACGACGGATTCCGGTCGCACATGTCAATAAAATCTCCAGACGTTTCTTCCATCCGTGTTGTCTTTTGCTCGTCAGTCAGCTTGTGCGGCACAAACCGGGAACAAATCTTCCGCTTATTCAAATCTTCGTGTACGATAGTGTGCACACTATCTTTGCTAATCCCTAATTCATCCGCTATCATTCTCAAAGTCAGCCGCCGATCATCCGCAAGCATCTATCCCACTCATTCCATGATGTCGGGTGTTCTGCTTGTTGACGGTCGACTCGCGAACACGGCTCATCATCAACAGCTTCCTTTCCGTCGCGGAAACGTTTGAACCAGTCGTAAACACATTTTTTATTCACTGCTTCTGTTCCGTACACTTTCACCAACATTTCATGGATCTCCGTCGCCGTTTTCCCCAATTTGTAGGAAAATTTTATGTTTATGCCATTATTCCATATGACACAAGTTTTCACACACACTACGTTCGACAAGTCGCACAGGCAAATCCAGGCAACTCTGCTTCAGCTTAGTGTTTTCGGCACTAGAGGGCGATTCTTTACATGTCTCTCAAAGAGCATGCATGTACGCGCGTTGTTGTTTAAATGTCGGATCATTCACCGAACTTTTTAGACGCACCTTGTAGTTGTTGCAGAGACGTACATATGGGCGGTCCAGTGAACTGTCGGGTGTCGAGCTTGACAGAATTATGAAGAGGAGACAAAAACCTGATCCTGATTTCTCGGTCAGGGCTGTGCGAGGAACAGCTCTTCGCACAATATATTATGCGATATATATAGTAATTCATAATGCCAGTTTTTCTATTTGTAAACGAAATACCGTTAATCATCAATCGTCATTCTTTTATAATCATGTATACAATTATGTACATATGCGGAATCTTACAAGAGAATCCAGAATCGTGCCTGAGTGCCAAGGCATCAGTATCAGCCGATGCCGCCTGATGCCGCTCAATGCCACTGTTCGCGCGATGTGGTTCGATGGTTAATTTACGACCCCATAAGTATTTAAGAGTAGGTATTTACATAGGTATGTCATATACGTATACTTGTGTTTGCTTGCGTCGTTACGATTCGATACGATTTCTGTCGAGTTGTTTCTAATGTTTACCGTGCGTTAAAGTTCCTCCAGTAATAGCTGCTTTTTGAAGCCCGAAGTTTTCACTCTTATATATTTATATAAATAGACAGGCGAGACAGACGAACGGTAAAAAAAGATGAATTCCGCTGGCCATGGACTGTTCGAAGTTTCATATTTGAGCATAGGTACGTATGTATATGCATTTTTTCATGATGATATGTTCGGTTTTCCAATTTGATTCAGTTTCATACAATTATATAAACATAAACCTTACAAATTTTCGCAGTATGGACTGCTGTAGCATCTATGGGATGGTATATACTTGCAGTCATAATCTCTCTTTGGTATGTTTCTCCGTATATTCGAAAAAAATATACAAAATGGAGGATAAAAAAGGAGGAGCAAGATTATGCCGCAAAATATCACAAAAGTAGGTATTTTTGTTTAAGAGAGAAATGTGATAATGAATATATGTAAAACTACTAGTTTGTTTCTTTGTGTTCGAATAGATCCGGATCTCTTGCAGCAGAGATTAGCAGCTTTGGAAGCTTCGAGGCAAAAAATGCAACAAGAATATTATCAAAAATGTATACACGAGCAGCAGGATGAAAAGAAGGTAAACTGTTGCTAAATTTGAAAACTGTATTACTTTTAAGCACTGTGTTTGGTTTGTGAGTTATGCGTTTAGAGAGAAGGAGTAACACGTGTGTGTGAGTGTGTGTTTTTTTTTTGTTCAGTCGAAAGAAACAAAGAAGAAAGCATTGAAATTAATAGACACCCATTCTTCGGGTCACAAACTGGGGAACGAAAATAACGATCGGTTAGATTCTACGGGAAAGAAACCTACATCGTTGAAAGGAGGTAATTGTGGAAGAAAAAATAGCATATTGAAACTAGTCTTCTATAGTATGTCTGGAACTGAAGTAACTCTTTTAAATTTTGCACAGACTACAATCCATTGATGGGGGATAATTCTCGACGATATCGACCGCCGAAACGTAGTTGCTGTGGCAGCGGTGGTTGCGGATAATCGTGAATGTGCATAGGTGTAAAATTATCTCTTATCGTATCAAGGCTTTGTAGCGTGATGAATATTTAATACATTAACCCTTTATTCTGGATAGAAATTGCAAAAATAGTTGCTAAGAAATTGTGCTTTTTTACAGTAAATCATATGTATCTAGATATTGCAGGCGTAACGTTTATTAATTGTCTGTTGTTCTAAATTTATATGACCGTAATCAATCGTTGTACCGAGACGGTCATCGTAAGCTGAAGTGTCGTCCAACGAAACTCTGGACAACGTGAGCCCATATACATACAGATCTGACAAGGGTGCCCGAGGATTAAATGATGGATACACAGCACTGCGGAACTGTTATGTTCTACGGAACGCAACGATGTTAACAGTACGTTCACTGCTGACGGCTCCGATCGGCAACGAATGGGTTAATCTTCGATCTTTTGGATAATTTAAATTATTTACCTGACAAATTAAATTGTTTTTCATTTGTTTTGTTGCTCATCGATGAAACAACAGGGAACGGGGAGAAAAGGATGTGTACCTACTTAACGGTTGTGTTACTGTTTGAATATTTTTGTAAATTTTGTCGGGACGTAAAAAAGATAATAAGCTTGAATTTTCAACGTAATTCTTTTATTAATAATCGTTACTTGTATATTGTGTAACGTTTCCGTATATCTTATACGTTTTATACGTGTACGTAGTACTTGACAATAATGATCCTTATTCTGTAATTATCTACACTTGTGCGCGCGTGTCTGCTGCGTGTATGCGTACATTGCAGTTTTCGTATCAATCGACTCTTTTATTCGCATTCGTGTTCTCTGCGACGATGCGTTCAAACTGGACAATAATTCTTGTTTGTTTCATAATAAATAAGTTATTGCCTAGGAAAACGTTTTCGAGCAAACGTTCTTTTTGTTTCATACGCGCGGCGTTATTTACAAAATGTAAAGAAGATTTAAGCTAAATCACTCGTCAGCCTTGGCGTTTAGATTCAGACTTAGGAGCTAAAAGATTCGCAATTAAAATTCGAACTTATCGAATTGTAGTGTTCAGATTGCTTATCAGCGCAGATTCTTTTATTTAAATTTTAATGATATGACGTGAACAATGTTTCGCTGCTGTAAAATATACTGACACTCTACAATATCGATAAACTTCACAGTCGATTATCAACAGAATGTTAGTCATTCGTATCGATTCGTGTGTATATTGTATAATAATAATAGATGTCCCTTCGTGAGAGACTAGCCACTTATTGGCAAGTCCGATAAACGCGCGTATTACGAAATCATTTCTCAATGCTTCGTTGAAACGTTCGGGGGACAGGACAGTTTATCGTTTAATTAATTTCTACGAATACGAGTCAGTCTGGATTATATGTAATTTGGCTATTTCGTAAACGGAAGAGTACCGACATTTCTCGTTGTAAATTCCGTGCTCGGTGTTTCAATTCACGATGTGGGTGGTGTCGGTAGACACGGTGGTTAACGAATGAGCGAATACGAGAACAAAAAGGCAAATATAGGAATGATTCGGACCGAAGGTAAATTGAAATTACGAGTGATGTCGGTGGGAGGTAGGAAATACAGAAGATAGGACGATAACACAGATTGAAAATGAGGTGATTGTTGTTGTTGTTGTTGTGGTTACAAGTGGTATCGACATAAGTAAAAAATGACGCCGCGGAAAAGAAATGCATGCCTATACGTATCGCGCAAATCAACCTGTGCTCGCGCGGTGATTTTCTCTCTTTTTTTTGTTTTTAATTTTCGTTTAATTTGCAAGAGTTTCGACGTGTATTATAATATGATACAAACGGTGCGAACCATCGTAACAATCGCGCAAGTTTTAAAAACTATAAAAATAACATGTTACTTTTTTCTCGCCAATTGATAGGATGGTTCGACGCAAAGTGAATGTCCGTTTTACCGCATAACGAAAATACTATGAGCTCTCGATCTCGAACGAATCGTTTTCGGTACCTAAGTAAGTATTAATTACTATCGATCTTTCGTTCATTCCGTGAAAAATCTGAACAACGTTTCTATTTACAAAGTCGAAGGTATTCTCTTTTCCGAAGAATTACCTACGTGTCTAGAGCGGTGGCCATTTATTAAGTTATTAAACTTGAATGAAATTTGGCAAACTCAGCGTACCTAACGTCCGAACGGATTTACATGTATGTATATGAAAACAGTTCGAGTATCGTTACGGTGAATGGTTACTTAAAATATATGTTCTACGTGCCTATATTTCTTCGATTCGTGTTCTAATCTAAACACGCTACAAAAACGAGAACTCCTTTATCGGTTAATTAAATTTTTCGCTCCTCACCTGTCTGGATGGATTACACTTGTATCTACACATGCTACGACGAATCGATGAATTTCATTCACGAATTTTGTTTCGAGCGGTTGATTTACAGTTCAGTTTATCATTACCATTATACTTCATCTAAGTCAAGTAATATTACGAAATTTATAGTTTTCGGCAGTATTTTTAGTATCCGTCTTTTTTTTTTATTTCATTTTAATTAGGAATTAACTATCGTTTTACTACTACCGCAATTAACCAGGCAGTTTTTGTTACTTTTGCTTTTTTTTTTTTAAATATTTAACTAATTACATGGGATTTGAGCGATTATTAATGCGAGTGTTGTTCACCTATAATTCACTTCGTACTCGACCCCCACCCCGCATTATTCTCCCTTCTTTTCAAAGGATTTGAATTCTAACGAAATTCTCGCCAACAAATCTCTTCGCTAAATGAAGAGCGTATCTATTTAGAAACATTTAAAACTTTACACGTTTCTTGTATCAGATATTTCACTCTATCCGATCGTAAAAATTATTTCGTTCTAAGTCGTCTAGTTTTTAATATAGGTACATTATAGTCTAAAAATGATATTAAGTTCATATTTTTGAAACAGTGTAAAATTCATCACATGGTGGAATTCATGCAAATCTCACCATTTCTACATACGGAGACTTGTCTTAAAACCATTCAATAGCTCGAAGGAAGCGATTGTTTTTCGCTCAATGGTTACCGAATGGTTCCAAAGTTACAAGGTTTTCGCACCTTTGATTTACTCTCCTCTAATGTTTGAAAAGTGTAACTTAATACATTCTGGCTCTGGGGTCCAGCTATACATATGTATGTATATGGATACATATACATATCCAGCACACATACACACACACACACACACACACATACTCTCGATTTGGCTTATTATTGAAATCCGTTTGCGCGTTTCTCTCATTCGTATCCCGTTGAGCTGTCGTAATACACACTATTGGCGTTACGTTGTATTTGGCGGTCATTATCGAAGATAAAAACCTTTGACGTTACGCAAATATTCGGTGCCTCGTTTCGGAAAAATGATCGAATTGAGGTACGCGACAGGAAATCCAAGAACGCCAATCAATAATCACGATCCCGTCAGTTTAACAGCGAAAACTCAGTGCATGAAACTTGTACAAAATTTCTCTCGATATGACAATGTTTTTTACACTTTAGCCATTATTACAATACGATGCTTGGTCGCACGTATTCTTAGAAATGGACCTTTCTAAGAAAAATCGTGCGAGTCACCTCCTTACGCTCGACACGATAGATTTTTAAGACTTCCTTAAAGTTTAGGAACGTTATATCGTTAAAAGCAATACATTTTTATGGAACATTGCGGTGAGAATGTAAAATCTCTGTAAAATAAATGCCGCGCTTGGTCGAAGTACGCACGAACGGATAGTAATCGAAAATGTGGCAGTTTAAATTGTAAATTACCGGTGTCTCTCCGTAAAATCAAACTATCTATGTATAATAATATATGTATACATAGGCATACCGTTCAACGTATATACACTTCTTGTGCTGACCATAATTTAGAATGTAGAACACTCGCTTTTGATCGGGCGCAGGTATAACTTCAACTTTGTCTCTATTTATATATTCGGTGGCGAGACCGTATCGAAAAAGGGTTGGAAAGAAGAAAATTTTTTGGAGGAATTACGTGTGAAAAGTGTCTATGATCCAACACGGTGAGTGACACACTTGGTTGGCATACGGGACGCAAGGTGTTTATATGTAGGTATATACATAATATTATGTACCTACCTGCATAATGTACCAGTGTCGGTTGAAAATGATCGAAAAGAAAGGTAGCGAAATTTAGAATATCGATAGGACAGACTCTCACAGTAAGCGAACGAAAGGAACGAAGCAGCCAACAATGTATCGAACAGAACGTCTAAGAATCAAGCGATGATACACAGAGATCGCGATCGGTTTGTGAATGAATTTGCGTCCGTATTTACCACGACAGTCGAGAATAGTGATAATATACGGTTATGCTTTTCACTAATTGTAAGTATTTTGTCTCGACGATAGGAAAGTTCACCGGCTATACCGTCTTATGTAAATTATTACATTAACCATCGCGGAGATCTGCCGGTCGACTACAGTCTGCAGGAGCAACGTTCGAATTGCCACCCCCGACGAACACGTTATTCAACTTGTTGTACCTTTGACTTCCGGAACTGCTGACTGTATTCGAACCCGTGGAATTGTGTTGAGGATATCCGCCGATTCTGGTGAAACTAGGCACTTTGTCTAAGGGAGAAGAATAACAAATTGTAAGTAAAAGTGATGATATCAGAGTAATTACTATCACCGCTACTGTAGGTCGGTGAAGAATTTCTAGTATTTCTTCTACGCGGGCTCCTACCGCTTCTGCTTCGAGATCCGGTTCTACCGTGAAGACAATTCGTCGACGTGGAGGTGAACTGCTGATCGTTGTACTCGAGCGCGTTACCGTAAAGACAACTCGATTCGGAACAGGAACAACAAACGTCCGAGTGTGCGTTTGAGTCACACGACTTTCTGTCCCAATCCTCAGTCTCGGGTTGATAGAGATTCTCCGTCGGATAGGGGTCTTCGTCGTGTCGTCGATACATGTTTTCATTTACGATCGATTGCTCCGAATGAGAATCTGTCCGGTTTACACGACAATACGCGCTGGAATCATAATCCTCCAACGGTGAGTCGTTTCGCTGCTCGTACAAAAGAGAACCACTTTCGTACTCGTTTTCTTGGCTAGTTTTGTACTCGTAACGTTCGAATCCCTGTGGGAGAGCAGGCAATGCCGGTGGATTTGTCTGCGGAGGCAAACTCGTATATCTACTTTGTTGATGAACGTTACTGGTTTGTTGAGCGGAACCATCGTATAATTGTTGTTGTTGTTGTTGTTGTTGTTGTTGTTGTTGTTGTTGTTGTTGTTGTTGTTGTTGTTGCTGTTGGTGCTGCTGATGTTGTTGTTGGTGTTGCTGCTGTTGCTGACTCGAACCGTTCCAGACCAATCCCGAACCGCTCAAGTTGTTCGTTGTTCTAATCGGTGGACTGGGGGGACTTTGAGAATTTCCAGATCCTGGACCAGAGCCACAAGCGGAACCGGAACCGGAACCGGAACCGGAACCAGAGCCAGAACCAGAACCAGAAGCGGAACCCGAATTTGAATTCGAACTCAAACCTAAGCCTAACCCCAACGCTAATCCGGATCCAGTCATCAAGTCTAAATCGTTCTGTCTGTCGACGCTTCGTTTTCCGAGGTGAGGGCTAAACGCGGCTTGATACGGTTGTTGCTGTTGGTAGTGATGTTGATGTTGATACTGATGGGAAACCTGATGCTGTTGTTGTTGATTATGATGATGATGATGATGATGATGATGATACTGATACTGGTACTGGTGTTGGTGTTGATGAGAATGTGAATGCGCCCTTGCAGAACCGAGGGATCCCTCGAAAGAAGGTGAATGTTCTGGAGGAGGCGGTAACATGTCGCACCAATTCGGTGGTTGATTCTCGTTCGGAAGCGGCATTCTATACTGATGAGTTCTTTTGTGCGGTTCCGCGTTACTATCCTCGCCGCCATTGTAAACGCTGCTGGCGTTGTCGCTACAAGGGGAAATCGTCGATTTATTGCGATCCAGATTCGAATCCAAACTGGAATAGTCTGGTTTGAGACACGAGTCGCTCGAATTGGACTTTCGACCGCTAGTTTCTAGCGATTCCGGGCTACGAGTTGGCATGCAAAGGGTGGTCGTGGCATACGGTTCCGGTGGAGCTTGGAGCTGTTTTCTCGTGTTGTAGAACGTTGTTAAATTAACTTCGGCGTATTCCGAGCCTGTCATTCCGACGATGCCCGGTGGTAGGCCGATTTGATTCTGATTGCTAAGAAGCTTCGTTTCGCAATCTTTGTCGGTCGCCGAGGCCTGAAGGGTGTTGCTCGGTCTCCAACCACGCTCTAGCCACAAAGTGTCCTTATTTAACTGGCAAATATCGTTGGCCGTACCAACGGGAACATTTAAATGGCCAAGCTGTTTGCCCATCGCTTGTCTTCGTCGAACGTAAACGACCCCCACAAATGCGGCGATAACAGTCAACACGACCGTTATCATCAGAATCAAAAACCATGTTTCACTAATAATGGAAGCACTTCCTTGACTTGGATCCGTTCGCGGTGGTAACTGTGTCAATTGTCCTGGATCCATGTTTAGAATAGTCGGATTGGAAAACGGGCCGAGTCCCGCGCGAGTTAATCCGGCGACACGTGCCGTATAAAGACCACCGGTCGTGAAGGTGTTAATGATTACCGAAGTCGTAGATGCGTTTAAAGACATCTGACCCAAGACCTTGTTGCTGCTGTTGCTCTTGATTTGAATCTAAAAGAAAAAGAAGAAAAAAAAGGCGAACGCTCGAAAAGAGAGAAAATGCTTTGCGTATGAAAAAGGCGATTAAACGTGTACGTGTGAATCACCGTACCTTATATCCCACCAACTGGCCATTTTGTGTATTTTTTGGCGGTGGAGACCAACGAACGAACGCTGAAGTAACGTTTATCATGCCAACATGAACGTTCTCTGGCGCACCGGACGGTACATCCTCCAACGTGGTGGCCAATTTCACATTGCTCGGTCTACCTTCGATAGTTTTGAAAAAAGGAACTAAAAAAAACTCGTATCGCGTGTACTTGTTCAGATTCGTCAAAACATAACTAGTTGCACCAGCATTCAATACCGTGACCATTCGATATTCGGGTTTCTCGGAAGCTTCACGGTATCTTATGTAGAGACCTTCGACCAAATCGGCAGCCCCGAGAATCTGTTAAACATTATCAAGAAAGTTAAACAACAACTGAATGAATTTGATTGTACCTCTTCGATTGCATTGAATTGAATGGAATTCGAATTGAATTGAAAAGAATATTATTCGATTACTTTGGATATTGATGGACTGATTAAAAATTGTGTAAATATAATGAATTTTGAAGTGAAAAAAAAATATCGATTAAAGTTTACACCTACATCCCATATGATCTTAACACTGGTACTGCTTCGAGGTTGAACCTCCTTCAAGTAAAGAATTTCGCTATTCAGACGGTCTCTCGCACGAATCAGTTCAGTCTGAGGGATCGTCTGCTGTTGATCGAGGCTATTGGTCCGTGCAATATCCGAAAGGGGTCCGGGAAGTGAAGTACCCTGATTGTTTCTGGCACGAACAAGGAACACATAATTGGTGTCTGGCTTCAGACTCGTTACCTGGACAACATAGAGGAAAATGTTACGACACGCGACCAGACACACCGATCACCACCAGTAATCACCGATACGCGATAGGTACACACACTTATTAGGCATTCTTACGGTATAGATATCGTTGGTAATTTTCGTCGCAGCGACCACCCAGCCTGTCTTGGGATTTGTAGCGAAGTACTCGATCGTGTAATCGATTGTCTTGCCTGCACCGTCGTTGCCTGGACTCCAAGTAAGTGTAACCGCGTTATTCGTTGCATTCACTATTCTTGGTTTACTGGGGCTTTCGGGCAGACCCGATAGGTCTGGTACGATACCGCGGTGGTAACTTGCTTCCGGGCTAACCGTCAAGCTTGCGGACCACGACGTATTCCCAGACACGGAAGAAGCAATGCAACTGTATATCCCCGTGTCGCTCGTCTGAAGATTCTTTATCGAGAGAGTACCGTTACTCGTGATCGTGAATCGTTTCTCCCCGCCATCCTCTCGCACGAGTTCGTTGTTCTTGAACCAGAATATCTTCGGAGTAGGTCTTCCAACGGCGCGACACGGCATCGATGTTTCACTCTTCGGGGGCATCGTCTGATTCGTCGCTCCCAATTCAATGATAGGTGGTGGGGCTTCTTCGGTCGAAGTAACCTAAGATCGACAAGACATAAGAAATCTTGAGATAAATAGGTACAATGGATATGCATTAACAAGGAATTCTATTTATTATAGGTTTAAGTGCACGGAGGCAGGTATGTCCACTATACGTCAACTATACATATGTATGTATACATATGTACATATATGTATAGATACCTGCATGGTATGTAATGTACCTTCGCGAGCAAACTCGGCTTCCGTTAGGGGAAAAAGTGGCGTAGAAGAAAAGTCTCCTACCACTTAGTAAATTGAAATTCAACTACTGATATAAATGTTAAACCGAATTTATTATATTTACCTACGAATTTAACGAAATATCGATACCTGAAGGAAAACCGTTGCCGTACTCGCACCAGCTTGACTGATCGCGCTACAGACATAATGTCCCTCGTCTTTTGCCACGACTCCCCTGATGTACAGACTTCCGTCTTCCGTTATTTTATAACGACCTTGATATTCGTTTTCTGGAAACATCAGTTCTTGGGAACCTTCGCGAGTCCAAAATATAGAAGGTCTCGGTGCACCGCGCGCCGCGCAAGAAAATGATACGTTCGAACCGATGCCGACGACCTCGTCCTTTGGAAAATTAGTGAAGACTGGTCTCGCTAGAAAGAAGTAGCACGAATGAAAAGTTTCGCTTCTGTACAAGTCCATTTCCTCGATGTACAGAAACAAGAATGAACTGACTGATTATATTACTCACAATGTACCGTGAGAATTGCACTCGCTGATATTGCACCGACACCGTTCTCAGCATCACAAATGTACGTTCCCTGGTCCTGCGACATTACTTTCTCAATCCGCAAGCTCTTATCGTCCGAAATATGTGCTCGCCCAATCGGCATTTTTCCGCCGTTTCGTCTCCAAAGTATTTCAGGTGGGGGATCACCGCCGACACGGCAGGCAAATTCAGCCGTTTGGTCTGTCAAGATCGTTTGATTCGATGGAGTTGCCAAAAAGAACGGTTTCACTGAGAGGGAACAAGAACCGAAATATTAAATGTAGGTATGTACATACTATATGTATATCCTACGTAGAGATACATAAAATAGTCTACTTGTTTCTCATTTTCCCAGTTTTCGTGAGTAATCTCTTACCATGAACCGTTAAAGTTGCTTCTCCAGATTCTTTCACTCCCACCATGTTCTCGGCAACACACTTATATTTTCCTTGGTCCGTCTGTCTAACATCGGAGATCATCAAATTTCCGCCATCGACCAACGTGATTCTACATATTAGAGAAGAAAGCAAAGATCGATAAGTATACAATTGGGTACCCACCTATGTATGTATGTACGTGAATATGTACATACATGGATTTTCGAGTATAGATACATAGAAAGAACGGAATGGAAAGGGAAACACTTCCAAGCAAGAAGATTCTGCTTGGCTATGAGTTTTAACGAGACGTAGCAATTTTTTCGATTCTCTCGACAATTATTACTTAACACTTGTTACACGTAGGTATTCTCTTGCTCGTTATGTTTTTAATGGTACTTGTCGTATTTATATTTGAACAAAAACGTAATGCATCGACGCGTTTCAGTTCGACCCAGTTTCATGCAAAAACTTTGCTGTAGCCCTCCGTACTTACTGTCTATTTTTAGTTCGGTTCAAAACATGATAGATAGAAAACTGAATCTAGAATGTGTAGAAATCTGATCATAATACCGTTTAGTAGCATCTGGGTCTATCGTATGACCGTTTCTTTTCCAATGTAAACTTGGCTCCGGATGTCCCCGGGGTGGTCCGCATTCCAATAAAGCGGTTTCACCAGCTGCGACTCTAGTGTTCTGCGGTTCCGCTCGAAATTCATCTCTTAGCACTGCAACAAATATATTAAACAAAATCATTTATTTTCTTGCGAGCGACTGCATCGAGACAAATGCATCCGTTCGAAACTGTACATGTAGGTACATATAGTATAGTATGCACATACGTGTGGATGATCGATAAAACTATTATACCTACGTATGTATACATACAAGTATGTATGTACATATTATACATATGTAAGTAAATGTCGTCATTCTAAAAAGCTTTACACTTTTATGATTGCACGTGCATCGATGTTATCGAAATCGACGTTTCTTGAATACCACAGATCGGTTGTACCGACAAAGCGTTATGCCGTTTAGAACAAAGAAGCTGCATTTAACGTTACAAGAAGATTTATGGAAGCCTTAAATGGAAATACGGCACGCAGAACGAAACCGTTTGCTGGTAAATCGATGGGAAACGGGAAATTGGACAGAGAGATTTCACTACTGTAGAATTTACTGTCGATACTTTTTCTAGAATAAAAGGAACGGAAAGCGAATTCTTCTTACAGCTTCTTCCGTCTATTTCTTTCCAAACTATTTTCCAATTTTACGGTAGTTTCTGTCCTGTTAACTGTTTCATTTCGATTTTCAGACTTGATTTCGACATAAGTAACACCATCATAATAATGTACATATTTATCCGTCGCGTCATTGGGAATTAAAGATTACGAAAACTTAAAGCGGTAGGTACATTCACGTCATATAGTTTCGAAAAGTATGAATCTTTGTCGAACTTGTCTGTGTACCTAAAAATTAATTTTCTTCGCATAAGTTGAAGAAAGAATCTATAAAAATAGGTACATATGTAAACGCCTTTTCGAATCGAATCATTGGTAAGATAATAATCACAGCAAGAAGGCAGCAACGAATTATACACGTACTTTTTCAAGTCATTCAAATCTCTAATGAACAAACAAAAATTCTGATTCAGCATCCATACTGACTTGGACCTTTCTCTTGTATGGTCTCGGTCCTCGGTCAAATGATGAGTCACATGATGACCTAGGAAGTGTATCGGCTAAACCGTTCTGCTCTGTTTGCTCATCGTTAACGCCGTACAAACAATGTTATATGTATACGTCCGAGCGGTACAGTTTGAACAGCTTTCATCGTTCCTTATTTGAATCAAATTCTTTCAGTGGGAGGCTCGTAACTTGTACACGCGTATGGACATCATAGACGATGGGAAAACTTTGTAATACGTGTCGTTCCCCCAATAATGAAATAAAGTAATCGGCCTAATTCGTTACTGTTCACTTCATTTTAAAGATTAGTGTTTGAAACTTTTGCCAATATATGTATACCTATCCATCTGCATACATACGTATATTGTATACATACATATGTATCCATAAAGCGGAAGAGAGTGAGACGAGGGAGATGAGCGGGAGAGGGGAGGGGAGCAGATATGAAGGTAAAGGGAGAGGGGTGTAGCTGGTGCGTAGTCAAACAACCTCCAATTAACGGACGCTAGATCTGGAGCGAAAGAATTGAAGGGTTCTTGGATCTCCCGTCTCGCCCCCTTCGTCTTTTTCACTATTCGCACCCCAGTCGACCGTATAACCCCCAGGCTTTTTCGCGAGCCGCAGGAACCAACTAATGAGAGCAGCAGGCGCGTACCCTTCATGCCACGCGTGTATGGACGAGACAAACGGTTATGCCCGTTAGACCGTGCGGGAGTAGCACCATCTGCGCGAGACGAGTCCTCCGAAACGAGGTACATAGCTCTTGTTGTAAGATGGATAAAATACTGGGAAATGACGCAAACGGTTCGGATAATCGTGAGATGATCCAGTGATAAAGTAAATCGTTGGTCAAACAATAATTAGTATAATTGCAAACATCCAACGTTAGATGTCATACGTTCATTTGAAAACGGGGTGTGTTTAAATAAACACACGATGTCTTTTAACGTTGGAAATCTATCAAACTTATCGACAAAACGAACGTTTCGTTGTACCACGAATCTCAAGTGAGAAAAATTTTCATTGCGTACAAAATATTCGAAATTCTAGTACATATATGTACGTATTTCTAATAAATATTCTCTAAAAAGTGGCACAAATATCAGGACCAGGCGAAACGTATGAAAGGGCGGGCGGGTAGGGAGATTGAAGAGTTACAAATTGTATCTAGAATATTGTTCGGTCGTAAAAATTCGATTCGTCTTCTACTAAACAAATTGTAACTACTTTCACGTATTCCTAGGATTCTAATTGCATCGATTCAATGCAGTATGTACTGATAAAAGGAGAGTGCATGCGCGCGCGCGCGCGCGTGTGTGTGTGTGTGTAAAGTCAAGCGTTAGTGTTGTCAGTACCATATTCGATATAATTAAAGTGCATAAATAAACACAATGGTACAAGGGGACCGGTTAGAAAGGGCGAGAAGCAGTGGCAGTGGTGGCAATGCCTATGTAGAACTCTGTAGAAGGGATATTGTACATACTTGCTCGGTAGGTAAGAGCATTGAATGCAAATACCCATAGGGATATCTTCGTATGAGTGCACGTTAGTATGCTTACATGTTTGCACGGTTGGTTGCTTGATACCTTGCCGGGAGTTTTAACCGAGGTGATCGCTGCCTTTATGTATGCATAAGTGTGTACCTTTACGAAGAGTATATCCGTATACGGGTGGTCGATCGCGAATCCATACACTAAGGTAGGCGTAAAAGTAGGTGCGTATATTCATCGGGTGACTCTGAAATTTCGAGCCAAATCGTTCACATACTTTATTAAATTTTTTCAATCGAGTACTTATTATGTATTTCTTTCGGATCACACGTTCTGTTTTTAAGTGGTAATGTTGCTCTGGTCTTAAACGAAACGAACAGATTCGTAACGACCTTTTTACGTAGGTACATATATCTATACGCGTGTTTCATTGATCGAAAACACGGTAGTCCAGTTTGTACGAGTACGCAAATAGAATATGAAATTCCACTAACTTGTTTGCTACAAAAGTTTAGCGTTGGAGATAGTGAGCATAAGTGGTCGTTTTCGTTACAATAAACATGTATAATGTGTAAACGGACACACATAGTTACATATTCGCTAACGACATATTGTATTAAATTATATGTAGATACTATGTAACATGAATTGCAACCTTCTGGATCAGAATCAGTATTCTTTTTTATATTTTATTTTTACGTTGTATTCTTGTCTATAACATCGTACCGAACAAACGGTTTGATAGCGGTAACGTGAAAAAGCTGTACCTACTTACCCATTTTCGCGAAAGAGCCGATGAACAAAGCATTGAACAGAACACAGCACAGAGCTACATACATAGGTATGTATGTATGTATCTACACTGCCCTATTCGTATGCGCGCATAAGAAAGACCACGTTTAGTAGAAAATGACATAGGCAAGTAAAGGACACGACATACATACATACGTACATGGTATACAAGAGAACAGTGCAATTATAGTCGACCTGTTTCTTCACAGTATAACAAAGGACTTGTTGTTGTTGTTGTTGTTGGAATTCATCGAAATCTTGGACTTTTCCATTTATACTTTCAATTTGCTTCGAGCAGTTTCGCACTCGGTATCAGTATTTTAGGGAAACTGAAATCCCATACATATTAGACCAGTCACACAATTTCTACACGTTTCTCATTCCTTCGTATTTGCTTCTCTACTTTATTAGAGAAATTAAAATGTAAAATTTACTTTTAACTGTCGGTGACTGTAGCCGATTGCTAATACCCTTGAAAACATTCTTCAAAGGTGCTACCACACGGGTAGAGTGAACATCATCGCGCAAAATCCATTGTAGAACATTATTTAGACAGCTATTAACAGCCGACTATGTATCGAATAATGAAAATCCGGCATAAGACGACAGCGAATGCGAATGATTCATACATACATATATGCCACTGCAGTTCAAAGAGATGACCTACCATGACCACTTCCCACTTGATCACCATATTACTAACATATATGTACATGTACATACATATGTGGGTACTGCATGCAAGTTTGAACATTTAGCGGATGGTCAAACAAATGAAACACAGATAAATGGTATATGAATGTAAAAAAGTACAACAGCATGAATACGGCGTTTCGCGTACACACGATAAGGATTTCCGGTTCATTTTTAAAGATCACACGACAAGGATTTCCAGTTCATTTTTAAAGATCACACGACAGTAGGTAAAGATGCAACGAAAAAGCATTTCCAGAAAATGTATGTAAGTACATACATTTTCGATTATTCGTGTACAAGTCGTCTGAAATATCATTTGTGAATGAAGAAAAAAATCAAGATCAGTCTTTTCTTTCGATTCTTTAAAGAGAATGCGTTGTTCGCGTGGCGGATTTCGAGTAGGCTACGTGATAAGTTTAACCTAAGCGGTCCGGGCGGTTGAGAGAAGCCGTGTGCCGTGTGTCGCCGGAATTGTCAGCAAGCGCACCAGAGTCGCTGCGGCGGCGGCGGCGCGCCAGTCTGGTCCGGTATGCCCACGGATTCGATATAAATAGACGCAAGAGTGCAGCGTTCGTTCCCCCGTGTGACTATTCGATAGATAACTACCCCATCGATGAATAGTCAAAGTTGTTGTTTATCCAACCACTACGAACACTTTGCCAGTCTGTCTCTACATACACGCGTGCGTTGCAAATAGAAAAGTCGCGAGCAACAACCAAACAAGCAAATATGTATAGCCGTATGCCGTATACTTGCATATTACAATTATGTATACATACATATACCTGTTATCGTAGCTTTGCTATTCGCGCTACATATATGTATATAAAGACATTTGTACAATTTACAATTGTGGAACCGTTTCTGTGCATTCGTGTCTCGATTCTATTTATATAATATACCTATACGCGAATTCACCCATTGCGAATATTTAGTCAGTAATTGTATGAAGAAAGGATGCACGAGTGAGAATGACTTACAATAGAGTACCCGTAAATGTAGGGTGGTGTCACTATAGTTCGTTCACTTAACATTCGTGTCACATCGTTTCTGTTTGGTTCGCGCAATATCGAGTCTATGCATTCCTCCCAAACCGTGTATGTATGTAAACAGTAGACATACAATACATATTATACGTATAATCACCCGTAACCCGTAACCCGTAACCCGTGTCGTCCTCTTACCCTCGGCCTTATTATCGGCTCTTATATTGGATTTTTCATCTCGGCCGGCCTTTTACGTTGTTCTCTTTTCACTTTAGGTATTCAATTGAAAAGCAAACACACATGGCAGACGCAATAGCGACGGTTTTTACCACGCATGATCCGACAAACGTTTAACATTTCACGAACAAAGGTACATACACAGAAGAGGGGAGCAGATAATAAAAGAAGGAAGGGGAGTGAATGCTGGAACAGAAACGAGGAGGGTTGAAAGTGATTCTCCTCCTGGTTCAGGCAACGTTTCGAGGGTACTCGATTACTCAATTAAACCGTAGTGTCGGTAGGCGTGGCAGTTGGACGTACTCACGCATATATATCACTGAGAAACATTGTACACTACGAAATGTGTATGTGGTATAGGTACGGAATATGTACCTATTACGCGAGGACGAAGAAGTATGCACCCGGATGAACTTGCTATTCCTACGATGTTTACATCGACGGAATTCACTTTTATAAACTTTACGTTTCGTTACTACAAAGTCGAAGGCAACGTGAAAATATAGAAAAAGCTTTCTATCGAAACGAACCACATCGTCGATCATTTATGCTTATTACAACACATGGAATATTCGTGTAGGTATGTACAATTTACGAGAAAAACATCGTATTGTCGAATGAACATCATATCAGCACCAATCGAATATGACACTGAACATTGCACGAATCGTAAATGTTAAAGAGTTTTTCTTCGGTGAAACGATTATTGGAATCTTTCATCGATACAGACGAGTATTTGAGAAACTTGTTTGTGTAGATATCTTTGTCTTGTATCTTTGTCAGTTGCAAACAAAAAAAAATAAACAATACAAAACACGAAAAATGCGGAATTTCGTAGAATTAAAAGTAAATGGAATGAAAACGAGAATGCGAATATGATTGCGAATGTAATGGGACTGGGTCTGATATTTATCGTTGCTTGTAGATTGCATCTTGCGATAAACGTTTGTATGCGTCACGATCCTCAGACTATGCCTTGCAAACTTAGCTGTCCACGCCGGAAATACCTACTACACCATTGAGACTGAATGAAGTCGTTGTTTCGACAGCATTTGCTGCTCCTTACAAGACAAGCCGGGACGGGACGAGACGAGACTCGCAAAAGGAGTTTCTCTTCGAAAGAAATAAATGTACTCGGTAAACGACCAACTTTTCTTTCTCATGCAACAATATTTTCTCAGAATGGATGGTGCAAGTATGTCAATGCCATGCGTTTGCATGGAATTTGCGAAAAAAAGTTCAATATTTGATTGTATAACCTCTTTTTATCGTAAACTGTACAAACTGCGCAGATTTTTTTCTGTTCTTGAAGTATAGTTTCCAATTGTTGTTTCTGCGAGGAAGCATGTGAGACAGAAAGAAAACGGAAGTGGGATCATGCTACGTACATCGATTCCATCCATCCATCCATCCATCCATCCATCCATCCATCCATCCATCCATCCATCCATCCATCCATCCATCCATCCATCCATCCATCCATCTATACGTACATACACAGTCTGGCGATTAAATAATGAAACTCATTTTTTTATAAAATCAACTTTTAACACAATCTGTTGGGAGACATCATTGTTGTGAAGCGGCAAATCTATGCAACCAATTTACTCGTTCATATTTCATTGACTTCCGATATGTATGTACTTCATTAATTACAGCTTTATAAACATTAGTATCTCCGAGACGATTGTCAGAAAAACGCAATGGAGCGAAGAGCGAACATTAAGTTTTGTTTGGAATCAGATGTATGGGAATAAATGTTTATCCCGTGCACAAATAATTCGCGGATTCGCGCGGTTTCAAGATGGTCGCGAAGGTCTACAGAAGACGGCGAAAAGCCAGGACATCCGATTTCGGTTCGTAACACGCAACTCATTGAAAAAGTGCACGATCGGATAAAACTTGATCGTTCCGCAACCTTGCGAATGATGGCAGACGAGTAACGTCAACAAGCAGACAATCCAAAAAGTTATAGTCGAGGATTTATATACATATATACACATATATATACATACTACATACATACAGTACCGGTCAGAATTATTCGAACGATATGACTGTTAGGGTGGTTGCATTTCAGATATTTCTAGGTCACCTTTATTTTGTTTAACGAAATAACCTATTTTTTGTGCCATAGATCGATAGAGTATCTATGAAATTCTGAATAAAAATGTGTTGACCTGCATACGTCCTAAACTTAATAGTTAACGAGATATTTACAAAATAATCACTGTGTTGAAATCACTGTATCGAAGTTGAGGGGCATCCGCATCAGTTCGAGCACCTATCAGTTATAGCCTGTAGCTTCCAGATAGCAAGTACACATTAAAAATTATTTTGTAAATATCTCGAGAACTATGAGGTTTAGGACGTATAAAGATCAACACATTTTTTCTGAAAATTTGATAGGTATTCTATCGATCTATGTTACAAAAAATAGGACATTCCGTTAAAAAAAATCAAGATGACCTTGAGATCTCTGAAATGCCTCCACCTGTAAAAAGAGCGCGTACCTTATAAGTGTGACGCCTCGACCAGTAGTGTAAAGCTGCGTCTACACTGTATGTATAGCAAAACAGTGTTATAGAACAAATTGTTGTACATATAACCTTGCTATACAACATGTAACAAGTTTGTATAACATTTTCCGTCTCATTATTAATAAGGACGTTACATTAGATGGATAACATATAACCTGCTATGTAACACGAAAAAGGTTATGCAACATCACGTTATATAATATTTTTCTTTCTGTTTCTCTAACAAGTTTTATAAATCTGCTAGGTAACATGTTCTGTTATATGTATAGTGTAGACTTGTAGACGCAGCTTAATGAATATATAAAATGTTCCTTGTGTTTTACTAAATCAATCCAGGCGTTCGAATACTTTTATGCGGTACTGCGCACGCATACATAGGTATATACGTACATACATACATACATACATACATACATACATACATACATACATACATACATACATACATACATACATACATACATACATGTATACTGGACCGATAACCCTTTCCGTTCTGGCCTTATGCGGTCCGGCTGCGAGCGGCAAGAATCATTGGAGCATTGTGTGCGATGCGAGAAGGTCTCGTTCTTCTGGGTTTAATGGGAACAAAGGCTACTTGAATCTTGTCATAAGCAGTGAGTACGCGGTCTATTAAACACTGAACATAAGCAACGATGGTATTGTTTCTTTTCCTCGTGAAACCATTCATGAAAACAATAGTTCGATAAACAATAATTGCGATACTCTTCGACGTTTGCTTTACTTAAAAAAAAAAAAAACTTTATTTCTTAATTACTTTTTTCAAGTACAGTTTTTTTCGTTTATTGGTCAATCGTCCTATTGAATGTAAAAAAATTACTACTTGATCAATAATGATAATATTCTAGTTACATATTCGACAAGTGAACTTTGTCGTTTTTCGACCTTTGTATGTTACATTGTTGCGTCTATTATCATGCTCTGCCTATACATACATACACACATATGCATACATACATATGTATACATCATGTAAATACTTGTGTACGTATGTATTTAGGTATATAGACACTTGCATTTAATTACGTACTGAAAATTTACGTACATACATGTAGTCACTTGATTGTGCTGCGATTTTATAATGAGCAGTTCACTTGTATATTTTTGAACAACTTGAATAGACTGCTCGTGCGGCAATACCAAAACGATATTTCGTTGACTCTTCGACAATGTCTGAACGAAATAAACGGAAACGTTTACCGTGTCGGCACTACGTATCAACGAATCCGTCGATATAGAGCACCTCGTCGTAGTCCTCTCCGTTGGGATTAAAAGCTGTAACGCCTGCTCCCTCTCCCTCTCGCTTTCGCTCTCCTTCACTCTCACCCTCCCCAGTCCACACTTCCGCCACCTCTCCTCTTTGTATCTTTCTCCTTCTATGCATCTCCCGCTCCGTTTGCTCGTCCAACCCTCTAGCTCTCATTTTCTTCCTCTCTTTCCCCCTAAACGCCATGCGAAGTAACCCTGGCACAGGGCATAGTAGCACAGCGGTATATGTATACATATACATACACATATACCAAGCCGTCCGTCCGGCTAATCGATACGCGGTGGATGGAGCGAACGAGGGACCGAATAGGGTCCCAGATAGCAGAGGGTTGGAAGCAAACGATGTATAGGTGTTATTTCGTCGAGGCGAGAATCGAAGAAAGAAGAAATGAAAATGGTGAAGAATCGCTGATCGGGAAACTTGAATCTCTCAAATTGACTGCGGATTCTCATAAACTCGAATTTGTCGGGCCATACTTCTGCCAACGAGATTGTTATATGCACATATTAAATATGTACTTGGAATGCTTGAGATTCGGCGAACAAGTGTGTGGACGTTAATTATATCGCAACCATACCAGTACCAAGGTTTCCTTCGTTATACATCGATTTTTAAACAAGTCGAATACAATTTCTGTGATTTCCTCCATCCTTCTGATCGTCGACACACCAATTAAAACACATCTATTTCTCGGATGGACTGTCATCCCTGTCTGTCATTTACTTTCTTTTATACGTGTCTTGCTTTCCCTTTTTTTTCAATTCCCCAAGAGTTTATTTTGGTGCAAGTTGGTCGAACAGCGAGCTCGTAGCACAAAGCCTTATTCATAGTGGTCGGCCATAACTGCCGTTTGTGCCTACCGCCATTGGTATCGCCATCTTAACTGTCGAGTATCATGGTACGTGGAACAAAAATTATCGAAACAAGGAATACAGCCAGTGTGTACTGTGTACTATGTAACAAGTAGAATAACCAGAAACGTGCGTGAAAAGTAAAATAAATTTTTTAGAAAGTATCATTGAAACACGGGATCAGATTCGCGTGATAATTTTCATTGCTCGTTAATCCTCGTTCTTGTTAACGAAAAGGGGAAAAGATATTGCAATAGGAATACACAAACATTATGGGAATGTACGTATGCGTATGATGAATACGGTACGAACGAGACATAATAGACCGAGCGGGACGCATATGTCTCTATACATACTATAACTATAATACATATGTATGTTTGTAGATTATTTGGACATCGAGAATCTTGATTTAAAGAAACATAATATTTTATTCTGCAATTTACATATAACGTATAACGAAATTATTGGATGACAGATTGTAAGGAGCAATGAAATTCTTAACCTACGCATTCCAATTCCAATGCACTAAAGTATATGAAAGAAAAAGAAATATTCAAAAATGCTAGAGAATGAAAATCGTGCGTGGACTGTTATGTATACGTAAAAACAACGAAATTGGTTAGCGCGTTTCGAGGATTACTTTTCTTAACCTTGCATAAAAATTGCGTTTACATGGGTACCTATGTATATCGTAGTCGTACACATTACACCAATACACCCTGCATCGCGTCGGGCAACACAGCACTATGTTCGAGCCAAGCATAAGCTCGTTGTGTAGATACAGCTTCGTATCGATTTCTATTCTCTTTCTCTTCCCTCTACCTCTCTCGCACTTTCTGTATATGTACTACCCTACCACCATAGATGGATAGTTTAGTAGGTGTAGGTAGCAGCGGAACATGTATGAATGAGTGCGTGCGTGCGCACGCGAGCGCTTGTGTGTGTGACACATACACGCGGCGCGAATAAATGCTCACATTTCGACTACAAAATTGCTACTTTTATTCCTGTCTATTTAATTTCTTGTCCGTTGTTGTCTCTTTGTCTTCGTTTTTCCGTTCTTTAATTCCGTTTCTTAACTACTGTTTCGAGTTTTTTGGCTTTGCAGCTTCTTAAACATGAAACTTACAACTTTTACATTCCTAGGTACATCCTGCATATTTGAAGGATACAATTAAGGTTGTTAAAATAGATAGTAAGGGTAGTAATTTTTGGAGAAATATGAGTAATGGGAAATCGAAACTGTAAAAATATTGTACACATTGTATTATGTACATCATTTTTAATAAGTACTGGCGACTTTGAAACATAACTGTGACAAATTTTTGCTGGAAGAAAACTTTTTGTCGATTCAGCGATCAGAACATATATAGATATATTATAAACATAGAGGGCAAAGATAAGTGTGTGTGTGTGTGTGTGTGTGTGTGTGTGTGTGTGTGTGTGTGTGTGTGTGTGTGTACGTTTGTATACATGTATGTATGTATGTACATATGCATGTATGTAGTAGATATTTACGATATACATAGATGGGTAGTGTGGCTTCTTCTCTTACTTTTTGTTCTGCTTTTTCTTCTGAAATAAGTAGGCAATAACGGCTCGAAACAAATTCGATTCCATTCGAATCTATGATTCATTCTAACGGTTTCGCTATTTCCTGTTACTTAAAAATATTCCAAATTCTCTTCCCGGCAGCACTGCATGTGTGTACTATGTATATACATATATGTATATACATGTATATATATGTATATACATAGTACACATCGCATTCCTTCTTTGTTGTAAAGCAAATGTGAATGAATTCTTGTTCGTTTCTTCGTTTGCATTGTATGAAACGGGGAGATAGAAAGAAAGAGAACAAATAAATGCATACCTGCAACGGTCAGGGTGGCGTTTCGACTCGGAACAGAACCAGCTTGATTCCTTGCAACACACCAATAAACTCCGCCATCTTGTTCCTTTTTTCCGTGCATTACTCTTAAGAAGAAAAGAGATCCCGTAGGAAGAAGAACACGATGGGACTTTGCATCTCCCGGTGATGTTTGAACCAGTTCACCGTCTTTGTACCACTCGATCACTGGTTGAGGTTTACCTTCTGCCTTGCAATTCAATGTTACCGGTTCGTTTTTCGCCACAATTATGTCCGAAGGATGTTCCGTTATGCGCGGCGATCTCAACTGCCCTGAAACAAGAATTTTGTTCGCATGGAGTACATGGTATCGAATCACAGAAATGATTAATGGTTAAGTACTGGTACAATGTAATTTCGTTTTCGTTCGTCTTAACGGTAATGACAATTCGTGTTATCTATATCAGTTACATATGGTTATACAATACGTATCTGCATCCGTCCATAACATTATACGTAGGTACATATATATATATATATATAAAAAACCGCTCATTTGCTCCAACAATGACATAATTCAAAATTTGCAGTTTCTGAGTTAATAATCGATTGAATCCTGTACATAACTGCTTCCAATTTACAACGTCGGGACAGTCTCGTTAATATGATGTGCGTACAAAATTATAACGATCAAAACCATTCAAACTCGTTTTCCCTGTAACCGTGATTTTTCAGTTATGTCGTTATCGCAGAAAATGAGCAATATTACCTATTCCTGTTACGTATCGTGATCGTACGTTGCAATTTTGGGACCGCGCAATTCAGTTGCATGATGCCTCTAGTGAGTCTAGAGTCTAGATTCTAGATTATCGATTGTACATCGAAGACGAACAATACATTCACTTGAATATCTAGCTTCGATATGCGTGTTTCAACAAAGATATTTCAACTATCTCGATACGTATATAGCTACGGGAATTCCGAAATGGAACGTATCGACAACGTATGACCGGCAACCGAAGGTAGTCTACAATCGCTTTGCGATTGATCTGCTAATTCTATTTGTGGAAGACGTCCAAAACGAAAGCACTCGAGTAATACTGTATATTTATACCAACCGTTTGACTATGAAAGGCGTATATACATATGTATGTATATACGCCCTCTAAATTTTCATCGTTATAAAACATTTACCGTTTTACTAAATTGATCTAACATAAAATTTAGATTTTTTTTTTCGTATATTTTTTCTTACTGACTGGCAATATGCGCATATCGCGCCGCAGTCAAAGGGTTCAGAGTATTTTCTCGAATTTCGAGAATTTCGAAATATGTACATGTAATGTTCAGTGCCGAGGAGCCTTCTTCGAACACTCGTCGAGGATTTACCGTACTTGACAATACACATTAAGAGCTCCGGTGATTCGCGGTATATATTCATCTTTACTTCAAGCTCCTATATCGCACGTGAGGACAGAAGGACAAGTATTCGATTCACAATACTTGTTACTTGAACGAAATTCGAACATGATTGTGCCGAAATAAACCACACGGCCTGCATAATTATACGAACCTTACGTACAGTTCGATACAACTAGTTACAGAGAATAGGTGCAGGAAATTGTAAATGAAGAAACGAGGAATACACGCTTGAAAAAATAGCAATTAATAAAATGAAGCCGCGTGTAGTGTTTAGACATTATTGGCCAAGTATGTACGATATGTATCTTGTACATGCATCTGTAAGATTATATTACTCTTTGTAAGGTCCTGCGTAGGGAGCGTTTTTTGTTAAATTTAAAAGAGTTTTTATACATGCATGTGTAAGTATAATGTTTTTCGTATTCTCCAAATTTCTCGGCCGGTCTTTCGTGAACGCGGGCATGAAACTGAACGCGCAAGCGCGTGCACACTAGCGCATTTTTCTTTTGTGTTCTTGGCTCAGTACTCGGAAACAATAGACGCTGTGGCTAAATTAAAATCGCCTCCGGAGTTTTCATATTTCGCTGTTGAACAGAGTCGTAGTAAAGTGAACGCGTGACGACGAACGAACGCGCAGCTTTTGCGTTCAGTAGGCCCGAGGCATCTCGTTTCATTTCAGTTCTAACTCCTCCGAATCAAGCTATCCAGACAACCTGCATTGCCAACTCTTCGCCACTCTCATTCCTTTTGTGTTCCATCAAATCTGTTGTTTCTCACTCCACTTGATTTCTCGATCTAGCCGAATCTAGTGTTTCGGTGTCATTGGTTCCCTCATTACACTTTCCTACGATCGATTCTATTTCCCTTCTTCTTTTAAACAACATGTCTATTTCATCTTAACGCGATGTTTTTGCACATTTCCGCACTACATGTTTCGTGCGAATTCTATCGCGATCAGCAGAATGAAACGATAACAATATGCAGTCCAATTATTTCTACTTATGCAGAACTCCAATCACCGAGAAATTCTAAAAAGGGAAAATCGGAGAATATACGAGTTACGTGTTACGTCTTCTACGTGCGTAACACGCTTGATCTAAAAATTGTCAATTTGATACATTCTTATAAATCTTGATTACTAAGTGAGTATGAAAAAAACGAAAGAATAATTATTATTTGCAGGAGATTATATGCTCCTCTGGATTGTACATCTTCTTTTACCGACGAAAAAGTATCGAGGATATGTGTACATGCAAATCCAGCATCGAGTACCGAAGCAATTTTTTGGATCGTGTGTAAGCGTATGGGATGATCGATTTTTTGTTTCGACCCACACATCACTAATTTCTGATACAGTAAATAAAAGTATAAAGATAATACACGGTGCTTAACACTAGGTTTACGGGACGCGTCATTTTGACGCATTCTGAAATTTACAAGGAAAATGACCGAAACCGTTTACATTTCTCTCCTATCATTTATGCTGACTTTTATTGTTTTAACGAGACAAATATATATCCCAATTCATTTTCTTCTAAGCCTTTTAATCTCGGAATTCTCTATGTGGTATACCTATCTCTACGGGTGTCGTCAATTTGACGCAATCGTAAATTGAGTAGGTATTAATCCTAGTAAACGAGCTCGATTCATGAAAGCATTACTTCAGCAATAAATATGAACGAAAATATGCGATTTCGTACACGCGTCAATTTGATGCGTGTCCGTAGAGATAGGTATACAAGAAATGTCCGTAAACCTAGTGCTAAAGTGTAGAGTGGTTAAATGCACGATGACTTGGCATACGGCTTCACGACTGCGACGCGAGTATTGATTTGCCGCTGTTGCTTCGGCTCTGTTCTGCCAGTTTTGCTGCCCTTAACGGTTCTACCAGCTCTACCGGGCTTTGCAGTTTTCTTCCTTTTACTGCCCTCTTTCGCTCTCTAAATCGATTCTCCTTTCTTTCCTATCTTTTACCATTCCTTTTCCTTTCCACACATTTCTCTTTCTTCGACTGTTTAGCTTCGTCGTGCAGTTTTCTACACGGCAATACACGCGAATTTTAATAATTGAAACTGTTTCACTTGCCCCCACCCCTCTTCCCTCTCATTCCCTATCATCGCTCTGTCCGTAAACGTATGGAGCATTAGCAACCGTTTTAATAACCATAAGAATTTCTATGGCATAAATCGAAAACACGTATGTATGTATAAAAGATGAATAGGAAACAGAATACGTTTGTACCGTAACGTTCGGAGAAGTGCTTAAAAATCAATAGGATCAGATGTAAAAGCAAAGAACACGGATATACCTACATATAATAGAACGGAATATAGCTTCAAGAATACGCATTATAGACTACCAAACTACATTTGGCGAATCTCCAAAAGCATACCACAGCAGATCGTAGCGAGGATTGTCCTATTCTGAAATCATTACCAAGCTGTGTAGATTACCAATCTTACTTCTCCATGCTTCTTCAAAGTAACTGTACTATTCCCATTTTTTCGAAACAATTATGCGCATATGCGAATGTAGAAATTATCGAGTTCGAACTACAATCCCCTCAAATCGACCTAACGCGAAACGGAACATTTATTCTCTTCGAAAGTAATTATGAATTTTAATATTTTTTTTTTGTTATTTTAATTTTTACAGTTCCGTTGTTCCAACCAAGGAATCTCATGTTTCACGTTTCTTTGTTTTTTATTTTCAATTTTTCAATATTCCGTACGTACGATTTGATTCTTTTCAAGGATCAACTGCAAAGATTGATGATGGCAACATAAAATTACGAATAATGAAGTTTCTTATAGATTCTACGTGTACAGGCTAATTCTACACAAATGCAGTGATATACAATAATACTTCCTTCCTATACTATTATATCCATAAAACGAAGTATCCGTGGAATGAAAGAATGAGGGAGGGCAGGAGGAGAGAGAGAGAGAGAGAGAGAGAGAGAGAGACAGAGAGACTGAAAGAAGAAACAGTTTCGGTACTTCTTTCTCCAAGAAGGATATTCATTCGAGAGGGGAAGCTAGAAGACGAAACAGGAATAACCGTTGAATTCCTTAAGACATGGGGGAAACCTAAGACGCACAGAACCTTGGAAGAGGGTTCCGCTGGCACACCCTACCAGAGTTCTTTCCGAGCTGTGTCATCTAAGCTTGTATAAAAAAAATAGCAACGTTTCGAGAGTAAATAAGATAGCATAACTCGGAAAGGATCGATGTTCCACTTCTATTTCTATTTTTACTCCGTTTTCCATTTGCTTCCCGTTGTTTTTCTCAATTTATACGACTTCACCAAAAATAGCGATACCTAATGGAGAAACCTTTAACCCCCGCCCCCCTCCCCTACACACACACACACACACACACGCGCGCGCGCGCGCGCGCACACACACACACGCACACACACGCGCGCACGCACACACGCACGCACACACACACACGCACGCACGCACGCACGCACGCACGCACGCACGCGCACGCACGCACACGCACGCACACACACACACACACACACACACACACACACACATATGTTAGTTTTGTCTCTCAACCTCGGAAGAAATTGTCTTACGAACCGAGGCTATCGATCGTCCAGTTTCTCCCATGGTAGTAGTATCACGCGCACAGTACGGCTCGACTCCTGTACGATACGATATCGTACACCACACGTAGCAACGCGACGATTGCATTTCTTAACAAAAGTAGAGTAAAATCAGTATCAGCAGTGAAGCCTGAAAAGTACTTTCAGACTTTCTTTCTTGTAGTATACATACAGGTTTCTCAACAATCGGAGATAATAACGCTGTAATTCTTTTGGTCTTCTAAAAGTGATAAAAACAAGATAGGTCGTCTTTTTTTACAGAAGGTTTATTATGAGTTTCGTGAAAAATCTTTAAAGTTTGCACGATAGTTAATCAGGAATGTTTTACAGCGAACGTTAAGACACAAAGATATACATACATATATTCTATACGTTGAGAAATTAATAACGCCCTCGAATCAAGAATTCTTTTGGTGCCTTGACTTCAACTAATCCGAAAAAAGTGTCGACTTTCAAAGTAATCTAGTATTATACACTATAAAAATGTGTGCTATTTTTTTTTTGGTGATGCATACAAAATGAAATACAGAGTATTATCAATTTAAAATCGAAATGTATTTTACAATGGAGAAGTAACGTCTCGACAGCAAATTGGTATCAGTTTCATTGTCGTAAACGGACTTTAAGAGATTTCTGTCGATATACAGGGTATCTCAACTAACTTGATCACCTCGAATAATGACTTAACGGTACACTTTATGAAAATTTTTAGTGTGGAACTTTAATGACATCAAAAGTCACATCTTATAAGGTACGATCTTTTTTTGAGTACAGGCATTTCAGAGATTTCAAGGTCACCTTGGTATTTTTGAACGGTGAAAAAACATCGAGGTGACCTTGAGATCTCTGAAATGCCTGTACCCATAAAAAAAGATCGTACCTTATAAGATGTGACCCTCGATGCCATTTAAGTTCCACGCTAAAAAATTTTCATAAAGTGTACCGTTAAGTCATTATTTGAGGTGATCAAGTTACCTGGGGCACTTTGTATACATACATACATGTATGGAACATAGATACGTACAGAGAATGAAAGTAAAAGTAATAACTAACGATACGGTTCTGTACATGGATATATGTAACACCGTTCATTCAAATAGTGCATGTTTCATACGTATACTACATATATTTAGTAGTATAAGTATATACATATACATACATATCGTACATATGTACATAAGTATAAGATTCGTATTATAATAGGGAAACACTTCCCGTCGTTACGTAGCCCGGCACATAACCCCGATACATAGTCTCGTTTAACGTCGGCTAATCTCGGCTATCTTCGCAACTTTCCAACCACCAATACATGTCTAGAGTCCGATAATAATGTTTCTAGTGGAAGATACAATGTTACATAATATGTATTTACACCTTCAAATATTATGCACTGTGCATCATTCAAAGCCAACGAGTACATACATGGTCCTTTGATGCTATGTACATAGTGTTCATTTTGTTCAGCATGTAGATACGTATTAGGTACATACATGCTGCATGCGTGGTGAATCTGTTGGACGAAAAATGCTCTAATCCGTCGCAAATTACGGTATATAAATGTAAGAATAATGGGCTGGGTTTACTAATATTTGTTGCAATTACGTTCAAAGACTACCTAGTCGAATGGTTTAAACGAAAATCGGAAAGATTTAGCAACTATAGCACGAATTACTTTCGACCGTACACGTATATATTATACATAATACATACATATGTGTGTCTGTTATGCATCGTGGAGCTTTCATCGCGTCGTACACTCGTAATGTACATACATAGATCCATAGATACAGCAGACATACTACACGCACCTGTCTCATATGCTTCAATTAAAAATTTCTTTCGTGTTGAATGAAAATTTTTAACTTATATTCACAGCACTTTGTCACTTTAACACTTGTTCCAATACTGTCTATTGGTGTGTATAACAACGGATCCATATTACCGAAACAATAAAAAAAAACTTTATGCCACAGTGCTCCATTCGTAAACTTTGGACAAACTATTTGTCTCGTACATGGATTGTTCTTCCACGTAAGATTGGACATTCCTTAGATTGACAAAAATGTTGACACACCTTCTGATTGTTACACGAAAGAAAACGTAGTCATGAATGTTACTGTCCGCGCGAGTCGATCAAGGTACGCGTGCTCACCGTGATTAAAAGAGAGATGCACAACAATATCGTTTGATTCGACAGAACCACATGGAATAGTACCTGGGTATAATAATGATTTGGTATCGCTTTCAATATAAACATATACATATAGCAAACGTTCCGCTGCTTTTTCCTTCCCAGTTTGCTTAACTGCGTGTGTTTTGCAATTATAACGAACACAAGGGAGACAAAGTGAATGTAAATAGAAGTGTAAATTCAGAAGTGAAAAATATATATAGTTACAATAGAAAATTGTCCCGAATTAAATGACCAAGTTGTTCAACCTTCAATAATTGTAATTCGATAAAAAGGAGCGCATACTTGGAAAACTAACAATTCTATTAATTTTTTCGTTCAAACAAGTTATTGATTCCAATTGCTCGGTTCGCGAAAACTATACAATATAGGAAAAACTGTACCTATTACATATGTATGTATGTATGTATGTATGTATGTATGTATGTATGTATGTATATTAGTTCCCCCGCTTTATCCTTGGATCTAATACGTTCATTGCCGTGCGACTTTTATATCTTACCATTGATGTCGGAATTTAAAAACTTCAAGGAAGGATAACTTGATAAAATATTATTCCACATACATATGTATGTAGTTTTCTATGATATCCAAATGTATTTCTTAACGAATGCAGTTATTCTTTAATTTATTGCTACGAGGCTGGTGATGCTGCTCATTAGTGTAAGGTATTATATATGTAGATACATAGGTACGACGATGACATAATATGATATGTACAGTTTCCAATGTTTCAAAGACGAAACCCTCTGTTCAATGGTTTTACTTACATACACTCAGATGTTTCGAACGAGTATATGTATCTCGGTATAAAAAATAAAATTAATACTAATTTCTTGTCCGCTTAATTTGTTTAGTCGTGTAAGGTTGAATTAAATTCGATCACAATAAACAGTTGTGTATTTTCTACGCAACATTTGTAACTGCTTGTTCGTATTTGATTAATTTGGAAGAAATTTAATTTATTGATCCTCTCTAATTCATGTATTTCTGTGCTTATCCCACAAATTCGATGTAACTCGATGTCTGATTATTTCTGCTGATATCTGTGGCATTAGGCAACAATTGATTCAGTGTGTATTGTCTATTGTATGTATTTATGATACAATATGCATAAGTCCGCTTCTTATGTTGCATAATGATCGATCTATTGTTTCAATACGTTCAATCAATTTGTTTAATTATCCTTAACCCTTTAATAACGCCCAATGTTACAACGGTACAACACTAATTTTAAAAATGCGTCAATTTCTGTTGCCGGTTAATATCTAACTTTTGTCAACAAGGAACCATAGTTTCATTGTTGTATAGTAGATCTCCCCCATGTTTTCAGTTGAGAAATTCAAGTATTCCCTCCGAAAATTAATAACAAAAAAAAAATGAAAAATTTAAAAAAAACAGGTCTGTTTAATATCGATATTTTCGTCATTAAAATAACAAGATACAACATATAGATATCAGTCTTATAATTTTGAAATAACGATTTAAGGGTCTGGGCGGTAAAAGGTTAAGCGTGAACCGTTTATTTTTTGTCGTACAAATATGATACCGGTAAACAGCAATTTTTGTTGCATCTTTGTTGCATCGTTTCCCGATACGGTCACTATTCTTGTCGTGATAATATTCCATTTACCGACTGTGCACGATTTATACATACTATTGTACATATTTTCAAACAATAATTAATCGTTGAACAACACTAACCATTCGCGTCAACCTCCCAGTTTAATGCGTTTCCGCATCTGTCGCTGGGAACACCTGGAGACACCGTAATGGAAGAAACACGTATTTCTACTTGTACTCGTTTTCGGTAACCCTCGAACATCGTATCGATTCGTCGAAACGAATGGCGCTAAAGTAACGAGATGAGTGAGTGATCGGGTAGGAACAGTAGGAACTATACACGGTATACAAACATATACATATCTGTATGTAGATGTACATAGTAGATACCTTTCTATCTTCGCTAGTTAGCCAGTCAACGTTTGTATGGGAAAACAACTTTGGATAATATCAGTCTAGCTGGTAAAGGAGCAGAAGAAATTGAAGGAAAATTGTTCGACTTACCATGAACCATAAGGGCGAGAACTGTTATCGCGATCAAGTTTCTTAGCCACTCGTTGCGCATCTTTTCTTTCGGTGTCCAAAGGTATTTGGGATGTCGTGAACCACGAACTAGACCCTTTGCGGTTGTTTCGTATTCGATGCTATCGCATGCTGTCAAAGTGGATACAAGCTGGCAGAAAAAAAGGGAACGAAGTGACCGTAGCCTAGAAATACGGATAACCGAAATGATGAGAACCACACAAATCACGCACTCGAAATCGACGACGTTAAACCGGTAAGAGATAGCACTCGCGTGACGATTCCCCTTTCGAGTTTGGAGCACAGAGTAGCTTTCCAGGCGAGAGGCGTATCTTTCGGGATGACACTCGCGCGCGCCTCATTTCCATGCCATTACACGTTACCACTAAAATACGCATATGCATATACGTACAAAGAACGCTCACCCACATCCACGTCATATCGTATAACCACCCACGCGAATGTACAAGATATTCGCCATTATACGTGTACGTACACTCCTGTATCCGAGTATGTGTACACGCTTCGCACCCATACAGCCAGTTCGTGAGTATATTCTCGTACAAAGTAACGTGTAGCGTCAATGCACTGACCAGCGGCCAATCACCACCGATCCCATTCTTATCGGACAACACGGACGACCGCTTTCGTACGACGAACTCCTGACATCGGCGAGGTTTGCGCGCGCGCGCGCGCAAGCCCGCTACACACGCAAAACCACATACACGTGTCAGAAATAATTGTAATTGTATATACGCATAAACGCGTAGTACACAACCGTACGTACTAAACGCATGCACGCACCACCGCAGACATGCGCGCGCGCACACAAGCACGCATGCACGCACGCAATACACTGCGAGTGAACAAGAAGGCGGAACCGCACCACCGACGCACACTGGATATGTCGTTCTTCTAGTACACTTTCATCCTCTTTCGGAACGGGTACTGCTACTCCAATTTTTTCATCGATCCAAACCGCGCGTCCTCATTGCCACTGACGTGCATACACGAACACTTGATTTCAATACGAACTTCGTGTTCGTTCGACTTTTCTATTCTCTCGAGTCGATATTCGTACGATCGGTTCCGATTCTTCGAAGAACGGGGTTCTTTTCGGAATCGATCTCAGTGCGATCCACCGTTGAGCTGTACACACCTTCTGCCGTCTTCAATGGGATAGTATTCGTTCTATCCGATACGGCGTGTGCCATTTTACACAAACGAATATACTTGGATTGTGAATAAGGAAACTATACGCGCGTGTGCAGTGTAATCGTGAGAAAGGAAAAAAGTCAAATTGTAGGCAGGCACAAAACTTCAAACCACTAAACACAACAACCGCGACGATTGGAGTCACGACTGATCACAACTGGTCACGACGACGACTAACGACGACGACTGACGACGACGACACGGCTAAGCGACTAAGCCACACACCACAAGGGTGCAGCGAGCAGCAGCGAGCAGCAGCGAGCAGCGAGTTCTTCCGTAACACCACGCGGCCATTCGGTTCTGTTCGTGTATTCTCGTTCTATCTCGGATCTGCTTCGGCTCTTAGCTCTCGCCTCTCGGTGATTCTCGGTAATTTTCGGTAATTTTCGGTCGTCGTCGATTCGTACGAATAAAGTCTCTCGTAACGCGACCGCGTATACATATGCATAGGTACGTGCGCCTCTCCGCTTTACGATATTACCGATTTCAACTGCACTCACCTGGATTTATACGTAGATACGACGATGTACCTATATGCAGTACTAATTATCTATAGCAACACTTGATATCAATACCGTTCTAAACTTTATAGTCTTTGAATTTATTTCTATTGTTATTGATATAAAATTTCACCTGGAAATTGTACGAATACCTCGACACAGCTCGTTAGAGATCTTTGACAACTCTTATCTCGTCCGTAGATCCGTTGATTCCATGAATGCGTCCATGCGCGAAACTTTGTTCCGAAAGAATGTCCTCTGAATCATGCATCAGAATGAATGTCTACGTATTTAACGTACGGTCCCACGTTGTCAGATCAGATGTTATTCAATGAGTGTAACAGCTGGTTCGATGTTGTGTACATGTACAATGTACACTGTACACTGTACGTGTATATGCAGTATGTGTAATGACATACATATGGAATTGATACAACTACTTATGGTGAAACGTATCTGCATTATACTACAAGTGTGATCTATAAGAATGAGTTACTTTTTATACTATGCGAAATATGTTTAATTATTATTCTATAGATTGCTGTGTCAGCATAAATATAGGTATGCCGTATGTAAGCATGTTTTTTTTATAATTTAGGAAAGGTACCTGTGTTTATAATTATTTAAATCAACTATAGTTCCGCGTATGCATCGAAAAGAGGAGCAAGTAATGTTGTAAGTATGCCATTTGAGAGTGAGACCATACGCATTTGTGTTGGTATAGGTATACATACATGATGTACATATATATGTATACTACGTACATACATAAAAACTAACAAAAGCACAGCTGATGGTTGAAGGAGGAGTCAGTAGGACCAGGCGGAGAAGTGAAGACGGTTGCGGGGAAACTTTCGGCCGTTGGTTGCCTGAAGTCCACCCGCTCAATGGGGTGCTCATTCTGTATGGAGTAAACATATTTCTCTATAGCTAGCGGGTTAACCTGCTGTGCAATGGCCGCCTACGAATCTGAGAGCCTCTGAGATCCAGCATTTCGTAAATACAGAGAGAAAACATGGAGAAAACAGCCGATGGCGCTCTATTCTCCTACCTTTGCCCGAGCATGCGCACTAAAGCCATCGGCTGTGCTTAGCGTAGCTTGTACCACCTTGATCGCTAAACCTAACAACAAAATTTCTTTGTTTTCCAATAGATTTTTATTCAGCCTTTACCCCTGAATCGATGATGTACACCCAAATATACATATATTCTAACAGAATTTCGGTCAGAATATTTTTCATTGATACAAAATTGAAATTGCCGGAAAGAAATCATGCATTGTGTATCGTTAAAAGGTGTCTAACATTACCTATCGTCATAAAGATCTAATGAAGTGTAAGTAAATATGCCTGTTGATTTACTAGGTACATATGTATAGTGAACGCATCGGACAGTGACGATGCGCGGCGCCACGCTTTATTAGCAGCAGCCTGCCTGCCTGCTACCAGCAGGAACCGTATACATACAATATTACATATACATACGTACGTTATGTATGTGTAGGTACACATACACATATATGTACACGTGTGTATACTGTGTTCCAGCAGTGTCACGTTCAATCTCGTTTGCTCCTACTCTATTCACTCGCTTTTCATTTCTACGTACACATTCGGTTTAATTAACAGTTTAACCGGGGAAGAGTGTACTGTAGTAATACCACTGACTTGTCAAGAGTGCATACATTGATATCTAGTACATGTACATATGTACATGCATTAATCCGTAACACAAATTAAATTTGATGGAAATAATGCCAAATCAGAAACTACGTTGGAGTCAATTTGAAGAATACGAATGAGACGATAATGGTATACATGCACAGCGAGTATACTGTGAATACATAAAGGAGAGAAGCTACAACTACCTACAATTGTTAATACCGGAAATTAATTGACCGGTCAAACAATCGTAAACTTCCTTTCATAAATAACCGGAACCAAAGACGGACGTACACTACGTAGTAACGCATCAATTTAGGACAAAAGTACTTGTTCCAGAAGTGCAATCAACTGGTAACCATCGTGTCGAAAAATGAATTATGAATTCTGTTGATTTGTTATTTTTACGATTTTGCCATTTACCATCATATTATATGTATGATAGTTGATGTTTCAGTAAATTTCTCACAACTGATGAATCAGTTTTACGATCGCGATATTTGCAACGCGATGTTCTTTCTTTCCTTGGAAAGGCTCTCGATTTCTCACCATTAATGTTTTCAATGAAATAACTTGTGAACTCGGGGAAACGGACATACGATCATATATATAAGCATAAGCAATTTAGATTTACAACATATTTATGTTACCATGTAAAGCAGCTAGGGCCGTTCCTGGCGG
>NW_015373973.1:45533-59443 GCF_001272555.1 Dufourea novaeangliae
AACCTTCGTAACTCTACACGTATACAAGAATAAACTATTTGTATGCGCAGCCCAAAGTAACAGAAGATATTTAGCCGTATTTATTGAATTAAATTTGTGTAGGTAATTAATAGTCGCTATTTATTAACCATAATACCATTATTACAAACATCATGCTTTAGTTTCGTACTTACACGTGGAATAAAATATTCATTTAAAATAAAACTATATATTTTTTAGGGATTTGTGTTTCATTTTGTGAAAATAAAAATAAAAATAATATTCATTTTGTATGATAAATGTTAAAAGCTATGTGTACATATGTATACATCTAATGATAGAAAAGTAAACACTGCATATCAAATTCTTAATTAAATAATATTAAATTAATAAAGGCGGCGATACTGTTTTTGCACCCGGGCGGGCAACAACGGCAACAACACAGGGGACGGCCCTGGAAGCAGCAGTTCTTCGTTTCGTATAGTCTACATAGATATATGTATGTATACATATAGTTTATGTATAGTCTATGTTACCGTTTATATGTAGCTGTTCCACATGTGTACATATTAAAAATTTGGCATTGTATTTGAAATATCCGTTTTATGAATCACTTATACAACAGATTTTTCGTATGTTACGGTAAGCGAAGGAATACATTTACCTATGTTACCTATTTGTCACAGGCTAAAGTATCACTCTCGTCCATTTTTACGGTGGTTGCTGCACGTAACCCGTATTCGATGTCATCTGAATGCTCTTTATGCAAGAAATAATCGAGAAGATCCACTAATATTTGACGACGCGGTCTATTAAAGAAGTTACCGATGGTCTCGTGAACGTCTTCCATGCCGGGTCGCCGGCAAAGTATGTACCTAAAAAAAAAGATAATATTTATAATTATAGATTTGCTTTTTAGGCAAATATGTATTGGAAAGAAATTCTCAATTTTCGCGATTTTTTCTGTGTGGGGCAAGGGGTGTTTAAATTAAAACAAAAATATGGTCACATTCCTTGAAATCATACCTACAAACTGAGCTCTTCAGACAGATGGAGCAATTAAAATTAGCCTCACAAGGAGCTGTGACACTGATCACTGACTAGTATAGTGGTATACCATACCCCCGTTTCAGGTGTATGCGAGCCGCGGCGGGCAATGAAAGAAGCTGCTCATTTTTGTGTTGAAATCGTAGAACTTTTCATAGAAATAAGGTAGAAAGATGAATCTTTTTCAAGGTTAAAGCTAAGAGATTGCAGAATCGGGTAACAATGTGTAATCAAAGTGTATCAAATGCAAGTTATGACTTTGGAAATCTATGTTAAGTGGTTGAATTATTTCCATGACTTGTTATACATCATTTCCTGTAGATTCCGACAAGCTGAATTCAAATCTGACCGCAGAATATGTCTAACCCTTTAGGATTTAAAGAAAAATGGGATTTAAGTGAAAAAGTCGGCAAAAATCATGATTATTCTGGTTTACATGATTTGATAACAGTTTAATTTAAATCTAGTCTGTATATGTACATGCATATTGGCAACAAACTAACTTTGAACTAATTTTCACAAATTAATTTTAAGAAACTGTATTTTCTGAAGAAATTCAGGAACAGAGAAATAAATGATGACTTAAACCTAAACCCCCTTTAATTTCACACGCCGACTACAACATATTTGATTTTGTACAAAATCCCTGATAGCGAGTGCAAAAAGTGATAATGAAACCATCCGTAATTTAAATCTAATACGGACATTCGTAAGACTCAAGAAACGGACATTTCTAGAATACGCGAAATTTAAGTCTTGAGAACGTCTGTAGGACTTTCGGGACGGACGTTTTTAGAACATTCGAATAGTTTAAGTCTTACGAACATCTTAGGGATGTTATAAATGCACGTAGGACATTCAGATACTTATGAACTGGACATGAAACGGACGTCCTTTGGATGTACGGTGCTATCTCGGTATTTATATACAAAGTACATTTTTGCATGAAAATCTAAAAAAAGGGGAAATATAATAAAGGGCATGAATAGAAAAGGAAAAAAACAGAAGAAACAATGGAAAGAACTTACTTAAGTAGAACTGAAATCAATCCTTTGATTTCTGGATGCATTGTCAAATAAATTTCATTATCATTTCGAACGATTGCCTTTCTCAAGTTTAATTTCTTTTTTTGATGCTTGCCCAAAGCACCGATGTCATAATTTCGCGTACCATGAGCCGGATCTTTTGGATGAAATGCACGATAAACTTTTGAATGTTGATCCATTGAAATGCATCCGCTATTGATAGGAACTACGTAATCGGATGTCATGCGAGCCGAGATCATTGCACTTCACCTTCGATCACTGTGATTTTTCAATTGGACGTATTATAGTCATAACGAGAGCAGTTTGAAATGTTTTCTACTCTCATACATTAACTAAATCACTAAGCAACAAATTAAACAATCTTTTGCGGCTGCGTATAATTCTATTTTGTTTTTCGCGCAAAGTAAGAAAACGGTATGCGTATAATACATATATGTATAGGTATATTTATATGTATGTAGATATGCTAATAATGTACATAGTTATGAATAGAATATAGAAGATTGCTTTGATTCACCTTTTATAAAAATACATACATATAATGTATGTAACTAGAAAGTAATTTATCACGTAGATACATATGTCATTTGATTCTGCCAATGGAATGTCGCAGTGTGTACGTAGGCTTATGTATACGTATCTATCTATGTACATAATATGTATGTACGTATGTAACGTATATAAACAATATTGCGCACAGGCATTGGCATAGGTCCTATGAAAGAAAACAGCAAATCTAAAGATCATTATATTGTATTGTACATGCACAGTATTCTTAGATTCGTAAGTGTAAGAGTGCACAGTCTTGTATGTATGGTATGTACCTACACATGATAGGTAGAACTAGCAATCGACATTTTTCAATAGGGTGACTTTTGCTCAACGAAATCATCTTCTTCATGGAACTCATTGTCAGCAACGGTATTCTTTCACTCACTGGCGCAGTTGCAAATGTAACAAGAACAAAGAGGAAAGCAACAACAACAACACGGAGTAGGAAAAGTTTCGTTTGTTGGTGGAAATTTCCCAATATGCATACGTAACGGTCGTGAAACAATTCTAGGTAAACAATTCACGTTATTATATTGCTTTTCTCAACTCGTTCTCTCACCTTCAATTTCAATCACTAGTCTTCGAAGACAATATTATGCGGAAGCAGCGAGGTAGGAAAAAATAATAGTATACTTTTAAGCAGCGAGATTCAAATAAGTTATCCAGTGAGAGGGAAAAGATGCGTAAACTCTTAAGATAAGCAGGACATGGGTGGGGACGGGAATACCACGGCGAAGAGGACAACTCGTTTAGCATAAATGAGTGAGACGGAATTACTAAAGAAAAAAATTCAAAGGAAGGAAAATAAGGTGGAACATGTTGGCAGAAGTTAGTACGTGGTTAACTGCGGTATTTTTGATACAGGGGCAGATTTTACCGGAACGTATCTATTACGAGAAATGTCCGAAGTCCTGAAAATACAATTCGGAAGTTGTACGAGAATTATATTCTCGTGAAACAATGGGACGATACAGATGGCTCGACATACATTTTAGACTCGACCGTAGACACGTGATTACACAAGGTGCGGTGGTAACGTTACTTTATCTCAGTCGCGTCTTTGTGCATTGCATGCATAACAACACAGACTCGAGGGAGGAACTTGTACGAAATTGCTGTCTGGATAATTACAATGTCGTCGTAAGTGATCATCGATGCAACGCACTCGAAGATTCGAACGGTACGAGGACGCTGATATCGTACAGTATGCTTGGTAACGTGTCCACAATACCATGTTGTACAATCTGCGTTGAAAGTGAGTATTGTATGTAAGTAGTGTATTCCATAGTGTGCTCTGTTGTCTTCGATTAACCTACTGGCGACGATATTCGTAAGATGTGTAGATCATTATTGTGAAAGAGAAAAATTTTGTTTGCAATCGATTCATCCACCTGTCTCCTTCATTTCGTTCGAAAGGTATTGGTACTTGCATCATTGTACAGATTGTATGTACGTTCATATTTTTTGCCTGCAGTTTCAAAAGGAAAGATCGTCTCCACGGATTGCGAATTTCAAATTATGCAAAGAATCTAAAACTCTGTGCTAGACTTTACACAGGATGTCCTAACAAATGTATCGTACATATTTTTTTGTTAATTTTGATAGATAATTAATAAGTAGATAGATACTTAATAATATTGAATTGCTGTTGGATTAAAACTAGAGGAGAAAAGAGGGAAAGCTATAAAAGCTCTATACTCTATACGATATGATTTTTATTTAAAATCAATGAGAGCGTACGCGCGTACCTATTTCGCAAATTCTGACCGTTCTAAAGCCAGTTACGTATATGTATATAAGTATGTACATATTATCCCAATCTTGTTCGACTCTCCCATCTGCATTTGCATTTACCCTCGGATGATGAAGCGGGCAATACGTTGACGGTAGGTACTATACGAACGAGACTACGACAATGTATACATATTATTACATACATATATGTAGTTACGAGCTGCGTGATCAACAATTAGTTTCTTATTCTCATTCATGTCTACGATTCTGATTGAATACTGTGCGTGTCATAATACATATTGTAGTATGTGCCTATATATTTTATAAAAGTTTACTGTTTCATTATTATCCGATTTATCCATTACATAGTTGAAAAGCCTAGAAGAGAACACGTATTTACGAGTTTGATTTCCATACATCCAACAGAGTTTTAAAGACGCGATTGCAAAATGATATTTTTATGGAATTAATCGTACAAAATATGATGCTCGTCCTCCTTATCGTAGATCGATAAAAATCATCTACAATTCTGTTATTGAAAATGTTTGACACATTTTCCAATAATTCGAATTAGATGAACCAATATGTAGTACGGTGGAAAACTACCATCTTCGTTCGATCAATTCAGCCTCTGTATACATACATATTACATATACATACCTACGTACCGTTATGTTGGCTATATGTATACAAGCTACAACCCAGTTTTCCGAATCGATCAACGTCTCATTCCAAATTATCCGTGAAGAAAGCAGTTGTTTCACGTTTCGCGTCATTTCCCGTCATTTCGCGTTATTGTTGCTGCATTTTATGTATTCGGATGAATAGAAAAAATATGCTCAGGAGGTAAAGTTATATGCACATAGATTCAAAGTGAGGTACGGTTATTACATTTGAAGATGTAGCACGTATCGTCGTTAGAGAGACAGTTTATTTTTAATCATCGGAAAAAAGACTAAAGATCACGATCCGGTACATTTCAGAGAAACTCCAAGCAGAGGTTGAACCGGAAGAAACGAGAAGCAAAGAAAAACACGCAAACGTGGAAGTAAAACTGAACGCAAGCTGTTCTTGTTTCAAAACATGCTTTTCTGGTAACAGTAGTAACGGACAAGTTATTTGCATTTGGAAGGAAAGAAAGAATGGTGGAAACATCGGTGTTAACGATACTACCACGTCAACCGATCACGACAACGACAACGACAACGACAACGACAACGACAACGACAACGACAACGACAACAACGATGATGATGATGATAACGATTCGTGGAAAAATGAGACACATCGGTGGCATTGCGAGACCGTCTTCAGTTCATTAAAGTTTTGGGGTGCAAACATTGTGATATTCGCGAATGCTATTTATATTATTCCATACGCGGTAGTTGTGCTGATTTATTTCGTTGTGCCAGGCTTGAGCGCACGTGCGTATAACAAAGCCGTAATATCTTACAATGTCTCGCAAATCATTTTGAATGGAATTCTAATTGGTATGGGTGTTTGTGTTCTGTGTCACACGACGATATATCCTAATGTTTATATATATCTAGGATTAGCAATAATGTATTTAACAATCTCTTCGACATTTTGGCTTCTCGTTATTTGTATCGACATGACGTTGGTGATCACAAGATTTCGTTGGGCGTCACTCGAATCGAACTGTCAGCACGAGAGAGGAAAATTTTTCACGTATGCCATGTGGACGTGGGGAGGATCGTTATTGCCGACGACATTGGCTTGCGTCGCAGAACTATCTCCGCTTTTGCCTAAATCGTCTCCGATCAGACCAAATTTCGAAAAATTCCAAGACGGCGCAAATCTGGCAGTTATATTGTACGTCGCGAGTTTTCCAGCTCTGGCCTGTCTCGCGAACACTGTTCTCTTCTGTTACACGTCGTATAAAATGTACCTGATACAGAGGTCGACAACGCTGGCGACCGCAAGTAGTACGTTAAAAGTGAATACGGCCAGAAAGCGGTATTTTCTTTTCCTCAGGCTATATTTGTTGATGGATGCACCGTGGATTACGAGCGCGCTCGCTGCTGCTTTTACCGATCTTTGGGTGTTGAAATTTTTACGAATGCTTCAACCGATACTCATGTTAGTAGCTATATTGCCTCCGCGAACGATCACACGATCACGTATTCTCGCTTGCAGCCGGCTGCGTCGCAAATCGCAGATTCCCGCATAAAGTGTCTATCCGGAATCGCGTTGTCTCGCAGAACCAGCACTCACTTTGCGATGTGAAAATTTTCTCTGTTCTAATATAAGCGAGGCCAACGTCTATGTAGAAATGTCTAATTCTAAGTACAATAAGTACATATGTACATACATATAGGTAGGTACAGTAGATATACATTGTATGTATACGCGATACGAATCATCTAAACAAGGATGAGTTGAACTTTCTGCCAGATACAATCTCATACAATCACTTGCACGATTCTACGATTTCTACGTATATACATGCATATGTATGTATGTGGGTATGTACTATTACATGTATAGATACGTATATGTATACATTGTAAGTGCGGCCGTATCGATGATAACACGTACAAATGCATACAAGCTGATATCTTTAGCATTATAATTTCATAATTGTTAAACTTCATTTTCTTGGAAACGAAGCCTTGATATTTGAATTAACACACGTATATTTGTACAGTCGATTGTGCCCGTACCCTGCATGCACTTGTTCGTAATCGCGCGTATTCGGTGTTCGAAATTACATTTAATCAATCCAATTTTGTTACCTTCAAGAATATGTGTACATATGCATTTGTGTAAGTATACGTATATATGTATCATACATATGCAGTATACCTATCCTATATGTATGTGCACCGCACCCGCTTACAGCGAAACGAGTCAGTCGTAGTCGTAGGTATCCGAAGTCTGCACAAGCAATCGAAGCAGTCGATGCTCTTTATATGTACCTATCTAGAAGGAAATCCCTACTCCCGTGTATAATCTATGAGCAGTTTACCGCTCTGAAATAACCCTCGACGGTTCAAAGAAGGTGGCCTAGAACCCTGTCTACATAATTTCGTATACTCGTATGTATGTATGTATCTGTGTTTCTATCTGTCCATCGATCGATCTATCTATCTATCTATCTATCTATCTATCTATCTATCTATCTATCTATCGATCTATCTATGTATGTATACACAGATGTACGCGCATCGACTAGTTCACCTACATCGGATCGGATTGGATCATAGTGGACGCGATAAAATTACGCAAATTGACCGCCTCACTTCCAAGATCTTACTCCTTGAAATGCTCCTACAGTTACTATAATACAATACATCCACACATGCAACGAGATACATATATACAGATAATGTATGCCAACGACAACGCGGCGATCCATCTCCGCTACGATCGTTGCGCCGCTTACTGCAACACCTACATAGATTTTGTTACTCAATGGCGCAATGCTATCAATTATTAGCTTACATATTAGTATTAGCTGTCTCGAAATTCTACTCTTATAAATTTAAGAAAATGTATCGTGTTTCTTCTCGAGTAGTTCTTTCGTCCTCTCGTACACTCGACAAACAACATAATGTAATCCTGTTGTACATACTATACACATGTATGTATGTATGTATGTATGTATGTATGGTATATGTAAATACATGCATACATAAATAGTATGTATTTTATCGTAAGCTACATGTATTTTCATTGCACAACGATTTTCAATTTTTCGGTGAACAGTATGTTTGTCATTAAAAGATTTATTGTTAAAATAATGTTCATTATTTAAAAGAAGAAAGGCATATCGCATCTTACCCCGATATTTTCATCATTTTTATAAAAATATACTACACTTATGTAAACTTGAATATTTATAAAAGATGAACCATCGTTTATGGTTTCCTTTCTCTCAGATTATTCCTTCCTTTTTCACATTTTTCCTCTCCTTTCAATGGAACCGACATGATTTCATAAGTTCGTAGATACGTGTGTGTATGTACGCAGTGATACATACATTGTGTACCTATACTGAAAGGCGAAAAACAATCAGAGGCGAAAATAATTTTGGACATCTCCGAACAGTACTACCAGTGCAAAGCACATAAATCAACAGTCCGAACATACCGATGCGTTATACAATTTGACTCCGAGTATCCCATTGTATGATATTTCGTACGTCGCGTCGTCGTGTCGACCTGTAAATGTGTAAAATTACATCGATATTACGTCGGTACGTACCTAGTATAGAAAAATATTGCATCTTTTACTATCCAGACTATGCGTTTGTGCAGCTGGTTCGAATAAAAATTACGAATGTTCGGTACCAATTTCATGAGTTTCATTCCAGGCACTCGTGTTTCCTCGCAGTCTTTTTAAAAAAGAGCAACGCGTATACAAAGGATTCGATTCCTATGAAACATGCCGAAACGATCGATTACATTCACCTACATACATATACGTATACTCTACACTTACACAATGATACAGTGGGACCCCGTACACATCATCGAAGAAAAGTGGAGGGTGGGGTCAACTTGGATCGGCCGGTATAAAATCCACGCTACCAGAAAGCAACGACACACAGTTGTTAAAGAAACATCGCATCGCCGTTAACGCAATCGCGAGCACCATGAATTCCAAAGTAATTCTACATTTTTGTCTGTCTTTTTGAGTTGTTTCTTTGATATAGAAATACACAATTGTGATTTTTATATTGTTCTCCCTCCAAGTCGGAGAGTATCTACGTTAGTTCCTTGTTAAAGAAGCGAGACAAGAATAGTAATTTTATTTCTATCGAGAAACAGTCCGTTCAGCCAATTAACGTTATTCCAATTTTCTCGATATACGCAGATTGTCTGTTGTCTGGTCAGTTTCCTAAGTGTCGCCCGTGCTGGATTAATTGGGCAGACCACGGGAATACTCGCCCCGGCCGGAACTACGGTGGCAGCAGCACTTCCAGCGCCTGCCGCGACCACAATCGTCAGAACTGAAAATTACGATCCGAATCCTCAATACAGTTTCAGTTACAGCGTAGCCGATGGTCTAACAGGTATTTTGCATTTATTCGTTCGCCCCATCGCGTCTAACTCTAACTAGAAAAAATAATATAAAAGAAAACATCGGTAGGTACTATTGGTAGGAAATTACCGAATTGGTAGCGTGGATTCTGTGTAACTGTCGTACATGACAAGCAAGTTCGTAAATTTCACACGACCGAAAAATGTTCAAGGTGATAATAAGGCCCAAGAGGAGACTCGTAACGGCGACGTGGTTCAGGGCAGTTACAGTTTAATCGAACCAGACGGTTCGCGTCGCGTGGTGTCGTACGCCGCCGATCCCATCAACGGTTTCAACGCTGTCGTTCAAAAGGATCCTAGCATCACGGTGAAGACTGCCGTACGACCCGTGGTGGCTTCACCTTTACTCGCACGACCAGCCTCGGTAATTGCTGCAGCCGCGCCCACCGCCGTGGCTGTTCGTCCGCAGGTTTGTTGTTGTTGTTGTTGTTGTTGTTGCTGCTGATCCAATCTACGTCAAAGAGACGGGACGGTTTATCAAACTATCGGAAATGTTGATTGTGTATAGGCTGCCACGCTGTTAGGCGCGCCTATATTGAGACAACCGTTGCTGACGACAGGACCATCGGTGGCTACCACGAACCTATTAGCCGCTAACGCAGGATTGGTAGGACTCGGCGTGGGACTCGGGCTAAGACAAGGCTCGCTGTACGGTACGCAGGCTCTGCTCGCGGGTGCTGCTTACGGCACTGGAGGCATCGTTAAAGTTCACTAGAGGACATGCTGCGTGGTGATGCGACTTTACTCGGCTGGGCTTCATTCCCCTTCTTTTCGCGACGGTTTATATTACTCTGATCTTTTTGTAATTAGCCTTGTAACGCGATCATAAATTTGCCCTATCCGCGCACCTATCGGTAAAATCGATAACGTTGTCCATTTCCAACCGTTACTTGTTCCTTTCGATTTCTTTGATTACTCTCTTATCGAGTTTTGGTTGGAAGTATCTGCGCCGCGCCTGTCGCAATAATTCAGTCAGAGGTTCCTTCTAACTTATCAAACTATTTTCCATTTCGTAAAACTTCAACCTCTCGCATACCGATAAAAAAATGTGTTGTAACGTTCCGCGGCATCAGCAACAAGCACGTATCACGATATTACGGTATTACGGTAATGGGAAACAAGAGATACAGATTGCACCGATTGGTTCGCTAGCTGTCAGATTCAATGTTGCAGATGTTCTACAGAGTTTTAAATCGTATATACACTTGCTTATTTCGCGAGCAATGACTTTCTTATCTTTCTTTGAGACCAAGTAACACAATCGTATATCCCGCGACAAATACACGAATTACGTTCACTCGCACATTTCTGCTTGTACACATTGATTATATGAGCAAAGTTCACACTCTCAAAGGCAAATATACATGTATAAAGTCGCCGGGAAAAGTACGATAACGTATGCATTCTGTGACACGTGATACTCGTAAGATGCTGCATTTTGCCACAGACCGAAGAAAGTTCAATCGAAAGCGAGGCAAAACATCGCGTCTTGTACAATCATCGCAAGCATCCGTCGTGCTTACGAGACCACCAAACGTGAAAAGGTGTGGGCAAAGTAGGTAATAGAAGCGGCAAGACGTGCGCTATATTTTATAATTTCTATTACCGAGCTGTGGACTCGGTTAACGACACTGCGTTTCTTTTTTTCAAACAAGTAGCATTATCGTTTAAAACAAAATAAATCATTTATTTAGCAAACGTCCAACAGAGTTTAATATTTACATTAACCCGTATAAAAAACAACTATTATCGGATTATACTTGATATCACGATTTTTTACCGGTCAGGACTATTTTTCGAGAGAAATCAACTCCCGCTGCACCTGTTGCACTCGTGATTCGGCATTTGTCACATCGAATTGCAGGGCACTCAGCGGACACCACGCGATAAGGGGGAGGCTTCCTGAAATCGCTTATAAAATAACCAATTGGCAATTTTTAATATCAACTTATGTTAATAATTTGTGTGCGTTATGCAAGGCTCATTGCACGCGCACGTGCACGAGACGCTAGAGACAGTTGATACCCCTTGATTTTGTTTGACCGGCCAAAACTCGTGTACTCCGCTAAGTATGTAGGTACTATAATTCCACGTCGAACAAATGACGAAAATGTCACTGAAATGTTTATATCCGCTCGGTGTTATAGGCTCGAGCGAAATTCGGTCTCGAAAAACTAACGAAAGACCGACGGCACTTTCATCTCGACTTCGTAAAGTTTTACGCTGTATACTTGAAAACTACGGACTTGGTACGTTTCCATGTTCTGTGAACGATGCTTTGGAAATATTGTGGAGTACTGTGTACATGTTTCCAAGTTGTGCTCTGTTAGGAGTTGTTCCGAATTATTCACACACGTACAATGAATCTCGTGACAAATATTCGCGGCGAACAACGATGAAAGTAGGTAAGTAAATTTGCCCGTGATGAGTTTTCGAAACAAACGACAGAAACACACGCTAACTATTTTCACAAAGTTGTTCTCGTTTAAAAACGAATACGCTCTCTCGCATCGGTATACGTTGTACAGAGTGTTCGATTACTGATGTCAAAAACTTTCACGCAGTTCTTCTACCTGTCAGAATTACGTGAAAATCCAAAATGACGATGGGATGAGTGTCTAATGATGAGGAGATTGTGTTGGAGGCTTCGTTTTCAAGTTATTAACGATAAAAAATTGCACTCAAAAACGCCTGGAATCAGGTACTCTGTGTACAAGTGGTAAACATAGGGCGCGACAGCTACGGCGCGTACACCGACGCAAAACACGCCCTTACTTCTTATTGTTAGTCAAACATATGACAGGTATGTACATATATACATTTCCCTTGGTATAATCGTAAAATCTCCAGCTCGCTCATTCGCGACCGTTGGCGACGCTATCGAAGAACAGATAGTATACTATTAACCACTCGCTGTTTACACATTCTTATTACTTTTCTGTCCTCTCCATAGAACTCGAATAACGTTTCTTTAGTTTGGTGGCAGTCGTCAACGCGGACACATTTAATCGACGCGAGATATCCCTCGAATTTTTTCATAGTATTAATTTCATTTATTTATTATAGCTAGTTTTAGTTTAGTTTCAGTTATTTTATTCAGTGTTATTCTCTCTCTCTCGCTCTCTGTGTAAGTGTGAACTTTTTATCAAGAGTCGCAAGGAGATAGTCCATGTTTAAGTGCAGATGTTGTACCTATATACATCACTTTTTCAGCTACGAGGTAAAAGTGTATTTTCTTTTTCCGCAATGCTAGTGGTATCTTATGCTTACCGCTTGTATGCATATGCTTATTTCGATTTAAGCGTTCCTGACCCCACTTTATGTTGACTGTTAACAACTTGGAAGCAAAGCTCCCGACATAATTTCGTTATTCTCGAGTTTCGTTTTATTTTGGCACGTAGAATCACCGTTTCAAGTTTCTGACACCACTAGCTGAACACCCTTCATTTCGCCTATGTTTTATACACTATCCGATGTCTTACCTATAGGATGGTATTACAGAATATTACAACTATATGTATTTTAACCATCCGTATACGTATAGAGACAACCGTATGACCGCGAACGTCGTTTGATTGAGTGTTGCTAAACTTGCTGCAGAATAAAATTTGCTATACGTCGTTAATAAAGTAACGTACTGTGACCATATCCGCTAGAACCGTGACACTCATAAAATTGAAACTGTGTGTATTATTAAGAATTCTTTTACTGTCTTCTGTGAGGTAACCTTAGGATAACCGAGAAAAATGGTCAATCGAACAAGGGTAAAATATTTGCTGAAACTTTATTAAAATATGATTCTTTGATCACTTAGAAGTGTGTGTATATAGTATTTGAAAAATGCGCGCGAAAATCGTAAAAATATTACAAATAAAACGCAAGTATTACTAAATCGCAAAGAAAAATTTCAACGACTACACCACGAGGGAACCTTTGATACCGAGATCAGTCGAAGATACATATATTTGCTAATAACGGTCAACTTGTCATCATTTTACGTTTTTTTATCTGAATATTTGTCGGTTGATTAAGAAGAGCGAAGTAAGCATAGTTAAGTACGTACATATGTATGTATGCGTGACATGATCAAAACACGATCCATTGCATTACATACATCGTGCACTCTCTTATACCAATTGTAATTGCTAAAAATCCAATCCAGGTACAACGATGTCGTGATATATACAAATCAGCTATGTATGAACATACATGCATTCGTATACGCATTGTAAATAGATAGTGTTTATAAATATGTATACGCATGCATGCATTATGTCTGTACGTGTAATATATGTATCTATAAACGATAAGAGTATTTAACGTCACAGATTTCCAATATTCAGCTGAAAATTTCAATGGACTGATTTGGAAATTGAGCAACATTTCCCTGAAATGTTTACAGTGTTAAAATAATCTTGTACGCCTCTTGATCTACACTTATCCTATATCACATTTGTATTTCGTAAAGCATCGCCCTTCTCTTTCC
>NW_015373973.1:59491-131180 GCF_001272555.1 Dufourea novaeangliae
TATCTTTCTCGTCTTTGTCCCTCCCTCTTGCTGCTGCTGCTTCTCCTCTTCCTCCTCTTCCTCCTCTTCCTCCTCTTCTTCTTCCTCTTTCTCTTTCTCTTTTGTCGAAAGCATGAAACATGTATCACGATTTCCAATAACAGAATAGAGATACATCGCGATACTCTGACAAGATAATCACGTGCACATGAAAATGTAGCAGGCAAACTTTGTTGTCACGTCGTAGATGAAACACTCCACGCCACGCCGTAACGGACGACGAGCGCTCGGTCTTTTCAATCGATTGAATTTATTTTTATGTCCGTGTCGTCGGTATCTATCGTCGGCGGGCCGGATACCGTGATCTTTTCTTTCAAGTATTGATAATTTTTTAGCCTAGAAACCGCGTAATCCTGCAACAAAGAGGAGACAGACAGACAGACGCGCACGCGTGCTTACCCAATATCCAAATGGAATTTCGGAGAGTTTAGCGTTGACAATACTCCACAAACCCCAAAATAAGTGACTGGCCAAAGAGAATATCTTGATCTCCGTCATGACGCGTTATTGCCAACTGTCTTCAAGTAATTTCTTATGAAGTTGAGCTGCCGAAGAAAGCAAGTAGTTAAAATAAACAAAATGATTGCGAATGAATACTAATTAAACGATACGTGAAAAGGTAAGTGGTATACGCTTACGTGTACACACGTACGCACACAGGTACACACACAGAAGGTGTTCAGATGATAGCCCGAAGAAAATCGGGCAAACGCCTAACGCTCGTAACCGGATACGTGCGAGGTATATGTATGTATGTACGTATATACATGCAAGTACGTACACTTGTTTACGAAACATTTAATAAATTCGAAAAGAAGATATTCTGAAAAAGGAATGTATCGAAAGAACGCGGAAGAGGTGCGTAGTTAACTTTTAATGGATCGAAAAACCGTGTCAATTGTACAATCGGAATGAATACGCGTCCGTTGGGATAATCTAATAAGGAAAGTGAGCGGGCATTTAAATGCGACGAATGAAGTGTCTTAATTGGAAATAACGCGATTTTACCACCCATAAGACACTGTACATTTATCGGGCAATGTAGATTATGGATCGACTATCGAGAGTGCGTGTAGAGGTACTCTAGAGTCGTAGATGCGCAGGTACGGGACTGATGTTGCAAAGGTGGGTGGTGGTGGTGGTGGCACCGGTCGTTCTGGTTCCACAACGTACGATGCGAGAAGGATCCATCATCGCATAGGCAGATTGATATGCCTCCCACTATTCCGATTAGCCGATCGCAGGCATCAGCCTTGTCTCACTGAATCGTGGTCCTGTGAAACTAATATATACACACGCAGCACACGCCAACCAGTCCTCGATCAGCACTCGATAACTCTCGAATTCGCTCGACCGAGTCTACGTACAGCTACGTACATATGTATGTATATTCTTCTTAACGCGGACAATTTTACGATTTACGCAAAAGGGACGGAATTTAGATAACAAATGGGAGAGGTGGGCAGGGACTAGGAAAATGTATTTTATTATGTCGAGAATGAGAAGAAACAGGTAAAGGACAATGTCAAGTTTTTGCAAACAATATACGGATTTACGAGCGTGCAGCGATTTCTCTGGACGCATATATTGAAAAGCTATCGTTCGTGTAACGGCGACCCAAATGTAGCTCGTTGTATATATGACATATGACATATGACATATGACATATGACATATGACATATGACATATGACATAGAATACTGCTCCCAAATTGCTGATCAAGCGATCGTTGAACAAACTAACAAACCAATAGAATCACTGAGAACATGCAATAATTTGAAAAGCGCTGTCAAAAGTGAAAGTGTTACGATATAATTGTAGCAGTACAATCGCAACTGCTGGGAGATGGGGAGGACAAGGAGAACCTCTAACCTTTTTGAAAAACCTCTTTGCAAAGGCAGATTAAAAACATCATCTTTTAATTCTACTCGAGAAAACGAAATGTTATATCTGTAGACAGAAATCGCTGCAAGCTTTTTAATCCCCTACAAGACATCGTCGTTCCTCTATGTCAGTCTATGTTATATGCGAGTTCCTACTAGACGCACGTGAAATGCACCGAATTTAAATTAACGACAATACTTGAATATATTTTATGATTCGTTTTTTTTCTTTTACCGGGATCTTTTTACTGGAACAATTCGAGTAGAATCATTTAATTAATTTTTCAACGCCTAAAGTGAACATATGTTTCTAATTAAACGTTACCGTGCGTTTCGTTTAACCTTTGCACATTTTCTATTCCGAGCAAATGATGTCGTTTGATGCAAATGTGATAAAAGATACTGGCATATTTATCGTACGATCGCGTTACACACGCACACGCACACACACACACGCACACACACACACACACACACAAAAGTAGTAGGTACTTCCATTAGCAATCGAATTGATTGTCGTCTACAAGGGCATGAATCGATACAAAAGAAGATATATACTCATGTATGCATACGTATGCACGTACGTTCGCACGTACGTTCGCACGGCACGCACCTGCATCCGTATGTATACCTATACATACGCATCTCGGAAAATAGTAAAACGCGACACGTCTTACCCGTCTTGAAATTTCTAGAAATTTTTCGAGAATCAGAGTTGGTAATCACCGACACATACCTTCTGCTCTTTCGTAGGCCCTGATCCTGTGCGCTCATGAAAGAAAGGATATTCTGCTGCCGTGTAATCGTATTGCCACTCGACGAAATGATTCGCTATATCGAATCCTCGGTAGTTGTACGAACAGTATTCAAAGTCGATAAGGACCAGTTCCGGTTTTCGCGTGTTTTGTTTCAACAATATGTTACCTTCCTGCATGTCGTTGTGGCAAAAGACAACTGGATATTTCCGTTGCGTCGCGAGTGATCTGAAAATACACACGTGCTTTTGTTACATATCGCACGCGATGTTGACGCGATACAGGCGCGGTGGGGATTCGTTTAAATGGTTAATCCCATTTTTATCGGAGATTCACGTGTGAACCAAACGAAACGGAATCGCTATTCTATCGTTCGGTTTTTTTGATTGTTCGTGCGCTCCTCCTCCTTACCTGAACCAATTGATCTCGTGATCCAGGTCGATCGTTCGTATCGCATCGACATTATTCGTGTGTCGGGCATCGATATCTTCGAGGTTCTCCAAAATATCGGTGGCTGTGTCCAACCATTTGGCCATGGTGTCCCAAAGCCAGGTTGGTTCTTTACTTATTGGGACCTGCATAGTGTGAATCTGACCCATTTTTTCAGCGATCATGGAACTCAACATCGGATCTGCCAATTCTTTGGTTAGCAACGGCCTGGCGGGTATATATTCCTCTATACGACCACCGGGAAATATGCCGTGCAATTTCGGTCCGAGCTGTCTTTCCGACAACAACGTGAAAATGACCGATTCGGTGATCAGCCCCTCCAGTGCTCTTTCCCCGTGTACTTGTCCGTACAATCGCAACAGAACTTGCCGCGGCTCCCCGCGAATCGGAACGGCTCCGTTCGGTAACTGAACGTTGTACAACCAATTACTCAGTCCGCCGCTGCAAAATCGAATTCAATTGCACACCATTTGTCTTGCTCGTGCAACATCGTCAGCGGTTAGCGCACGCCGCCTACATTTTCAACGCAACCACAATTTGCAAGCTGCGCTGCAAAAGACACCACTACTACATTGACTAACCTGATACGTTTCAGCGCGATGTTCTCCGCGGTAACATGTTTCCAAACTCCATGAAGGTAATCACGACATATACGTGCTGCCATTTCCCGCATCTCTGGATTCTCCTCGGACATCTAACATACACAACAAAAAACACACACAATACCACACGATTATAGTCGATTGAAAAGAGTAATTTTTATTTATTTACTTTATAGATTACAATCGATGGTACAATAATTTTGCGAGAACGACGGAAGACATTAACGTGATTTTGATTAGCGAATCAGAAGCATGAATGTTAAAGTGCATAATCGTATTCTTCGTTGAATCAGCTACGCTTCGTAGATAGCTACTCGCGGAAACGGTGTTTTTGCTACTCGCGTAATGTTGTACTTTTACTAAAATATCAATACTATGAAATTTCGAAAACTTGACGATTCAGAAAATGGTTTAGTTATTCTTGTTCGAGTCGAGCGTTCGATGACAGAATTAAAGAATAAGTGGACAACCGACCGCGGAACTGTCACCCCCTCTGTATAAGAGGCCAGGTCGGTATAATGGTCACTCGCAAAACTATTCCTACGCCTAACAATCCCTTAATCATTTGTACAAAGACGTGTCGTCACATTGTGTGAGGATAAAAATCAAACTCTGCGTCAATTCTGCGGAGACTCTATCGTTCGTATACAGTACTTATGTAGTGCCCCCACTTGCGACGCGGCGCGGCGGCTCGTTCTTACATACATACGTACGTACGTACATACATACGTACATACATACATACATGCATACATACATACATACATACATGCATGCATACATACATACATACATACATACATACATACATATATACATACATACATACATACATACATACATACATACATACATACATACATAAATACATACATACATACATAAATACATACATACGGAGGTACGTAGAACGATAGCATAGTGGTAGCCAGCAGTGCCGTTGTCGCAAGAAGATGAAAGAAAAATCAAGTAAAGTAATTACAAATCCGAGTTTCCCTCAACCGATCGATACTCGATGGCTGTCGCAAACGTGTGGACAGATGTTACATTCGTTGGTGGTTTCGGTTAGCCGCAGCCGTGTAGGCGGATGAATGCGAACGGAGAACACGTTCACGCTCGCACTCACGCTCTTCACTCTTGTCCCTTCGAGACCTTTTCCCTTTCCGCCGTTTAGTAAGTATAGAAATACATTACGATACGTTCTTGAAAAATTGATCACGATGCACGTTACATTTCACGTATATACGATTCGATGCTAGTGTAAAAATGTAATACACGAAAGAAAGACGACGACGGACAACCGGGACGCGACACGCAAACGCTCGGTCTTTCGCGGTGCAAGCGGCAAAACGCGTATCCAACGAACATGCTGCATAGTTGCCTGTACTTCTGGTCTAAGCCCACACTGGGTTCGGTTAGACTTGCGCGAAAATAACGATCGATATTTTCTCCTGCCCCTATTGCGATTGTCCCTCGACTGCTCCACGTCTCCCGCGACAGTTTCTCCTACATTCGTACGTATATATACACGTATTGCTTATACATACATATGTATGTATAGGTAGTATAAGTACATACCAACGAATCGACGCTGTTTCGATCGTCCGAACACGTTTTCTTAAAGTTCTTTTTTTCTTTTCTCGATTCGTTACGGTTGCACGATCTTACGAAACACGCACCTGCGTTCGCGACACCAGATTTGTAAACACGAGAGAACACTTAAACACCTAACAATCAATTTTTCGTCCCATCATTTACGACAACGACGAATTTTCACTTTCATTTTGTATCGTTTATCGTACAAACGATACACTCTTAAATGCATACGTATTTATCGGATTCCCAACTTTTATAACCTTCCCGCTTCGTGTTTACGCGATACGCGATGTATCACGGTCATTGTTGCACCGCTGGCCTCGTGACAAAGATTGTAAAGTGAGGTGACGGCAGCACGCGCGTGCGCTCCTTCGCTCCCCAACGCACGAGTTCTACAGAACGTCCTACGTAGAATCGGTCCCACTCATTGGTTAAGTACAAAACCTATGTACATATTTCAGAAAAACTTTACATATGTTAGAAAATAACGTTTGGCAAACGACACTCTTTTAAAACTAAATTTTATGCATAACGCATTAGAAATGATGTTGAAAACTATCCCCCTCCCTGTACCTCTATGCATTTTTTTTTTTCTTATGTGAAATCACATTCAAGCTGACCTTCCGGAACACATAACAATTAATGGATGTAATTTCGAAAAGGTCCAACCTCCGATTTTCATGAAACTTTGTAAAATCCTTCCAAATATTCCCAAATGAACATATGTGAAGGTTTTTTTTGCCGCAATAGAAAAGTAACTGAGATAACACTAAAATAATATGTAAACATATTTTTATACACTAAACGCACGAAGAGTACGTAGCACCGAGAAAGACCTACTTACTTTCATTGCCAGTCCTGCTTCCATGGCCATCCGTGTGCAAACCCACTTTTCGGGTTTTTCTTTCTCAATTTGTCTACAGTCTACAACATCAAGACCGCGAGGACACCATTTGACATAAATCAGCTGCCCGCGTGTGCGTTACGGGTTCACCCTACGCCAGGACAGGCCCTGCTTACTTTGCAGCTCGAGTGGTGACATACATATTATACACATAACACCGTCTCGTGGTAGTGCAATCATTTTTTTCGAAAAGTAACCCGAACTACTTGCTGTACATATGTGTACCCCGCCCAGATAATGCGATACAAAACACGCTTTGGCGGGATACAGGGGCGCGAGACTTCGCGTAAACTGAGAAAGAATAATTTTACACCATTATTTTAGCGTTATCTCGGAATCGGTTAATTTTCAAATGCGTCAAAAAACCATTCTACATATCTTCATTTGGAAATATTTCGGACAATTTTTACGGAGTTTCATGAAAATTGGAAGGTGGACCTTTTCGGAACTGTAGTCAAATAATTGTTTCAGGCTGGCCGGTTTTACATGGGACGCTCTGTATTTTCGATTTCGTGGTAAAAAAAGCGAAACGTTTTCTACATTAGGTATGTATATTCCGATCTTGATTATATAACATTCCAATGATGCGTGGTCATGCATGCATGCATGCGTGCATACATACATACGTACACACATACATATACGTAGATTAATCACTTAATTCGCGTTCCCCTTATGCAGTGACACAAATTCGATACACTAATCTAAACCCTAATATTTTCAACGTGTAAATATCAATGCCCAAAACCTTAACCAAAGATAAGAATTTAGTGAACACATTTCGTGAACAGGCCTTTACACATACATAATAAGTTTTAGTTCACGTCAGGTGTGCTATCGATAGCCCACCGGATACTGAACGTCTCAACAAGACAATTAAGTACGCCTCTCAAAGAGTATGCATGCCCAGAACGTATAAACTCTGAACTCTGGACATTTGGAAAGGTCTGGTTAAACTTTCGATCCGTTTGGCGAACAGTGCAAACACGTAGTCCCAATCGCGGATCACACATTGAAACGTACGATGATTCGATGATTATCCGTATATTTTCTCCGTTGAATTTTGGAAAATTTTCTTACAATTACCCGGTCGTGATTACATAATCTTTAGACGATCCTGTTGAGCACTTAAGCTCCGAGATAAATGTAATTATCATTCGTTCGGAACAAAGTGACGCCCATAATACGCTATAATTGCGCTGGCTTTAGTTTTGCGCGCGAAATTCTGTACTATTGAATGTCTGCCTCGATCGTTAGACAACAAAATGTTACAAGATAAATCGAAACCGTTGCGACTTGCGACCAATCAGTTTATCATAGTATCAACAATATAATAACGATTGAACGTTACTGAAGGAAATTCCACGTATTTTCGCCTCGTGTTAACTTGTCATTTTAATATCTAGTGTTCGAGCAAACCATCCTAATACGAGAAACAAATTCGATCCATAATGGACTCACTTATCCCGTCTATACCGTTTCAAGCAAGATAATGTGAAACCAGTTTCAGATATAACATTTCGCGATACAATTATTCCTTCGTCGTCACAAACAGAAGATCTGCTAAATTTCGGAACATGAAACGTATGCGAAACGTTATATGAAAACAAAGATTTGTAAACTGACGAATGGACCAACGATGCCAGATACAACGATGACGACATATCCCTAACAAATCGAAATTGCTAGTCGCATCTATTATATCATACAATCTGTTCCACAGACGACAACAATACGATACGGCGAGTCTCAGATAAGATGGTTGTACGATGGCTTGGAAAATTTGCCCCTTTAATACGGTGGCGTGACAAACTAAAGATTCGAAATCGAAGACGATAAAAATCTGACCGCTGGCGCTCCAAGAAATTTCATTGAGGGTAACTCAGTTCTACACCTTCTTTGTAAGCAAAAATTTAATGTCTTAGATAAATTCAAATTCTCTTGTCTATCAAATATTCTACACAACGTATGTACGTTTTTTACACTATTAAACAAATAGTCAGAATATTCACTGAAAACATTTGCATCTATGTACGTATTTATGTACATACTATGTAGGTATTGCGCGTAAATAATATGATCTAATCAGTTACATTAACCATGTAACGCCCAGATCTTTAAATCGTTATTTCAAAATGATGAGACTGATATGCATATTGTATCTTGTTCTTTTTAAGTCGAAAATTTCAATTTCGTCCAAACAGACCTATTTGTTTTATTCTTTTCCTGTTTTATTAATTTTTCGAGAAAATATGTACTTGAATTGCTTCATTGAAAACGTAGAGGTCTACTTCACATCAGTGAAACTACGTATCCTTGCTGAGAAAAGTTACAAAAACGCCATGGAAATGATAAATTTGTTTATTGACATAAACAAAGTTAGTTGACTCGGCCATATATTGTACTCCAACCCGTAATCGAAAAAAATAATTCCAGAGATGTGTATAGCTATGTACATACATATATCTAATCAAAATTACTGGCATCGGCATACTTAGTTTCAGATGTTTTCCTTGTACAAGGTGAGCGTATTCCAATAAACGTTATACATAAGCAACACTTAAAAATGGAAACAAATAAATTAGGTATAACTATGCAAACCGTTCGTTCGTTGTGCTTTTATACAACTACATTTTAAATAATTTTGCATCGCCGACATAATTGAAGTATGTAGTGTGACGCGTACGCATTGTATATATATGCATATGTATATGATATGTATATGATTATGTATATTTACATGTATATGTATATGTACATGAAAGCTTATCGAATAAATCGCGGCGTAAAAATTGCAGCGATATCTCACAAAGAATGAGAGAAGACGAAAAATATAATGTTACTTTTTCACTGGAAGAAAAAATTATAATATGACAGAGCGACTAAATATACACACCTTGTTCCTCAAGCCCATTTTAGCGTTTAAAAGTAGCTAGAAATCTTCAGCGTCTCTACAGATACTGCACAGCTCTTGCTCTCTCTCTTTCTCTCTCTCTCTCTCTCTCTCTCTCTATATACCTTTACGTAACGAGAACGAGGTTAGAATCGTTACACACGATAGTATGTACGAGCAGCTTCAAATAAGAAGATTTTCTGGGTCTCTAAGACGCGAAGTTATTGTATCGGAGCAAATTCACTGGTAATTTAAGAACAAAATTTCTCCAACTATGATGATTCAATTACGGTTATTTATCGTAACGGATAAAAAAATCTTTTTTTCTTCGACCTCTCCAATTTTATGGAAAGTACAACTATCACTACTGTTAAAGAAATAAACTGTCCTTAGAATTCACCACTAGAAGCACAAAAAAAAAAAAATTTTTACGTTTGTGCTTTATTCGCGAATGTTTTTTATACAGTTTTAAATGCGAAATCGCTGGAACACAAGCACGGATGAAAAATACTGACTGCGGATACGTACACAGTCCTTGTTCATGCACAAATTGACACAAATATGCGAAGCAACCTACGCTACGAAAAGATATACGATATACGATACATTACGAGCGTTAACCAATCAACGTTCAGATTCTTTCCTACTCTTTGGACATCGTGCAGTGACAACAGCGCCGCTAGCGTACACTTGAACATTCTCCTTGATACTTACCTACATAGCCTAGCGCGCAAGCACCTGTTTACCGTGTGCGCACGCACTCGCGCGTGCGCGCAAACTTGCATGTCGCAGTCACGCAATGAAAAGACCAATGAATTTATTTGCCATTGAATTGCGCAACTTTGCGAACGGTTTTGAAAAACAGATGTGTCGTTCAAGCAACGATTTTCTATTTAATACAGTAGCTGTCCCTGTTTTCGAATTCTTCTCTCAACGTGCACCTACTACATTCCGTACTAGAAGACCTCTTATTACGAAGTACATACAAGTGTTTTTTTTTCCGTTAACGCGGAGACAGTAACTGCAGTAACGTATGATCGGTGAGTTTGCGCGTGTAATATGTACGTAGAATGACGCATCAAGAGAAAGTGTGACACATACATACATATGCTTGAGAAACTGATCAGTGTTGTCAGCAAGTTCTCGATTTTCAAAATTATACGATACAGGACACGGTCTTTAACGTTGAATTGATTCAGCTAAAAAGAAATGCCCGAATAACCACAAGACTGTTTGTAACGAGTAATAAAAATACATCCCGGATTATTCCATTCAACAAGCAATAATGTTCTTCAAGTGTTTATGCAACATGCAGGTAAATTCATTCGACTTTTCTCCACAAAGAAACTTTTTCCTTGAGCAATTTTACGATCGTGTAGATAGAGAGGAAATTCCTGCGTGGAGATATCGTGACCATGATGTGATCGGTATTTCGCGTAATGGATAAGAAAGATTAGATAAGATTTCTTTTTTTCAAAAATATAGATTACACTATACATATGTATAGAAATGACGTCAGACGATACATGGATTTCAACGAATTTACATTTCTGGAATTCGAAGAATAACGCCTCTTGATTGTATAATAATTTTCTCATAAAACATACATTTTCCGTGAACCGTCAAAATCCGCAAGAAAGATAGAAACATGAACTTATCATCGTCTATCCTTTCTAATGATTGGATAATTCAATAGAAAAAGAAACACTTGTATTTGAATACACTAACGCGTGCGCGCGTGTGTGTATGTCATATCAGGGAGATCCAGAAGTCACACACAATTTTTATAGCAAATGATTTAAAATAAGTTCTCATCTAATAGCAGCATACTGATACATCAAGCATCATAGCACAGCGACAAAATAATTCTGCGGGTCGTGTGACTTCTGGATCACCCTATATGTATATGCACGTAGAAGCGACGTCTAGTATGTTCGCGAAGGACGAAACGTTGTACCGATATGCAATTCTCTCATTCCGTAGGGTCCGTAGCGATAGTTCTTCTCCATTTGTTTGGGTGAGCTTGTTAGTTTATCTTTTGTGAACAGAAACACATATAACGAAAGACGCATAATATACCGATTCTGGGAAATTGTTTCGAGAAAATGGGATAAGTGTATCGAAAATACAGTGCTAATAACGCTTTAAAGTACGGTTATATCTAATCGGCGATAACAGTACTATGTCTCTCACTTAAAAATGCTCGTTAAATCGCAACAGATCCCTACGAATCTTTCTTCTTACGATAAATTATAATTGCAAGAGGTGTGCGGATCATCCCAGCTTCGGGACAGGTTGGAAAAATTCGGGCGAGATCTGGATACTCTCGTATTGTTTCGGATTCCGGTACCGATCCCGATCTCGATCCCGATTCCAGCCTGTAATCTTGTGTACCCAACATATCTCTATTATAGATACATAAGTATGTAGCTACGCCACTGCACGCACTGATTGCTCACGAGCAGCAGCAAGCAACAGTGGCTAAATACACTTCCTTTCGCTTGTTACTGCCATTATTCTTCTCAGATTGATTCACGTGGCGGGCAGTCAGTTGTGCAGTTCTCAGCTACATACAGCTACATATAATAATTGCAGGTCTGCCTAATTCCGAATTCCGTCTCGGCTACCTTCGTCGATTCCATCGTTAATTTATCTCCAAATTATCTTAAGTTTATCTGTGTTAAGACTTGAAAAGTTATTGATATCAACATGATAAGGATATACATATAAGGCACAATTTCAAGAAACTTTTTTTATTTTCGTCCCGTTTAGACTGATCATGGATTCGAACGGGACACAATTGGTAACAGTTGTGCAATGGGGATCTATCAACGGGCAAAGCATAGAAAAATACACATTAAGAAACAAAGCGGGTCAAGAGGTGGATATCATAACGTACGGTGCAGCGATAACGTCTGTCAGAACCCCGGACAAACAGGGTAATACTGCAGACGTCGTTCTAGGCTTCGATAACGTCGAAGGTATTATTCAATCTTTCCAGTTGTCTCTGTGCTCTGTCCTTGCTTTCTGAATACAAACGATAGACAAATGTACCGAAGCTAACATCAAACGCCGAGTTCATGCATGGGCGATCAGGTAATCCGTAAATTCGTATATCAAGAACATTTGAATTGCATTTTTGAACAGGATATAAGTCTGCGAGCAATCCGTATTTCGGCGCAACAATAGGACGAGTTGCTAATCGTATTGGCAAAGCAGAATTTACATTGGACGGAAAGAAGTATTGTTTAGGAAAAAATGTTGGTGGAAATAGTCTTCACGGTGGTTTCAAGGGTTGGAGTTCGAAAATATGGAACGCCAGGATTCGGAACGAATGGCTTGTATTGTCCCTCTTAAGCGAAGACGGAGATGAAGGTTATCCTGGAGCTGCTATAGTTTCAGCTAGCTTTAAACTAACTAGCGACGGAGAATTACACATCGATATGAAAGTTTTCGTTACCAAACCCAGCCCAATAAACTTAACTAATCATAGTTACTTCAACTTAGCTGGCCATGTACGTAAATTGACGCTTGTTTATCTATCTATGCCTAAGAACATGTTTCAATGCGCAAACCTATCGTTCGATTTACGTTTAAATTTGGTTACACGTTTCAGGAAACTAACGCGACTGAGCTATATAAACATGAATTTGTATTGAATGCCGATCGTTGGACCGTTACCGATGCGGAAAGTATTCCTACCGGTGAAATTCGATTGGTCAAAGACAGCATAATGGACTTGAGGAACACGACGTCGCTGAAAGATGTTATCGATAAAGTACCGGGTGGTGGTTTTGATCACAATTTTTGTTTGACAATGAATAACTCTGAGAACGAGAATAAGTTTGTTGCACGAGTTTTACATCCACCTTCCGGAAGATATTTGGAGGTGTATTCCAATCAACCCGGTGTACAATTTTACACGAGCAATTTCTTTCCCGTTCAAGGTGGCACAGGTATTCGAGGAAAAAATGGTGCCGAATATTTTAAACACGGAGCATTCTGTCTAGAAACTCAGAATTATCCGGACGCTGTAAATCATGTAAGTGCAAAATATCTCTTCGCATTGGGTATTTTACTTAAAATTTCTGACCTATCGAAAATCTAGGCTCATTTGTTTTCTATTAACTATTGCAGAAAAACTTTCCCAATCCTATATTGGAACCAGGAGAAATCTATTGCCATACTGTCATATACAAATTTGGTGCAATGATTTAAGTGAAACTCATGCGTTTTCAGGAAATGATTCCTTGTTAAAATTTGTAGCAATTGAATTGTGAACATTTAATATAATCTTTCTTAATACAATCAGTGCTGAAGACCACTCAAGCATTCAGCATTATTCATCTACTTACAAGCATCCAGGAACTGCTATTGGAAGTGCAATGTATGACTTCACTATGCCGCATAGAACATGTTAACTTATTTTACTTTTGTTCTAAAATCAATCATGAAATGTAAGTATATTTATATGGATAAAGAAGGAGGAAGATTAAATTCCAATGGGTGATGTACTCTCTGGCTACAGGCAGAATCTGTGTCCTCCAATAGTCTTTCTTCACGTTGTTGTTTTATCGATGCTGTTGCGGGAGTATAGCGATCGGATATATATCCTTCGATACAATATCCAAGGTAGCCAACTACACAACCGATAGGAAGTTGTATATAATTCCCAAATTTACTAAATACTCTACCCCAGAGTATCCACATCTTCTGAAATCAAAACACATGAACATGTAATTTACTTCTCTTCTGTAGCAAGAAAGTTACTATTAAAGACTACATTATAGTTTTAGTTTGTTGCTCATCAGATCTGGATATTTCGTACAGTACGGTTCTCGTTTCAAGTAAACAATCACTCATACGATTAAATAAAATTCCACGGAAGATAGGTTAGAATCATTTCGTTTATCGTATACCTATCGCTATCAATAAAGAACTGTGCGTGAGTGGACTCATAAACAATTTACAATGCTCAACAGCATCCACACGATACTATTCCATACTTACGTAAATTATTAAAAATGCTTTCGTTTGAAATAGTTGACATGGACAATACCACATGAACAATAAGTTAGATCGACCATGACTGTGCATGATTGACCATCATTATCCATCAGTGACCATTAAACTATCTAACCATCGTCAACCCGGTCAACCATCGTGGCCTCGTCGCCTGCGACCAGCGACACTCGCGGCAATCAGCGGCAATAAAAACATTGAAACGTGAATTCAAAAGTAGAAAGCTATAGTACAGTACCTATACGTATTGCTACTTGACTGCCATACTCTGCCATACTCGTTGAACTCGTTGATATTTGCCGTGCTAATCAATAAAATATTGTTAGCAATATAGTAATGTAATTCATCGTAAAATCATATTTAATATGTTTTTCTGTTTAAAGATCAAGGACTTAAGATAAAAAAAATCGCAATCACGATCGTGAATGAAGTTAAATTACGGCCGTGATCACCGTGATCACCGTGATCGTGATTCGGCGTGATTCGGCGATCACTGTGATAAATTACCGTTAGTGATTTTGCACGCCATCTCTATAATATAGACTATATGGTACGGATGAAGTCGGCACTAGAAAGAGAGGACAAAAACTGGAGCAACTTTCCTCTCTTTCTAATGGGGCTCTTGGTGGGGGATTCTCCTACGCCTGTAGTGGAGGCATTAAATGCGTGCATCATTGGCTGCGTTCAGAAGACACAACGGTTGCGCAACCGTTGTGTCTTCTGAACGCAGGCATTCCTTCTCCTGATCTGTCCTGATCTGTCCCGATCGCCACATGATCGCCCTCTAGTCGCTTTCTCCCATTTCTCTGCGATGTGCGAACAAGAAAGGAGTTACTTCAGCGCTACTTCTGTCCTTCGGTCTCGCTTTATCCGTACTGATCCCTACCATAAGACGCGCACAGTTTATTATATGTATATGTCCTATGCTGTCCTTCAATAAGAATGTATAGATTTTGGAAATATTCTAAGGTATGTTTAATTACGTGTTTTTTAATACAAAAAAATAGTAACACAGTGTATATAAAAATATGATACGTCAATGAGTGTTCTACTTGACTATATGTAATTAAAAAAAGGAATAATTTTCTGTTTCTTTTTAATAATGTCGTATCGATATGCATGTTAATATCGAGATTTTCTCTCCGATATATTGCATGCATCGAGAATAACAAAATCAATACGTATCGATACTTTTGAATGTATATCGGGCATCGCTAGTACCTGTACTTTAGAGAAACATTTTTGCGCGAAATTCATATTGTTCGAGTTCAGCTGAATTTCATGAAAATCAGAGTGATCCTTCCTCGTTCGGATTATTAGTGAATTAATGTCAATAATTCCTACTTATATCCTTTCGAAAAGAAAACGCTTTCTCTTTATTTCCATAAAGGTGCGAACTACCAAAGTGAATTGTAAAAGTACGGTCTTTCGATTACAAAGCTAACAATAAGTAATAAGGGATACGTCCAATGAGCTGTATTATGCGTGTTTGTTTACATTCAAACATACATTTGATCTTTGATTACAGATCCATTACTGATTTACACAGAGTTGATTTGCTTGCGCCTTACTGTCGTTGCTTTATAATTTCTGTACGTTCGCACAAAAGATTTCGTGTAATCTCGAGATTCGAGAAATGATAACGCCAGGCAAATGTAGTAATGTACGGTACACAGGATTCATACACACGTATAGACTCGTCATATCAGTCCGTTGCCTTCGTTGCGTCTACATACAACTTGGTATTCCTGTATTCGTGTATTTTACACATTTTTACGACGCAAATTAATTTTCGCGATTTTAACTTAAAGCTATTTCATCGTATCGTCAACGTTCTTTCGATCATTGCACAAAATAAACCCTTAACTACTTTGTACAAGTATAATATACGTATAACCCTATGCGCGAATTTGGTTTGAGTAATAGAATACTACAGGATTCTACTTGACTAGTTTTACGCATCACTAGATTCCTTTTCGCTGCGAATTCTTAACTGTCTGAAAAAATCACGTTACTGGGAAGTGCAAGACAAATACGCGTAATTATATGTAATCTAACTGTAGCTTTGTTTCGAGTGCTTTGTTTAGTTGCATGTTATTCGCCGCATAAATTCTGATGACGTTAAACGTTTTCAGAATCATCTTACAGTTTCTTCCTGGACAGATTTTATACAAGCGGTTTTTTAACACACGATACATCCTGAAACGATCATTCGAATGACACATTTTTGTTCTTGAAAATATAATCGTTCCATCGATCGGAGGAACGAGTTTTATTAATGTCGGCACCGATGAACCTTTTTATCAAGTACAATGACGGTTTCTTAAAGAAATCTTGATATTTCATGCATACAAGACTCGCGCGCCGCGCGCGTACACGCATCGTATCGAGGATGATGTGTATCCAAAATGTTAAATGGAGCACGAAAACGTGTGTGCAGTTTTACGCCCTCGAAAAATTATTGTTATTAACATTATTGCTATTGAAGAAGTGGCAAAGGAAAGGAAATCTGACTGTATCGGGGGGTAAAGTGTCCTTGATAATTCTCGTGTACGATGAAACTGCTCCGATTTGATCGTACGGACATCTAAGTAAAAAAAAGAACAAATAAAGTACGAAAATAAAAGACTAAATCTTAGAAAGCGTTTGTTAACCGCAGTAATTGTTAATGTTTCGGCACTGAACGACACGAACGTGTAATTTTTACATGGAAAGAGAGACGAGAAAAAGATGAAATGAAACGTGTAGAGGAAGAATGTGTTCTTGCTGTTAAAGTGGTCGTCTACCTCGACAAGTTTTCTAAAACGACTCGTTATTGCATTGTAACTTGGTAACGTGCATCATTTACACATAATCAATAATATTTACTATGTCATCGGACGCATTTAAAGACTAGGAAGTTTAATCTTTGAAGCACCACCAATTCACGTAACCACCTTCTGCAATAGAATTCTACATCGAGAATAAATAATGCGCACACGGATGGACTGAATCAGAATAATATGCAGATCGTGCGTCGAGGAAATATTACGAAAATTTCTCGTACGTTATCTAATAAGTCATGGTGGTTTTCTTTTCTCCGAACGTGTGGCGTTCTCGAGTAACCAGAATTGCTTAAACCAGGAGTGAAGCAATTCTATTCCATGGATCAAGTATTTTCTATCGTTTTTCTCGATGAAAGTCTCAACAATTTTTTCGACGGTTGACATTTAAATCACCGGTAAATCGATGCTTTCTTTCGCGTACGTAGAAAGAAAAGCACTTTTGCACTTTCGAAGAGGCAGATTGCAAAGTTCTGCTAATCGCGATAGAAACAAACGCACGGTTGTTATTTTCACGATTGATGTACCTCACGATTCTCTGCTGACTATTGTCGCGTCTGGTATAGGTCGAAATCTGCGACACCTACAATGGTAACGGTATCGATGATTAATACGATCGAGAGGTGACAGAGAGAGAGAGAGAGAGAGAGAGAGAGAGAGAGAGAGAGAGAGAGAGAGAGAGAGAGAATAGAGGGGGAGAGAGAGAGAGAGAGAGAGAGAGAGACGCGGCGGTGGAAAAAAAGGAAGAAAAAAAAAAGAAGAAAGAGGAAGAGACACCGTCGCGTCGGTACGTACCTGGCATTGTTTTCTGCAACATGAGGTGGTAAGGATGTGGGAGGCGGCGGAGGCTGAGCATTAGGTGGACCACCGCTGTCGGAATCGTTGTCGCTGCTCTCTTCCGTCTGTTTACCTGCTTCTCCCAGTAGATGCGAAGGTACTCCTCTAGGGGAAAATCTAGACAGTACTTCAGAATTGGGTCTGACTCTGCGTTGCGGTCTTTGGAATCGCAGGTTTAGTTGACTAGCATCCGTTACGTATTTCTCGCTTTGTCTTCGACGACGTAACGCAGGCGTGCATCCAGTTAAGTTTTCGTCTTCCGTCGAATTAGCCGACGTTAACGGTGAAAAAATCGGTCGTGTGTCGGGCAAAGTTGCACAGCGTCGTAGCTCCCGGGCCTCCCAGTTCACTGTCAAGGGTTTGCCTTTGATAGCTAAAATTTGGCAATGTTAGTATCGCTACGAAGCTGTACCTGCTATTATTTGCAACAAATCAGCTTCCCAAAACAAATACGGTTAAACAAGCGGGGACCGTCCCTTGCATTTCCTTTCCCTTTCTCTCCTTTCTGTCTTTCTTTCTTTTTGGATTTTTCATTGAAATAACAACCGGTTAGAATCGCGAGGATTCCACACGTATCTTTTCTTCAACTAAGATTGTACATAAATCAGAAAAGAAAGCGAGAAGCTGACCGAATGGCCTGCGATTCTTGAATTACAACGCGCCCAATAAAACTTTTCGAACGCTTTTGTGCAGGAAGATAATCAAACACACTATACAAATAAGTTTTCTCTGTTGACCCGAGACGAATCGTAAATATTTTCCTTCACAGCTATAGGAAAGTTCAGCAATACAAAGAACTTTAAAGGAGTGTCGTTTTTAGTGGTAACAACGGTTCATGAAGGTAAACAGCATTGGGCGTGAGGAAGCCTTTGCTTGCACGTTTCTCTTTCTCTTTTCGAGTACTTTGTATTATAGTGATTCTGGATGATATCGAGCGTCAAACACGAACTCTGCTTTGGTTAGTTAAATTTCGTCGGTTCCAGAATAGTTAGATTCATGGAACCGGTTAAACAGGACCGTACAGTATTAAACGTTGCACAAAGACTCAAGAGAGAATTAAATGATTACAGTTTAAGCTAAAAAAAAAATCTTACTAACTAGCATCTTTTTCCCTGGTTATAGCCGCGGGTGTGGAGGATTTTTCTATTTCGTTTCCCACGCAAGTCCTGGTATTCTGAGTATTCGTTTCTGGAGTGGATTCTGATAGCGAACATCTGGGACTTTTAACCGGGACCGGTATTTTACTGACAGTGTTATAAATCCTACAAGGAGCTTCCTTTTCTTTATTGTCCTTATATTCACGGGTCGGTACTATATTCGACATAGTCGTTGATGCAGTGGTGGTATTATTTTCCTTCTGCACGGTAGCATCGACAGGTGGCCGATTTTCAATAGCATCATCGTATACCGACGACTCTATGGACTATCCACTGTACCGTTTGCCATTTTTCCTGTCGAATCATTAAACAGTTGAATCCTTGGTTGTCGAAGAATTTTTTAACGAAGAGATGTAACCGAGGAACGAAGCGTCTGCGATACTAGAAAACTTGTTTATTTTAGGCAGACAGATGATGGAAATGAGCGAACGCAACAGGACGCGGCGGTACGATGTAATTAAAACGCAACTGAACGAAACGCAAATCATCGGTACTTACTTTGCAACGGTTCTCTATCAGTAATAGTTTGCACAACGGTAGCACCACCTGTCCCATCGACCACCCTAATCTCCAGCCTTCCTGCTACCGCTTCTTCTTCTTCTTCTTCTCCACCGGGAGTACTAGGCGTTGTGTTAGGCGGTGAAAAAGCAACTGCCGGTACACTCGCTCTTCGTGGTGGCGGACTCTCTCTCGGTTGATCGTAACGCGTAGCGATATTTCTCATAAGATCAACTTCGTACACCAAGTCGTCGAATGACGCTTGTTGAATCTGTCAAAGAACATGATAGATTTGTACAGAAAAGAAACTGTTGCATGAGGAACCCGTTCATAGTTCGGTTGCCTGAAAACCGTAAATATTCGAAACGACATTTACTAACCAACGGTGCTTCGAGGTAAGCGCGAACATGTGGTGCCAAAGCGGGGACGCTCCAAGCGCGTGGAAGTGCCCCTTGGAGATCTGGATATTTTTCAATGCCAGCGATGTTTAAACATCTATGAGGAACCGAAGGTTTCGGTGAATCTTCGCTGATTCGAGATAGGGCAGTCGGAATTATTGAATGCTGGTGAGATACAACCGACGTGGCTGTCTGAATCACCGCTGTTTTCGCGTCGATAGACGCAGGCACTGAAGATACGGTAGTCACAGCATCATTGACAACTGTCGACTGTATATAGAAATTTCGTAATGAAAACAGTAGATTTTTCATCTTATGTAAATATCTGTCGTTTAACTCAAACGGAAAAAGCGACAAACTTGATGGTCGGACACGCACACAACATCCGTGTTTCTTTTCGTTTTATCTCCATACATAAGACATGCATTTCTATCAACTACGCTGAGCTACACGAAAGATTCGAATGATCTGTGGACATATACGTCCCGTCAAGATTTTACGATATAACGTTAGCAACTTCTAGAGGCGATCGAAAAAGTAATCGTAAATTAATCTACCCGATAACAACTCGGCATTAAAAAATTCGCAGATCAAAAAGTCAAGCATGGACAAGAGCAACGACGGTACAGAATACAGAAAAACGAATAAAGCTTGTTCACGATGACATATAAAGAGGTCGATTTGATTCTGTGGCAGGTAACGGGCGCATCAAACGAAGACATCAAAACTGGCCAGACACGGCTAAAATATCAAAGATACACCCATAAGTTGTGTACAGTAGAAACGGTTTTGAGAAATTTCCTCAATTATTATCCGTGTAATGCGTACATACGCATGTGTAAGTCTCGCCCTCACCCCCTTTCTCAGACAAATCTAACGATGAGTATCAATTCAAGCTTTTACCTGTGGAACTATAGCCGGCATGTTGGTCCCTTTGTGTTCAGGGCTCTGTAAATTTTCACCTTTCCATTCGTTGTCGGTCTCTTCAGAGTCGTCAAACTGTGACTTCCACTGAGAAGCCAACGTTAAGCCACCACCACCTTTGGTTACTTGCTGCAATGCAGACACATTATCGTCATCTATTTGGGCGAATTGTGTAATAGAGCAATCTCGTATTGCCGCACGGCTAGCTCGGCTCTGCTGGCGACCGTCTGTTCTTCTGCGTGGCTCTCTTTTCAGTGGTTCCCTTTGTTCTGTAACCTGTTAGAAAGTAAAAAAATGATCTTTTCACCGAATTTATTCAGATTTTCATTGATCGAGCGAATAAAGTACTTTGAGACATACGGGACTTTGATTGCCAACGTATTTTTGATTAGTGACATCGTAGGAACAATAAGAAGCATCGACTTCGGTTTGCACTCGAGGACTAGGTGGTTCACCGGTTGTTGTTTCAGGTGCAGGTGTTACCCGTAATCGAGCAAACGTTGCCCCGCTTGCGGATTTTCTTAACGGCGCAGCCGCATTCGCACTTATTTTATTTCGAGGAACTTCCGAAGCAGAACGAGCAGATGCCATTAATGCATCCCCTTCATTGTCTACGGGCTTTTCTACAGTTACCACCCCTGTTTGAGGTTCAGCAGCCAACGAAACTGCTCGTCTTTTTTTAGGTGAACCTACAGATACACGAATGTGCATAAACATTTATTCATTTATTCGTTTATATACATATAGTATACGGAAATATATGCGTAATCCAGGGACTTAAAACCGGTATTATGCCAGTAAAGATATACTGAAACCGATACATATACCGGTATAATACCGGTATAATACTGGTACAAGTCCCTGGCGTAAACACGAAAGGAATAAAAAAGAGAAGAAAATCGTATTATTGATAGAAGCGATATAACCTTGAGTCGTTGGTGGAAGAGCGATGGGTGTTGTCGATCGTAGGTATGGTGGCATTGCAGTTCTTATCTCGGCCGTGATTGCTGATGGTTGATGTAAATGGTACCGAAGATCCTTCCACGCCGCGCTGTTTATTTTTTCTGCATATGGTATCGTAATCCATTTGTGCCTGTGAAAGAAACAAAATAATGGTACAAAATAACTGATTGTTCTGAACACATTAGAATCCGTCCAGCGTACGCAGTCTATACGCCAATAAGACGCAATCTCTACGCAATTGTCAGCCCCGTTCGCTGTTAGCGTTATCTCGTCTTACGTCTAATTCTTTCCTGTTGTCCGGTTCGACGTTTTCTTGATTGTTCGTGTCAACATTTGGTGTGGTTGGTGGTTGATTGATTGTAGTTGCTGTAGTCAATACTGGAGGTATAGTAACCGTGGGTAAAGATCTTGTAGTTGGCAAACTTTCATTGCTTATCAATGGTCTTTCCCAATCATAAGGATCGTACGTTTTTACGCCTCTACGTTTCATGCAGCGTTCGAATAATCCAGCTAGCATCGCATAATCTGGTTCATCTGCATACTTCAAACCCTGAGAAAAAAAATAAATTAAACTGAAGACTAGCGACCATTATAAGACCCTTCCTTCTAGGGACAAATGCAGTTCAAATATCGTGAACAATACCAACGAAAAAGAAATCTGATTTCACAGAGTTCCCACATATGTATGAACCACCAATACCTGAATATGTTCCAGAAAACCTCGAAGGTCGGATGGTAGATGCTTTAAAAGTAAATGATGATCGTAATTCTCTTTCATCAGGCCCACCTAAATCACAAAAAATAACATACAGCGATCTACATAAAATGGTTTTGCAACAATGCGGATGCTGGTTACACGATTATCGAAATAAATTCACCTGTAATGAGTACATACCTGTTCTTTATCCTTTACTTTTCGCCATGGAAGCTGACCATTAACAAATTCTACCAACATATAGAACAACGACCATAAGTCGTCATGCCTCCCCATTTCTTTATTTTTATGTGCATTCACAGATGCGTAACGGACGGTTCCTCTGAATCCTGCTGCACTGCGAGGCGGCCGAACTTCACCGGTACCAGTTGTAAATTGACGAGCTAGACCAAAGTCTAACATGTATACCAACCTCGAATTATGTGGAAGTCGTCCGATTGAAAAGTTTGACTGTAAACGTAAAATTTCTAAAAATTACTGTCCATGATGACACGAGTAATGTCTATTTCAGATTTCACTGGTACAATACCGTTCTCACTAGAACATGACTTCACAGTTACATGAAAATTGTATGTAGGAACAGTCGAACAATATGTAACACGTAAAATGCCATGTAAATACTTAGAGACCACTGATCAAATGTTTTCCACAGGCGAAGTGGTCTATACGGACTTTTCATTTACAGCTAATAATAAACAATTCAAAAGAGTAAACCCTCCACAGTACTTTTAGACAAATTCCTTTGACATTCAATGGGATACTGACACAGAAATTACGTAGTCCCAAATACAGTAGTGTCCACGAGTAGGCTACTTTTAGAGTTCGCAGAGTAGCTCTCTCGAGTTATGCTAAGATAACGCCGAGCAAGATAGACACTGCGAGTGAGTGAGCGCGCGAAATTTGGACAGTTCGTTTCAGTTCAACGGTTGCGACAACGTAAACTGACCGTTGTATGAAAAATAAAATTAATCTAATTTTCTTGTTTCTTAATGAGTATGTGTTCAATGAAATCATTAAATTTTTGCTGATGAAAAGGGGTCCAAACACGGCATAAACTCTACTATTTTTAGTTATATATGAAGGTACATACACATTTCTAAGTGGGGTATTAAAATATGGGTGTTTGTATGTATCATCACATGTACCATCATATACATAGAAAATATTAATATGTAGTGAAAAATTTGTAAAACCACGAATCATTTGCAATATTTTTTTAACTAATAATATAATTCGTTATAAAATAATGAAGACTACAGTGAAACAAAGTCACCTTACCTATGTGTGCATGTGTTTATTATATATTTTGAACGTCACATTCCTCGTTTTCTTTCAAAACTATAAATCGCACCTCTGCGAGGAAAAATCAAATAGTTAAGCTATAGATTTTTAATAATAAATAACGATACATCGGATGTCGTTTTTACGCGTCGGAACAGTGATATTTCTTGTCTTCTTCATTTCCCATACTCTATTAAACCATTTACTTGTTCTTCGGGTAATCCTGTATCGAAAGTTCGCACTTCTTAAACCTTGTTGGATGTAATTAATAGTGAAATAGCGTAAGATTATTTCATGTACAAAATGTATAGTACATATTGCTCACATAATCTAAAATAGTCCGATTGAAGCCGTGTTTGGACTCATCTTTATCATAAAGATTTTACTAGTCTATTACAAAATAATCTCAATAACGGAAAATAAAAATTACTGTAATTCTATTATTCAAATATTGGTTTGACAATTTTGTTGCCGGCAGGCGCCAACTAACGATAAAAGATAAACGAGTACAACTAGCGAACCCCAAAGAACAATGAAGTGGAGGGGGAAAAACGGGAGCTATTTCGCGACTGAAAAAGGTGGCCAACTCGAGGGCATTATTGTAAATGGTCGAGGTAAAGCAAATTATTAGAAAACCAAAATTACCGGTTTAATGTCTCTGTGAAGAAAGCCTACTTCATGTATGCTTTCTATTGCTTTAAGAATTTGGAGTCCTAAACGAAGAGTAGTGGACAACGAAAAAGCTCCTCTTGGCTGGGCACGGCGTAACTCGGCCAAATTTTTGCCTTGTAGTTGCATTACGACATAATTGAATCGATCGTTTCGACCGCAACCAATAAATCTGCAAACGTGATCTCTACCTGTAACACATACAATTATTAATGATAATACATATGCGTGCGCGCGCGCGTTAATACACGCGTTCGCCCGCGCGCGCGGGTGTGTGTGTGTGTGTGTCTGTGTGTGGGTACACAATATTCGGAACTACCAATGCATGTTGTACTTTGTTCCTACAATAGCATATAATTTCAACAAACCCTGAAGTTTTTTCAGTACAGCTACTTCCATCTTAAGAACCTGCTTTGGTTGACGTCCAGACTCAACTTTTAATGCAACTTGTTCCCTGGTCATCACATCTAGGCCTTCGTAAATCTCGCCAAATCCTCCACCTCCTATTTTTCTAATCTATGAAATATGAACGATACATTCATGCAATTGAAATGGGAAAAGCAAACAATTGGTTTTTTCATAAAATTACTTTGTTTCCATTAAAAACATAAATACGGGAAAGACATTAATTGACTCACAACTTTCCAGCGTTCTTTGACCACATGGCCAGGCTGTAGCAAATCCTCGGTAGTCATGGTTATATTATTGTTCTGGTCCGTACTTTCGTCGCCTAGATTCCTTGGCAGCAAATTGGTCGAATGATCGGGATGCCTGAAAAACGCGAGCGATCCCTTACGTGTGACTGGTCGAAGGTGGACAGGACTTTTCGCATGCTGAATGCCTTTGAGCCTCTGTTGGCCTCTCTCTCCAGTATAAGAGAAAAGACAAGGTTGAATTAAGCAAGATTAATCAGAATTACATCGACATGACATTAATAAATAGAACAAGGAACAGCCTGATACAACGAACTTTTTAGCTGTCAACGTTAGACAAGCGACACGCCCCGAAATTAAAATAGGTTAGGTTTTGTAACCTAAAGCAGTGTATTAAGGTAGAAAATTGGTCGATACTGGGCGCCCTGTGTTAGGCAGCCATGATTGCGTGCAAGCGAAGGGTACAGTGGATACGTAGGGAACGACGGTCATCCGTTGTGTCCATCGTTCGATAACGCTCAGTCGATTCGACAACCGGCACATTTCATTTTCCTTCGCAGACCGTTTGCAGACATAATTTCGACAATCGCACCTTTAAAACTTTCGGATAACTTTTCTCACCATAAGTCGCTAACCTGCGTTGACTCGCGTCGATCATTACGAACACAACCGAACAAAACCGAATCGAGCAATTAAACTAAGAGAGAGAGAGAGAGAAAGCACAGCCGAAGAAAAAATTATTCTACACTTTTTAGTTTGCATGCTGATCGTAGTTTGAAATAATTATAACATTTCGGTGTATAGAGCGGCTTTTTCTAAATTTTCGCGCGCACACCCATCGATTCAGATGTAATATTTCATTTTTACTAACGATTTTGTTCGCTACTATTAATCCCTGATGGCGTTTCCTGACAATCCGAACTCCTTCCAGGCAGCGCGTAACGCGTAAGTTCCTTCACGATCGCACTCTGATACTTCGTATCACTATTTCACCCCCTTCCAACTAGTTTACCTCTATCTTCTCCTCACCCTTTCGCCCGTCCTTTTCTCCTTTCCTTTCCTTTGCTCACCCTCTCTCTTTCTCTCGTAAACTCTTACCCAACACCCCACTCTTTCATACTTTTACTATCGTGTTATTCCTACTCCTCATTTTATTTTAATAATCACTCTGTTCGCGATGAACAATATGTTTTCGATACGTCTCTAGTAGCTTTAAGTACGACTATTTTCCGTCAAACACTGATAGAACAGCCATTTTTCGATTTTATACACGACACTCGTAATGCTTGTAAACGCCGCAAGATAGCGACCTAAATGCTCGATCGATGTTATGCTACTACATATCCTCTATTTTCTCACTATATTCTTTCAAATGTTTCACGGTCTAATCAGTCGGGTTTTCATACATTTTATGCAACCGTTTTCTTTTCTTTCACACTTTTCCATTTTAAACGTGACATTCTTTATCGGAACTTTTCTTTCTATCATCACCGACGAGGTAAGTAGAGGACTCCTATATACTGTCCTATACCTTGTCTCGTCGGTGGTGTCATATATCCCGCGTATCCTATGCCACGCAGGTTCGACCGCTGGAAATTATTGTACTTAACTCTCAGCTTTCCATTTTTGTTGCTGATTATCTTGTGCGTCGTGATAACTTCAACGAGACCGTTCATTGTGGGTATCGTGAAATCTAAATGAGTTATTAACAGCTTTTTACTGACTTAACGTAGTGGATGAGCAGAACTGTGCTGAAATTTTCTTAGTAAATTGAGGTTATGTTACGAACTACATTTTACATTCATTAAATGTTAAGACCATTACACCCTCAATATTATTTGTAACTTTGAATATAAAGTTAGTGTATACGATTTCTTTAGTTTAGCATACTGATGTACAGCAGTATATTTGGTGGAGGGAAAAAAATGATAGTATTAAATTCACAGAAAGTTTGAAGCGTGAGGGATGTCTGATACTTTTTTTACAAGAATTTCAAGTGAGTAGCATCGTTTATCTGTAATGTATTATTTGTAAACGTTTGCGGACACGAATCTCTTTAAATATACTCAAAATGATGCCTGTTTAATCAGTCAATGCTTGCAACACGAGCATACATTTGACTAGAAAATGATGTATATATACATATATGTGTATACATAGGTATTGGTAGGTATGCATGTACGAATCTCACTCACTATCAGCATCACATATTATTTTCATAACCGTGCATATAGACTCAAAGCAGAACGGAGTAAAAGGCAAAAATTTAAATTACACGTAACAAAAGAAAATTATTTTTATGAAAAAGAGATGAGTAAGTATACGTTGTTTTTCTCTATTAAGAGGAATGGAGTATTCTACAGATGAGAAATATCACCCTTTTAAATACCTATAACGCTCATTTCTCTGAGCAATTGACATGATTATAAATAATCATTTATAACCTCGATATCTTGGATATTACAGCGCATAACCAAAGTACCATCATCTCCAAATTATTTTATACTGTCTTCGTAACATCTAATTACGCGGTCGTGTGAGTAGCTACTAACACTTATGCAACAATTGTAATTGTAATAATACCTAGTTAAAAGAAAAAAGTAACAATAGTGTAAGTATTTAATGTTGTCGTTACACATGTGTATTTATATATGTATATGATTTGCGTTCGCGTGCACCATTGTATATTTAAACGTTTACACTTTCGGAGAAGAAAGTGTTGATTCCTATACGAGGTGTCCACTCGCCGCGGGAAAATAATCATCGCGCGTGCGCGTGCGCGTGCACGCGTTTGATACACGATAGAAAAAAGATCGGTAGGTAGTACCTGGTAGTACCGATTGTTTGTTCATGTTATTTGCTGGTATCGACTGTGTTATGAATTTTAGTCGTCTTAATTTAACATATTCGGTACGAGTGGGAACTGTATATATTTCGAAACATGGGCGAATCTCGCGACCGCTTTCGAACTACATATAGGTAGTGCCCCGGCCTTATCAATCAAATACCCGCCTTTGTACATATGTAGATACACGACATGCATACATACGTATAGCCACAAGTGACATCTAAAGAAACAGTATGTTACTAGTTGTCCATGGTTAGAAATATTTCAAGGTGCGTATCCACTTGTTGCGTATCACAGTATCGTATCACCGTTCTGTATCAATGTGGACGGGGAAAAGCGTTGCATCGTTGCGTATGAAAATGTATCGTATGCTAATACGATACGATGATACGCAACAAATGGATATGCACCTTTAAAGAATTACCTAAACGAGAAATCCTACGGCCGGATAGCAGCTATAGTTTGCATTAAAAAATGTGATAAAAAAACATTTTCTATTATTAAATGTCTTAGAATAGTTATAATGACATACTGACACTAAAAACATAAAAAAAGAACGATTCGTTTCTCCAGGCCATGAAGTCGAGAAAAGGATTACGATCCGTCCTGACTGTGTTAAAGTGTAAACGAAATTTCACACGATTTGATTTGGTAAAGCAAGTCGAACAAAAGTAAAACTAAAGAAGGTTTCTCAGTGTTTCGTCGGTGAAATAATATTCAGGAAGATAAAAGACATAACTGGTTAACGCATAAAAGGAGAATTGTGGAATTTGACAATATATCATTGGAAACGCGAATAAAGATCGACCGCAACGACATTTGGCCCTGTTTTTTCCCTTAAATATACGATAAGAATAAGTAGGTAGTAGAAGAGACTAATGAAATTTCGAAATGCTTAAATTACTAACTCCATTCGCCAGAGGGCATAATTTAAGTTTAAACATCTATTTTTAAACGACCCCACTCTGTATGTGTATATAATACGCAGAGTAGTATCTTTCTCCGCGCCAAGGTATTTTTCGAGGTAGTTCTGTTGCTCTTTACCTGTTCATGGCTCGAACGGGACTCGGATTTTTAATTTTTAATCGATCGACCGATAGCCGATATGTAGTAGTCTTGTTGACTCGATGTAGCTTTCCCAGTTTTCGAAATGTGTATAGCTAATACACATAAAAGATGAAGGTATAAATAAAATGCGCATACACATAGCAGACGCGTGCGCGCGTTCATGCGCGTTCTCCAGTGAAATCAAAAGTACATACTTGCACACTTCGGCATGCGCTGTTTATGCAAAATTTACGAATACATGTAAGAAAACGAAAAACGAGACAGTGTTAGCGATTGTAAGGAGGGAAAATCACACTTGGAAATGAACTGGTACGTAAGGGGAAAGAGCACGAAGTATGTACAGTGTACAGGATACAGGAGGGGCCGGAGTGAAAGAGACGGTGAAAGGATGAGAAGTCGCAAAATAAATGTCGAATGTCTCGAAAGAAATATGTAACTATTATCACGTACCATTTCATGGCTCCGAACGAGAGAGGGACTGGGCGATAAATAAAGGCAATGAAAAGATCGTGCCGAGTGGAAAGGTGGTTACACGAACAAAGATGACGCAGAGTAGGTAGAATGATTACAGCGACGGTGGCGGTGGCGGTGGCGGTGGCTGAGGCGGTGGCAGTGGCGGCAATGATGGTGATGGTAACAGCGGTGGTGGTGACGGTGGTGAATCGACGTGTTGATCAAAATCAAACACAAGATACGAACGAGCAGTTTGATAAACCGGGAAGAATTGATATGAATGCAATACCGTGGACAATTCCACGGTCCCTCCCATGCAGAACACGATAAACGACGATCGAAGAAAACTTGTCGCGAGATTCAAGGAAGAACGTAGTAGAGGATAGTCGGTTAATAAACCGGAGGCTAAGGTTCTCTCGGATGAGCCAGAGCCAGAGCCAGAGCCAGAGCTAGAACGCAAGTCGTCGGCGTCGTCGCCGCGTTCCACTGGCATTGGACTGACACCGACACTCCGACGTCTCCGACATGAACATCGCGATGTTCCTTTTCTTCCATCGCCTCTCCTTCTCTTTACTTTACGATCCTCTCTCCCTCCACCGACTGGCTGGCCTGACGGCCTGACTTGAACCGCACCGATCGCGACGGGCGCTGCTTCGTGTACCAGACCTTGGCACTTACGTATCATACTATAGCATCACTGTCATCCGATTACCCTGAATTACTTACTCGTCTCTTGTGTGGCCCACTCTTACCACGCGATTCGCGACTTGAAAACCATTCACATATTTTCGATGTATTTGATAGCAATTTCGTCGAGTTAACGGTATATACCTATGTACATATATGTACATACATATGTCAATACTGTCACGTTTACTGATGGAAACGATCCTGTTCTTCATCAAAGTAAATAAGTACTTACTTGTACATACATACGTCTTTTTCAGTTAAAGTTAAAGTTCGAAATTCTATAGGAAAACTAGAACTCGTTACATGTCTTGATAACGCTATTATGATTCCAGTACAAATTCACCTTCTACAGAGTTTCATGTGCTGTGACAGCACACAGGATCCTAGTTAGGAGCGATTAAACTGGAGTTCTAAAAGTACGATTGTCTCGAAATTCTGTACGAGAAAATATACGTAGCTATATTTCGCGTATCCCGCCTTCGCGTTCAGCAAAGTTGTGTTATTTCTGTACGGCATCGGTTAAAGCGTGCTCGGGCATTTCACGCATACAATTTTTACAGGTCGACAGTGTTGCAACTTTTCGACCGAATCAACGTTTCATACAGACCCATTTTTCTTTCTTTGTATTCTGTTTCGCATGAAGGTATGTAAGTATTTGTTATTCGTTGGATCCGTCGAAATGCTAGCCACTTGTCTGAAGCAATTGTTGAAAGATTTCGATCAAATGAAAAGGTAGCGATATCGAAACGCGATAGGTATTATACATATAGGTACCAATCGTTACAGGAAATTTCTTCCCGTCCTACTTCCATGCATACCACTATTTTACTTCTTGTTTTATCTTCATTTTAGAATCTGATAAACGGCCGCACGATTGTGTTACTATGCCAGACTCGAGAATAGCATCGGTCAGATGAAATACCGGAATACCAGACGTTGGTTGAATATTCTACGTCTATAGAATACTGACCATATTTGTATTTTAGCAATTACACGTTGGTATGCAACGATGTAGGGAAGGCGTTAATAAGGAAGCTATATACATACATATGTAACATATATATATATATATATATATACACACGTAAGTACACGTGACATTTTTTTGACCGCCACATTCTCCCACTTACCTTCTTCTCTCGAGTCTGGCTACCGTTGTGGAATCCAAATTAAATAATTCTTTCTTCGTGCGTCATCGCATACCACCGTATAATTTGACTATTCAAAACACATAACATTATCGTTCTGTTAATTGTAAAATCTGTTTTCTTAATTTTTATATGTACATATATGTATATGTATATGTATATGTATATGTATATGTATATGTATATGTATATGTATATGTATAAAGTCAAATCTACAATGAATTCCCGATTTTCCTGCACAATATGTTAATTTTACACGCTGCATTTCAAACTAAACGTTAGTAGAAATACTTTTCTTCACAGTAATGAGTCACAGTCAACATGACCGTTTACAGTCACGTTTTACAGTTATCTTTTTTATTATATGTAAATCAATCACCGTGTATGTCGAACAATTAACGTAAAGCAACATGTCAAGAAAACAGACGATTGCCTCGTGTTTACATTGATGCTTATTCATTTAAAATTTAAATGATGCGCGCGACTCGAAAATTTATAAGAGGTCGCTACATTCGTCGACCTTGCTTCGACTTTGCCGAGTCAAAGTGTTTCGACGACAGAAGATTCCAAAACGTACTCGAGAATTTTGTGACAAGTTGCAGCACCGAACAGAGGTTATCGAAGTTGGAAAGCATCACCGATACATTACAAGTTAAAGGTGAAATTATTTCGAAGCCGATACATATAAATTGCAGAATTATGGCACTGAATAAGCTCAGCATCGACAAAGTGGATTTAACGGACAAACGGGTTCTGATACGGTAAAATCTCTTGTTTACTCGTACTTTTATTAACTTTAATTCAACTGCTGCTCGTTTTACTGCATGGAATGTATAATGTTACATTATTCAAATTCTCGTTTCGTTCACTTTACGATCAATATAGCAATACATAATATATCAATAAGCCCTTTGGCATTCTAATAAAATTACAAATTGCGGTCAAAAGAGTGTATAAGTATACAACAGGGAAAGAAAATTATGAGAATTGAAGAAAATGGTACAAACGAGAATAAACTTATTTAGATACCTATGGCAGACTAAACAGTTTCGATACATTGTGTCGCCTGAGATTTCACTCGGGATAAACTGTCGCGAAGGGTTAATAGAATCAATAATACAGCGATAATATATTGAAAGCCGGTGATTGAATTTTCAACTGTTTTACGTACAAAAGCACTTGACCTCTAAATAAAACCATTTATAAGTACTGTTTGTATGGTTCATTGAACGTTAGTCACGATTATATTGCAGGGTGGACTTCAATGTACCATTGAAAGATGGCAAAATAACCAATAGTCAAAGAATTGTAGCTGCACTGGACACTGTTAAATATGCTCTAGAAAAGAAAGCCAAGTCTGTCGTATTAATGTCCCATTTGGGTCGTCCAGATGGAAAACAAGATATGAAGTACACTCTAAAACCAGTCGCGGAAGAATTAAAATCACTACTTGGAAAGGAGATTTTGTTTTTAAATGATTGTGTTGGACCAGAGGTTGAAGCTGCTTGTTCCAATCCTGCCCCTGGAACTATCATCTTGTTAGAGAATCTAAGATTTCATGTCGAGGAAGAAGGCAAAGGATTAGGACCAGATGGGAATAAAGTATGAGGTTTATGGTTACATAACTTTTCCTGTTTTTTTTTTGTTCAAATTAATTCAAACTCCTTTGAGCTATGCATTACAAATTCTGAAAGAATGCTTTCCCTTTAGATAAAAGCGGACAAAGACAAAGTGTTGGAATTCAGAAATTCACTGAGAAAACTCGGAGATATTTATGTTAACGATGCATTTGGTACAGCGCATCGAGCTCACAGTTCAATGCTGGGAGAAGGATACGAAACAAGGGCAAGCGGTTTCCTTTTGAAAAAAGAATTGGACTATTTTGCTAAAGCGTTAGATAAACCAGAAAGACCATTTCTGGCAATACTAGGAGGCGCAAAAGTTGCCGATAAAATACAACTGATAAATAACTTGCTGGATAAAGTTAACGAGATGATCATTGGTGGTGGAATGGCGTATACTTTCTTGAAAATGTCGAAAAATATGAAGGTAAATATTGCGCGAATATGTATCCATCACTCGTAGTAAGTTGAACACATCTGCCGATTTAAACGCACAATGTTTTCAACACTAGATAGGTAATTCGTTATTTGACGAAGAAGGTGCGAAAATAGTAAACGATTTATTATCAAAAGCTGAGAAGAACAAAGTTCAAATACACTTACCAGTCGATTTTGTTACCGCTGATAAATTTGCGGAAAATGCTGCCGTCGGTTCAGCGGATTTAGAAAATGGTATACCAGACGGTTGGATGGGCCTCGATGTTGGACCAAAATCCAGAGAGTTGTTTAGCGGTAAGTGGTATTAATGTTTTTTTTTCTCATCGTTCGTTTACAATGTCGAAACCTCGAGAATACACTCATAAACATCGATAATTTTTACGATTCCCAGAACCGATCAAAAGAGCAAAAACTATCGTATGGAACGGTCCCGCAGGCGTCTTTGAATTCGAGAATTTCAACAAAGGTACAAAAAGTCTGATGGATAATGTTGTGAATGTTACGTCGCAAGGCGCTATTACCATAATTGGGGGAGGCGATACAGCCACGTGTGCCGCTAAATGGAAGACCGAGGATAAAGTAAGCCATGTAAGCACCGGAGGTGGTGCAAGTTTAGAACTTCTCGAAGGGAAAGTCTTACCCGGTGTAGCAGCTCTATCTCCCTTGTAAATTAGCGATCTTTATGTTTCAAAGTATCAGTTGGCATTCAAATTTTAAAGATATCGATTACGTTTGGGTATTAAAACTGATGCTGATGCTGATGCTGATGCTGATGTCTGATGTCTGATGTCTGATGTAATTGGTCGAATGTCTTATCTAACAACTTCGTTATCATTTCTGTGCAAAAAGCATTGTACTCAACGAAACATAATTCTCGTTATTGTACGTAGAATATATTACTATTAATTAACCAAAGCGAATGTAAACACGCTCGAAACACAATTGTTTGCATGAACGCGCATTATGATGTGCACAATTACTGTTAGAGTACAAAAGAGAAAATGTATGTAGATACTGTCAGCCGTCGTATAAAAAAAATGTTAGGTAGTAGATAAGAGCAATGTAAATTCACCAGTTCTATAATACAACGTCAAATACAAACATTTAATTACTTCGATAAATAAAATTCACTTATTGTAGATTCCATGATATATTGACATACCAATTAAAACAACGGAATGCTATTTCATACAAATCAGAGTGTACATATACAAAACATGGGGGTTTAAACATAATATGTATAGACCTCGTAGAGATCTAGTATGGTCGTAAATTAACACCTACGGATACCCGCGGTATTTCAATCCGTGCCTTGTATTTTATTGTAAGGAAGATTTCGCACAATAAAAGAATAACGATTGATGACTAACGGTATTTCATTTACAAGCAGAAAAACTGCAAATATTAATTAGTATTTACAATATTTGGAATATTTGGAATTTTTTATTTCAATATATTGTACGATATATTGATGGACCGTTCTGCGTATGGGTCCGATCGACGGTTCAGGTTCTTATTTCCTCATATTTCTGTGAATTCGTATGTCCCGACACTCGAAACATGTTTACATTACCACTCGACTGATTTTACGACCACCCTATATGTATGTATCTCTGCGAGGACCATTGAGCTCTATCCTAACTAGAGTGTGAACAGTGGTTTGGGAGCCGGTCAGAGAGAAAAGAAATGCCGTGTTTACACAGATTACAACGTGGCGTCTATATCCCCTGCCTCTATACGCAAATTTACTACAGAATAGTACAGACAGAGATGGACACTAAGAAGAAGAAGCATAGGTTCACCGCATATTTTTTATTTCTCTCTGACCGCTGTTGTCGCCTTTACGTCTTAGCACAGGTGTTCACAGTCCAGTTAGGACGGGGACTATACCATCCTAATAATGCTGTGTGTATATGAATACACAGTAAAGCTCCCTTAAACATTCGAACGTCGCGTCAGGTTTAGAACTGTTATGGATCCAAGTCGATGCATTCCGCACAGTACAAATTTCATTTGACTTTGGCAGCAGCGATGGTCGCAGAAAATGAAAGATTGACTGAGCGTCGAGGTAGCCGAAAACGGTTTAAATGCCTACGTATCAGCGATACAGCAATAATGCAACGATGAAATTTTGTTGGTCTTGGGTTCTTTGTTAATGAAAACTTGATTAACCATATTGATGAGATTTTTCTGATTAAAATACGACCAAGCACGATATATATATATATATCATTTCTAATTTATCAAAACGGGTACATCGTATTCTTTCATTAACGCTTCTGATAAATTAAAAATAATCAAAATTATGATCCATTGCTCGCTTGACTGGTTCCAATGGTCGGATTAAGTGAAAACTATTAAGGGTCTAACTGGTCCGAGCGTTTAAGCAGCTATTACTGTACACTGTACGTATATACGTACATACGCATTGTAAAACGTACGAATACATATATCGCGTTTTTATTTATTTACAGCCACGACCCGTCCTGTTATAGTATCATTATCAGGAATAATAAAATCTATTGAATAGTTTGCCACTTGTCGACTATGCGTACAAGTAGTATGTACATATTTAGAATATCGTCGTATTATAAGCCCCTAATTCGTTCAGTACCTCAATATTTCTCCCATGTCAAATGATTATGCAAATTAATTTACATGAATCGACAATTTTGTTGCAATTCCAGGCCACGAAGTAACTTTGGAACATGATCACCTTCACCATCGATAAGTTCTTCAGGTAACTGCCCGCATCCTTGTACTTCTTGTAGAAGCGATATTATCGTGTCGCAGCGTTTTCTTTTAATTTCATCATTGTCTTCGGCCTTTTCTTTTTCCAATTCCACACATACCTATAGCACGAGAAAATACGTAAATGCAGAACACTGTTACAGTTTGTTATTTCAGAACAAAAGTTCAGCTAAAGAAAAGGCGATGTATTTACAATTTATTTTCTACTTACCTTTCGCATTAATTCTAATTGTTTAGTGTATCTATGTAGATCATTGGCTGGTATTGTTGCGTTTTTCTCTTCCAACCATTCCATGTACTTATCTACCAATTCTTTCAACGATGCATATAACATTCCTTTCGACAGCAAGTGATCTAACATACCTTGCATGAGTGGTAGTATAGCACCAAGTTCATCATCCAAAGATGCTTGACCAAGCATTTCAGACAAATCGGGTTCGTTCTACAATATTGTTATAAAACATTGCACCTCGAGACACAAAAAATTAAATTAAAATGAAATTTGCTCTATGTTCGAAACAACTACCTGTAAATTTTCAGATGTTGCAGATAGATCATTTAGTGCTCGAGCAATGGCAGTTTCAAAGTCTGTACTCGCACTGTCTTTATCAGTATTATCTTCATCCGATAGTACGCTAGCAAATGTTTGAGCCACTAGTTTTTTAAAATCAGGTCCCAATTCGCAATCTCTTTCTAGTAGAAAATAATTCTAGAATAATATCTTCTTTCTTTATGCATTTTATGAATACCTACCATTTTTAATTAAATTTTGTAAATTCTCCTCAAAATGATCAGCAGCTTCTTCAATGAAGTCTGTAGTCCAACCACCATCTAATGCCTCAATGGTATCCTTATCTTTGGTGGATTCAACAGATTCTATTTTCTCATTTTCCACCTTGTCTAGTTTTTGTTCTTTATTAAAGTCTTTCAAAGCACCTGTAACATTATAATTACATTGAAAATGATAAGTGTTCATTATATTGTTTAATTTATTTTTTAATTTCATTTGCTTTTAAAAAAAAGAAAGTTCACATGAATTACATAATGAACAAATATTTCTGCAAATCATCGACGAATAATCATAAACAATGAAAATAAATATTCATTCTTATTTCTATAGTTTTATTTAAAAAATCACACGAAACTATTTTACTCGGTATCTCGATAGGAAAATAATATTTATATACACCACTATATATATAGATTTATGTTTGAGGTTATAGCTATTATAATACATTTGTTTAATAATATTTTGGCTAACAGACTAATTACTTACTGTCTAATAAATCACTTAATTCTTGATCTTCTACTTGATTTACAACTTTTTTTCCGTCGGCCATATCTATGTTTTCCTAACTCGATGTTGCTCGATGTGAATTCTTGAAGCAGAAAGATACTCGCATCTAAACGGTATTGCATTTGTCACAATTTGTCACCCTATACATATGCATGTATACACATGGATTACACTACAGTGTTAAGTATACTACCTACTTCCAGAAATGAATTTGTGCATTATTTGATGCGCTTAACAACATAATTATACTAAACTAAATAATACTATAATTATACTAAACAGTATTATAATCTATTTACGTTCTTACATTAATATTGTTACAAAACAAATGAGTAATATCAGTCGAAAGCAATAACAGAATTTTTAGTATAATAATAGCAACAAGATATTAATATTTACTTTATAATGAATAGTACATATCTGTATGTATTAATTTATTGTATAGTGCGCTACGTTTCACGTGTAAATAAATCTATATTTTTGGTAGGTACACCACACACGTTGACGTCGATCTGCGTCACGTGCGTGACTCAAGCTCTCGAGACGTTCAAGCCTTAAGAGGAAAAAAAATCGAGCGCCACGTGGAAAGTGTAATCAATTAACCACACACGTTCGTGTAGGTGTGTGTGTGTGTGTATGTAACCGGTTTTATTTTTCAAACTAATTCTATTTCGGTTAATTTATTCATTTGTAGCAAAGTAAGAAGTCTATTACAAATCATTACATTCGTTGATTTACAAATGAAAATGTACTGTACATATATATAGATACATCTCATACCTATATATATATATATATATGTATATACATACATATGTACTTACGATATAATAAACAAATGCTCCACAGGATTGTCTGGGTTTTCTTGTAGAGTGTTTTGGACGTAGGGTGTTACACTTACACGGTATTTCACTTAGCTTTATCACCTGAAATATTTCTCCTATGTACCTGTATTTAAAATTTCATAAAAATATTTCCTACAAATATTGCATAGTTTTGTAAGGACCAGGACATGTCGGGGAAGGAGCAGCATACAGTGGCATACAACTCGCGAGCCGCCATTTAAACAGCCCTGCCCTAGAATAATAAATTCTTCGAGGTCACTAAAAGTCGTAGAGACAATCGGATTATCTTCTATTCTTTCGATATAGTACAACTCTGACGTTTACCCCTTATTCTGATTCTACTACTGCTTTGACAGCTTAGTCTAAAGGCAGATCCAGACACGTACAACAGCGAGTACGACGAACATGCGCAGCTAAAATGCCTTATAACCCGGGCCTACTTCCTTGCATGTCGTCAATGAATTAAAATCGACCCTTTCAAGAGTGTTCTGTAATGCGCGTTGCTCGCGTATGCCCTGCCCGGCCACGGTCGTGATTTTTTTGTTATACAAGATTTTGGCTGCGAGCGTTCGTGCTCGCTGTTGAACGTGCTGGACCTGCCTTAACGTGTATGTATATATACATATATATATATACACGTTATGTCATTTGTGAAAAGTCCCAAATGTAAACGTTTAAATACTTTTGCTAGCCATGCATTCTGCACCAGCATTTATGGCAGATATGTGTAAAATATATTTGGGTTTATTTATTAACAATATCCTGTGGTGTACAAATTTAGTATACACAGGAGAACCTTATCAGCACTATCTCTCCTGACTTGTGTCTTGTTCGGGGAACACTCTTTTTAATAGCCGGTAACATATGTCTATCTGATCTGGATTCTCCTCCTGTTCTAAGTCTGGTATGCAACGTTCCAATGTCGATTGTAAACAAAGTTCTGATCGCCTGCATTCATTTAAGGCAGGATGAAAATCACTGTTAGTCAATCCATCAAGAATGTTCAATAACTGGTCTCTGAAATAATAAAGATCATATTATTTATTATTGCATTATATTAGGCTGATATTTTCGAACATATGTACATTAAATAGCAATTTAATTTTATAAGAAAATTTGTGCGGTATGATGTACCATATTTATTAACTGGATTGTACACTTTTCAAATGTCTTTCTTGAGGTCATACAAGATTCTTAGTTTTTATTTTTTTAAAAAACTAATGTAAGTAGCACTCTGATACAACGAAAATAAACGATGTTGCGATAATACCTAATTTCTGGAAGTAGATGATTTGTGGTTAATAATCCGGCTGCTTGTTCAACCACACCCATATTAACTAGCATGAGTTTCAAATTATTCATATTTTCCTGGCTACAAAGAGAACACAAGAGAAAGGCAGATTTGATTTGTAGCTTTTTCACTGAACTTTGCATGGCTCTCAAAAGTACAGAGTATCCATCATTTATGTCCATGTATTTCAAAGATACTGGATATTCACGAACTATACCTACATTTTTAGAGTTCACAATTTAGTTAAATATACAAGCAAATGCGATTCCTGTTCAAGTAAAAGATCTATACTTACAGGATACAGCGTACAAAGCTTTGACTCTGGCATTCTCTGATGGATCTGTGTCTACTATATTCAACAATATGGGAAATAAACCAGTTTCTAAAAATTTTTCTTGGCAAAAAGGATTATTTTGAGCTAATTCAGCTATTACTTCTGCTGCCCTCCATCTAATGCTGCTATGCAGAGAATTTAAACAGGGACCAAAGATTGAAAAGCCACCAATTTTATAAAAGTCATTTGCAATATCTATATTATCCACATAATCTGCTATTTTTTCCAAAGCAGCTTCTTGTTGTGATGTATCATCGTCTGGGCAAAGATTAACCACATTTGATAAAATTTTAATGCTCTTCTGTAATTCCTCTATAATGTTGCATGATAAAGAAGAAAGCGCCTCTTTTAAAAATCGTTGCCTCTGTAAATGTGTACGTGAATCACGAATGAGTAATTCATTGAAATTACATACTTAGATAGTATTTAAGTACTTATTTATATTACACCTACTTCTTCGTCTATTGGATTAAGCAGAGTATCATTGGCAGAATGTTGAGAATTAGTTGCTTCCATAGCATATCTCAACAATCCTTGCAAGTTTGTTGGCTGTCTGGGTTGGTTTGGTATTAATGTTAGTGGTTCCGATTCAACATTGTTTGTGTTCCGAGGTCCTTCGATCGACAATGGTCTCGCGCTGCTACTTGCGCGTGGTTGACCTTCTACTTTCCTTTCCCTGTCCAGACGCTGTGATCTATTTAAAATAATATTCAGCAACGATTAATGTAGAATTGATATTAAATGTGGGTAATTACGAAGTCGCTGATTTCAAACATCTTTCTCATACTTTTCCATTTTTTCTGTTATCTTTGTCGCGTGTGTTGCACCCATTAATCAAATAGACTTCAAATAGTATTCACCATTATGATTTCATACTATATACGTCTCTTACTTCCCAAATCAAGATGTTGATTAACGGCAACGACAAATGCGTTTTCGCAGTGAAAACAACGTTAAAAGCAGGTAAAAGAAAATTGGTTGGAGATGAAAGTTACTTCACAGATGCATGCGCATCCAGTATACTCTAATTGCTCTATATACAATACATATCATCATATACTCCATACAACATCACCACATACACGACCGCAACTGAACCCATGGACCTAGGAATTAAAAGACTGAGAGCGAGGTCCCATACCTAGGTCCACGACTGACCCATAAGACTGTAGTGCCCTCGCTTCGTGGTAAAGTTCGAAAGTACACTTGACGTCTATTAAGAGTGATTAAAAGATAGCCCCCACCACTGGAGTTTCGGACCTGTGTATACGACAAAGCATATATAATAGACTATGCGGTCTTACGATAGGTATGAAGTCGAGTCCGAAAGACAGAAGTATACAGTGCTGGAGTAGCTCCTCTCTTGCTCCATCTTACTCGCTTATCGCAGCGGGAGAGCTGAAAGGACGGCCATACGGGCCAGGTTCGGAAACTCCCGTGGTGGAGGTGATCTCTTATTAAAGAAACAAAGTGTACTTTCGAACTTTGCCACGAAGCGAGGGCACTACAATCTTTCAACAGTCATGGACCTAGGAATGGGATCTAGCGCTCCGTCTTCTAATTCTTATGTCCATGAGTTCAATCGCGGTCGTATACATCGTATACATTCCCTGTGGCGCAGCAGGTAGCAGCGCCCAGCGCCTATTTAGTTATGCACCCTCTTGACTTGCTCGTAGCAACACGGACCAATGAGAGATGTATCATTGTTGATCACGTGACATAACAAGTCGGTATATTTATCGATATTCGTTGTTTTGACTTGATCATGCTTTTAGATATTGTCAGATAGTGTCAAGTATTCTAAAACGTAAAGCAATCTGACGTACGAAACATGTCAAAAATAACTGGATACGATACACACGATGATGGACCAGGCTTCGTTGGAATAAGGTTTTGTCAAGAATGCAATAATATGCTCTATCCCAAAGAAGACAAAGAAAACAAAGTATTAATGTATGCTGTAAGTATTGCACTTCAGATTTGCTTCGTTTTCAGGATGTTTATAACTTTCGGTATTCATTTCAGTGTAGAAATTGTGATTTCAAGCAGTTAGCAGACAGTAATTGTATTTATGTCAACAAAATTATGCATGAAATTGAGTAAGTAACCTTAATATTAAATAGATTATTCTAATGAAATACATAAAAATGTAAGTTTGCAATGGTTTTACTGGTTGAACTGGCAATTTGTGGATTAAGAAATCTTTACTATTTGTAACAGACGAATTGTTGGGCATTTTCATCTTTTTTTTTGCAAATCAAAATATTAATTTTCACTTTACAATTTCAGTGAACTGACACACATTGTAGCAGATGTAATATCGGATCCCACTTTACCAAGAACTGAAGAACATCCATGTCCAAAGTGTAACCATAGAGAGGCTGTATTTTTTCAAGCACAGACCAGACGAGCAGAAGAAGAAATGAGGTTATATTATGTATGTACAAATCAACACTGTTCTCATCGATGGACCGAATAAAATAATTAAAACTGTTTAGACATTTTCACAATTTTATAAATTTTATTTACACTTACTGTAGTTTGTAAGAGAACAAATACTTAATAAAGACTACATGTTTTGAAAGTTTTACTTTAATTACTATGATATATTAGGAAATAGAACACACAATTATAAAACAAATTTCACACTACTTTTCCTTCTTCGATATTTAAAATTTTATTTCAAAACTATTACAGAAGTCACCGTTGTATTACCTAAGTGCTAAGTTCAGAATTATTCTTCGTTCCAAGCATATAATTGTAATTTAAGAAAAGCCTTTTGTTACTGTTTATGCCAAATGTTAATTTGGCATAAATTTCAGTAATTTCAAATACCAACAGGTAGAAGCATGGTAGGAGGTCCTTCTCATATATCAACTTTTTCCCCTAGCGAAAGACGAGTTTGCACGCGAGAGTACTAGAATCGGTTGTGGCAGCGCGTAGCTATATAACGCTGCCGCGGCAGCACAGTCGACAGACTCGTGTTCTGATTGATCGAGGTTTTTCGTTAATATCTCGTTAACAAAACCTAGGAGAACTTTTTCGCTAATTGCAAGGATAAAGTTGTTTGATATTACGCCAGGAATCACTCCTTTCAAGGCGTTAAACCTAGTTTTGGGACACCCTGTATATTATATATAAATAGTATGCGTATATACTTAATTTTGTTGGATAGACTCTACTTTAAGTTGGATGGACACTATTGGTTTATATCGGTTTAATTTTATTTCGTTAAGCCAATCACAATGCTCAGACAAAAGTAACTAACTAACCTAAATGTTCCATCGGCTTCAGAGGCAACTAAACGTTTTAATCGTTTTAATAGTAGATTCACTTCGTACAGTTACATATTTATAGATACTTAAATATTCAAACGAACGTTCTTGCAAACCGATTCAAATGGAGAATGAGAAGATTTGCAGGTTTGAAACAGAAACGTTTAAAGCGCACTATATACGAAAAATGCATTTTCTACTGTATAATCCTTATTTCAATCATGTTTACTTGTCTATTGTTGACTCCTTTAAAATACAAGTAGATATACATGTATAAAAGAGTAACTATTTATAGTTTATAATTTATTTTGTGTTACAATGTTTGGCGCGTTTTCATGAACTAGCTCATATCTCCGTATATATATAGAGTTTTATTAAAAACTGTTGAATTGTTTTTGGTAAATTCTATTAAATTGTCTGTGATGTTTTTATTATTTGAATCAAATACAGTTGCCCAGAGCATGGATTTATTTTATTATTAGAAAAGCCTGTTAATATTTTTAATAAAATGCAGAGAATCCTTTCTAGAAATCTGATACAGAATATGGACGTATACCATAGACATTATTGGTAGCTGTTTAATCGACTTTTTAGAATATTTTCAAAAGAAGTAATCGAAAGTGTGCTGATTTGTGTTTAGAATGGAGAAAAATGGACACGCATACATATTCATGTATACGTACACGGTTGTTTGTAACATATGGTCATTAAGTAGAACGGTTTGATGTGCGTGGGGCCTGTCGGGAGTTTAACGTTCGTAAGAGTTTTCAGGAAAGACAAGAGGTGCGCTAGTGTTCCACTAAGCTACCCCCAGCCTTACTACCCCCACCCTTCTGTTCGAGCTCCCCTAGCTAGTGCAAATCTCGGCGGATGAATGTTTTCTTAAGGGATTCTTCCCGAAACCGACGCGAAAATCTGAGAGGAGTCGACAAGGCTGAAAATTCGTGAGTAAAACCATTTATCCTAAAATTCGTTCTATTTTTTTGTTCCCGGAATCTTGAAGTTTGTAGGATTCCGATTCGTAAACTAAGAAGAAAGACTAAACTTGTGTTCAAGGCGTTCCTGGGGGGTGATGGCACTCACGCCGACAGCGTCTCCCACAAAGATTTCACCATTTTTCTATTCGTAACTAAATGTACATTTCTCCGTTTACATCGTATATTTTTTGGTTAACCTGTCGGCTAGTACGCTTTGAACACGTGATTATGATAAACGCCGCGTAACTGGAGTTTGTATTTGAACTTTTTTTTTTCAAAGAATTTGCTTAAACATTATCGACGACAGATTTGTTTTGTTACATGTTTTCTCTGAGATAATGCTACGAATTTCTACTCAAGTCCTTTTCACGTTAAGTCTTTATTGTAACCGCACTTAACTGCGATGAATTACCAATTTCTGTATTCCATCGAGGTAGTTCTTTAATATTTCATACGCGCGGTATGTTCTATTCATACTCGATGATATACCGTTAACATAAAATTTTCTTAGCCATCTTGCACGTTATTTTAACGAAAATTATTTAAACAGAATAGTTACATGCTTCGTTAATTTAATTCCATATTTTTTTATTAATTAATTTGTACCTTCTGTCGTATAATGCATTTCTTTCAGTTTATTTTCTTTTTTTTTTATTCCTGATACGTTCTATCTATTCTGAAAAAATGTCTACTCCTTCAAAATAGAAAAGAAAATCTATGGTATATCAGTTCATAAAATTCATCGAGTTTAAATATATCCAGGTACCTTTATCAGATTTGGAACATTTAATATTTGCTTTTGACAAAACCAAATACAACCTTAATCTAACATTTTAAGCATGGATAAAGTATTTTATGGAAATGTATTTTGAAACGGAGCATTCATTGACAATGTTGAAATTAGAAATAAGAAGCTATGAAAGTATATAGCGCTTAGTAGAATAGTGGACTAAACAAGGGATAAAAAATTGTATTTTATTTATGGTCCAGTGATTTTAGTATGTTTTTGGTTATTTCGTATGGAAAGTTGTGCCTGATACAATGAATTTAAGAAGTAATGTCTAAAATATGTCGCAGAAGTGAGATTTAAATTTTACCGTAGCAATTTTACTTTTGGATAATTTGTCATAAAAAACAGTTTTGACCGGTGATTTTTTTGACAGGAAGATTGTTCTAAGAAGGTACCATTATGGAGAGCGGAAGTATCTTGAATTCTCCGGGTAGTTACCCTGGAGGAGACCGTCAGCAGTTTTGTGTTTCCTGGAATTCTCATCAGTCGAATATGCACAGCGCGTTTCCTAAACTGTTAAGTTCTGAACAATTTGTCGATGTCACTTTGGCCTGTGATGGAGGGTCCATAAAGTGTCACAAAGTGGTATTGTCAGCTTGTAGCGATTATTTGGAACGTTTATTATTAGAAATACCATGCACCCATCCTATTATCTTTTTGAGAGACATGAGAATGTGGGAACTTCAAGCTTTGGTGGAATTTATGTATCGTGGTGAAGTATACGTGGAGCAACAGCAGCTAGCTAAATTAATGCAGGCTGCTGAAGTACTACAGGTAATAAGGAAATGATTTACAAGTTAACTACAATGATTTACAGAGCAAATTGATTTACCAGTTAACTGCAATGAGTATAATTTCAATCTGTTCTCACAACAATATACTGATTCCTAGATTCGTGGTCTGTCCACCCAAGGAAGTGATAATACTTTGAATGAAACCAATTCGCAACAATGCGACTCTAACACTCCTGTTGTTCCATCTACACCCACACAGCAGGATGGTTCTAATTTTAAAGTGGAGGAAACTCAGTCCGACGATGGAGCTTCAAATACTAATTTTCTCGAGACAACGGCGGTTGCTGCGCCCAGTACAGCGAATGCTCCATCACACTGCAGTAGTACTCCAGTTTCGCAAAATCCGAATACGTCGAACTTCATGAATATGGAGCACAGCGAAGCGCTGCAGCATTTGGAAAAAGCTTTGAGCGCTTGCGAAGCGACTCTAACTGAAACCCAGGGGATGGTGAAGATGGAACCAGACGAGCAGTTCACTCAGCAACAGGATATAAAACCGTACTCCATCAGTATGGTACCGAGCAGTAATTGTAATCCTAGCAGTCCGTTTCCCGCGATCGAAGGTGAGAAACAAATCGGATGAAAAATAAAATGAAATCGGTTTTCCTTTAGTTTAAATACGCATGTCCTTTAGACGTGAATTACTTGGCAATTCAATTAAAGATCGGGGAACACCGAAATAAGTACGACCGGAATTGAGTTGGAAGAGTTAAGAGACGAAGAAACGACAGGGAAGATGAAAGGAACCGTTTTTTATTTCAAGATCGTATGTTTTACTTGCAGGTTACCAGAGACGACAAAGACGTTCGGAAGAAGAACTGAAACAAGCTTCGGATATGGTGGCGCGTGGTATGACGTTTCAGGTTGCTTCGGAAAAGTACAAAATTCCGATAAGTACGATTCGATTCTACATGGTTAGAAAAGGTATATTGCAAAGGCGAAAACGCGGTCGCGGTTCAAGTAATCTTGGCATGAATAGTCAGCCAGGAAGTCCGGCGAGTCCGCCATATCATATGATGAATTATCGTTTGCCAGAGAGCCTAAACTCCAGCCTACCGTAGTGCTATAACAGATGTAGCGAGTTTTTAGACTTGAGTTGAATCGAACAAATTTTTTATTGCCGTATCAGAGCTGTTCCAGACTGTCACTCTTCCCATGCTTATCGACTCACACTGAGTTATCCGTTTTTGCTCGATCATTCAGGACTCGCGATCAGGCATATCTATCGCGAGTGCGTTTTCGCCGAATTACTCTATTCTACATACATTTATTGCATTTACAGAATATAGTAATTTAATAGAGAATAATTGACAATGTGTACGTGTCGTACACGATAGGCACGATTTTAGTCTCGAACAGCTCAACTTCGTGTACATAAGCGCCATACGCGAGCTTTCGGACGCAGCATCAAGACGAAGGAAGAATAACGGAAAATAAAAATAAAGAAACTTTTCGCCGCGATGTTTTCCAAATTTTTCGATAATCAAATTTTTTTTCTAACATGACGTCGTTATTTGATCTGATTGAGTCTTTTCTGTTGACTTCCGTTCTATTTCTTTTTCCTGTCGCGTTAGAAGCAAGCAGAGGGAATATGACATGTGTCGATGCAGCGCTCGAAGGCCACTCGTACGGTTCAGTTTTGGGCCGTGTTCCGTTCTTCTACTTAGTGACACATACACTTTGCGTACATGGATAGCGTAAGAGGTATTTTTTTGAGTCCTATACACAGATTGCTACAACAGGTTTACATAACACGGTTCATAGAAAAGAATGAAGGCGTCACGCGAAGCATATTTTTACGATCGCTCGAGAATCTTTTGATAATACGTATCCGTAGGGTAGGTTCTTTTTTATTACGTATTTATATACACAAGAATACACACACGCACACACAGACACACAGACGCACACACACACCTCACCTCACCTCACCTCACCTCACCTCACCTCACCTCACCTCACCTCACCTCACCACGCCACACCACACCACACCACACCTTACCACACCTCATATCATCTCATCTCATCTCATCTCATCTCATCTCATCTCATCTCATCTCATACACACGCGCATGCACGTACGCACGCATAAGCTTGCTGCTCGGAGATGCGTGTAGACACAAACACATCGGTAATACGTACGAATTGAATTTGGTTGTTTAAATAAAGTCGTGATATCATTCACAATCGATACGAGATTGTAAGCATTAAAGTTTCATGGTTTTTTATAACATCGAGCAGAATTGATGTTACGTTTGCGCGAGGTATTATTTGCTTTCATTTGACGCGAAATCAAATGGGATGATAGAATTCAAATTCGCGGTTTGAACGCTTATTGTAATAAATATGGCGAGATTGTAGGTTTTCTCCATGAACGAATATTAGTCACTACGTTCAAGACTGGTAATATGTGGCTGATTCGCAGTCACGTCAAATCATATTATACTGCAAATTTGAATTTATTGCATTGATATTTTTCTAGACACCTTGTTGCGGTAGATGTCTTGTTTCTGCCTTGATGCACGCGCTCGCGATTAAACGTATTTACTGATGTATGTGTGTAATGAAATGCTCCTATCGTACATACATACATACATAATAAACACACATATACACACTTGCTACGTGCGCACGCGAGCGCGTACAAATCCATGAATATGAAGTTATCGACAAGGGGCTCCTGTAATTGGTGGCACAAGCGCAAAGGTGACGATTCTATGTGATCAAATAAGTCGAAAATACAGAATAAAATTTTGTTGTATATTCGTTTTCGAGATAATTCAGTTTATATTTTGTCGAGTACGTTTGCACTGAAGTCCCGTTTTAGGTGTCTGCGAAGTACAGTGATACAACGGGTGCACTGGTTCACATAGGTGGAGACTGGAGACACATTTTGATGATAAGTCACATGCATTAGTGTGACCTAATACACATACTCATTTTCCTAGGTTAAAGTTTGAATAAATAAACTGAGGAACCGAGAAGAAGACAGACGGAATACGGGTTTTAATTATTTAAAATCTTCATCTATGACAACTATTTCAGTATTAAGTTTTATGTTGAATCGTGTCTCTGCCTACGTTGACCCGACAAACGTTGCTTTTGTCTCGCTACCCCTCACGGGTATGAAATACAGTATTCAGTACAGACGTACTTGATCAAAATTCAAGCACAAGTATCTCGAAAACAAAGCAAAGTATGAACAGTTTTGTTATATGTTTTCAATTTATTTTTCTTCATATAGAGTTACGATTTTGGTGCTTATATCAGCATTTACGGAACATTTTGTGTGTATACATCGCGCCCTTGCGCTCACACACCGTACATACGTGGGATACACACACACACAACACATATACAGAGAAGGAGCGCGCGCGCGCGCGGGTGTGTGTGTGTGTGTGTGTGTGTGAGAGAGAGAGAGAGAGATACACGTACGTACGCACGTATGTACACTATTGTACACACGTATTATATGAATATGTATATATTGGTGACTCGATGCTCGGTACTTGATACTCAGAGATGGTACTTGTTCAAAAAGTTTACAGTTTAGCTTCTCCAAAAAGGTCTCTGGAAACGAACGATCATGAAGTATGTAGCGGAATGCTTTTTGCATACTAGTGTACAAGGACACGCTTATAATCGATCGTCAAAATCCACCAGTTTTCATAAAAGCGACCAAATACGGCTTCTTCGATCGTTTTATGAATCCTGGATTTGCCTTTTCGAAAGATTATATGATTATATATTGAGATCCGTGACGCATTTGTGTCATCTTCTATGCGTCTATATACACAATACACATGTATATATTTGAGCGCGCGCAGGACACGATACGTGCACCATTATTCACGTGCACGCATTACACAAAAAAACCACACACGACAAACATACACACACACACATCACATACACCGCACCCGGTATACAAGCACAGTTCGCATAAAGTGTCTTTTAGAGAATCGTGTTTTTACCAGAGCCACGTTCCAAACTGCTGTGGTAGAGATTAAGGACTGTTACGAACCATCCTCTCGCAATCAGTAACAACACGAATCATTAATAGGCATTTTACGTACATGTATACAAAAAACACACGCAACATCTCATCACAAATGTAATGTAATCGTACAGTGTATTGCCTTTGTTAAATAACTTTCGGATAAAGCCATATTTTTCCATGCAATGCAATAATCCAGCAAAATAAATTACCGTAAATGTGGAACAGCCTAAAATAGGAGAGTGCCAGATAAAAAAAAGAAAAAGGGAAATGGGAAAAGAAAAAAGGAGGGAAAACAGAGAATGAGGAGTACGAGGATGATGATGAGGAAAGGAAAGGAATAGAAAGATGATTATGAAGAGAAAAAGAAAAAAAAAGATGAAGAGCGTGGTCGATGTAAAGCGTTGTATAGACGATTTCCTACCATGTAGAACGTATTTGCCTTTTATTCTGGCCTCGTGATAAATCCTGACTTTATTTATACTCGACAATATACTAAATACCGTGTAAAAGAATGACTAAATTAGGTTAGGAAACTTGATGAACCAGTGATTTCTCGTGGTATGCAGCGAGTCCTAAAATTCCACCTCGTCTGCGTAAATTCGTGCGAGTTCAAACCTGGGGAAAAAGCTTTGCGAGCATATCTAAATAACGTCTGTTTTTTCTCACATGTTCCGTCGTCGTATCTTCTTTCCCGTTTTTCTCCATTCACTTCGGACCCGATATGCATACATACATATACGTATATGCATATGTATATGTATGTATGTATCAGCGTTTCTCTTAAAATTTGTTCTGTGTTGACCATCTGTCCTGCTTCTTCGTTGCTCTTCTTTCCAATCTTTCTTGGTTCTCGCATCCATCATTTTGGCAACGAGACGATGCGTTGGAAGAGGAGAAACGAAATGAATCCGGGCTTCTAGTTGCGATCCTGATCCAGCGACCGGAATAACGAATACGCGACGAGGTAGTTGTTTTTACCGGTGAACGGCATTGTTGCTTAAAAGTTCGTATCGCGTGAATCATCGTTCAAAAAGTTCCAGTTGACAAAGGTTTTATACAGATCTATTAAAAAACCAGTATTTCAAACCAATGAAGAATAATTAGTTTTCTAATAATACCAGTACATTTTATGTGAACTTAGAACAGTGCTTAAGTCAGTAATGCTCAGCGTATGTAACAAATATTTTTAGTGGAAATCCGTGTCATACTCACGTGAATTATAATGCCCTTAAAATATGTAACTAAACAACAATCAAAGAAGCATGGACGATACTTGACGACTAATTATTACTATAGACGTTTTCTTAGAAATACATAGATCGTAGCCATTTTGAGGCACTTTATGTTATATTTAATTAGGTTATCGCTTCGGATTACACTTTTAAGGCGGTATTATTATTTGTAGATAGAATTTGCGATTATACTTATTACGATGATCGATCGATCACTATTAATTAATATTTTTTTTTACAGTTACCGAGATCAATGTCCTGCGAACGACAGGGTCCTCGATCGATCGGTCTTTCCATTTTTCCACTCTGCGATGTGGTCTTTTTCCCCTTTGTTACTCTTTCTAATTTTTTTTATATATCCAGTTCGAGTTTATGAAACAAAAGAATTTTACTTGAACGCATTCGGATCGCTAGTCCGATATATCATGTTTGGCTTCTGCATGATGCAAAGATGCGTGCGTGAATTCCGTGTGCGTGCGTGAAGATTGTATGATGCAAGGATGAAAAAAAGGACGGGAGGAGCAGAAGGATAATGAAGAGAGAGAGAGAGAGTGTGCGCGTGTGTGTGAGTGAGAGAATTTTTTGCAGAATTGATTCACACTTTTCGACGCTTCAAGTCGAACTTCCTATTTCGATGTATTCGACCGATCGATTGGTTCCTTGCTCGAATCAGAATCGTGAAGAACGTTCTATAGATATTTTTTGACGAAATCACAAATCCATAAAAAGTCCAATTTTCTAAACGTAGGTTCCTTAAGGACTTAATAAATTGAGCGTAGCCGTTAAGACACGTCGTGTGTAATAGTGAACTGCTGCGCATATCTATATGTAATATCGCGTCGAGCGAGTTTGCTTTTGAACGCACTCGTTCGGGTCGAAAGCGTGAAAAACGCGCGCCGCCGCAGCTTTTTTTTCCATTCGAACGACGCAACGGCATCGTTCGACGCGATACACGTGGGAGATACACGCACGATCGAAACGTGTCTATGCGTCGCAAATAGATGGATAAACTAGCGATTAGCGGCAAAAACATAGGTAAATAATATGTCGCGCGAAGCCCTGCGTATTGTTTTTTAGTTTGGTCGCGTGTCGCGAATGCGCGTTGATCGCGATGATAATCGCTGAGAGCCGTATCACTGATCGAAAAAGGAAAGAAAAAGAAGAATGTATTGATTTGTATTTCTTTTTCTTTATCTTTATCCTTATCTTTTGCTTATACATTTGTATCGCGACCCATAAAGAAAGAAAGACGTACGCAGAATGTCTAGGAAGGTATAGGTAAAGGCAGCCGGCGATCGTTCCAGCGATTACTTATCAGATTTCGATAGTATGCTTGCGATCATACAGTGTTACAGCCTGAATGTCGATCGATTTTCTTGGGCGAGATAATTCGGTGATCGGCAACGGCAACGGCAACGGCAACGGCAACGGCAACGGCAACGGCAACGGCAACGGCAACGGCAACGGTAACGGCAACAGCCAACAGCCAACAGCCAGCAGCAGCAGCAGCAGCTGTTACGTCATAGAAACAATAACGCGTTCGAAGTATCGAATCGTAAGATACATGCACTTCTGTACAGAATTTTTCGTAGGTTACGAATGTTTCCATGGGAAAATCAGCACTTGTCGGCTTCGTGAAATTAAAGTATTGTTGTTTGATTTACATGTAAGCAGTACGTTAAGGAAAAAAAAAATTGCTTATAATTTTAGGGTCGTGTAACGTGTGTTAGCGAAGCATGCTTCTAAGTAGAAAGATAGGACAATGCTATAACAATAATTATTATAATTAAAGTGAGTTAAGAGCATAAGGCATTTAATAAGTGCAAAGTATTTCTTAATAAAAGTACTTCCAAAAACAATAACGTGTACAAATGTCTCCAAGAATCATTACATTCGTCGGAAGGTAAGTTTGTAAAATTGCGGTAAATAATAACACTATTCCTATGTACATATACAGGGTGTTCTGCTACTTAAAACAGGCCATCTAAATATCTTCCCTATCTGAAATCATACGAGAAATATTTTTTACATAATTTATATGGTTTTAAGAGACTAATCGGATAGCGGTAAAAATTTGTTACAAGTCATTTTTTAATGGGATTTTCAAGGTCACCCATGTTTGTTTACGTACATGTACGTAATTTTTCCTGTTATATAATCTAGCCAACATTATTATGCATTTATCCATTTATAATAGTATATCCTTCAAATGACCTTGAACTCTAAAAATTTTAAATTCGGTAAAAAATATTTCTCACATGATCACATGTATGTATACACATGTAATATGTGTAATGTACACATGTACATATATGTATGCATGAGATAGGTAGTCGGTCAATTTGCATTTTTAGACCCTTGAATTGGGTTCGATTTTACGAGGGAAGCAAGTGTTCGTTCTTTGATCGTGACTACCTTGATCTTACTGTTATGATGCTCGGGGTAATACATCCAGGGAAGATGTTTTATTTTTGACCAACAATATATATATATCTTTTTAACAAAACAACTTTGGATCCTTTTAAACTTTTTCACATTTGCAGTTTCCATTTATAGGCATTTTCTTTATTTCTTCTCTGAATTGATCAAAATATGTAGATTGCTGCTGCTAGTCTACAATGGATAAATGAAATGCGTGTGAAAATAAAGAGTAGATATTTTCAATTCATCTTACGAAAGGTGGAAATGTTTGGCGGTTTCTCTCCGAATCCAATGATCCCGATTTGTCGTGTGTTTCGCGGAATAAGTAAACACAAATAACGAAATCCGTGAATTTTCAAAAAAGAGGGCGAATCGAAGAACGGAAACGAGAAGAATCATCCTCATTCGTTAAATACTGCAAATGGAATTGAAGATTGGGCAAAAGAGATGAAGAAAATGATGTCGATCATGAGATACATACATAAATGTGGGTACACGCAGATTTATCATTGTTTCAAGCGTGAAACGAATCGATCGGGGAACCGACATTGTCCGCGTGAACTCCTCGATCATTCGCCGTTCGAGCGGTGTTTCAGTGTTTTCATACATATTTAGAGACACGGTAGATTCGATGAAGAGAAAGAAAGTTAGTACCTACGTAGAATTTGGAGGGAAACTGTACCGTCGTTTGAAATGGTGATTGGTGATGGTGATGGTGGTGACAATGACACAAAAAGTACTCGCTTCGAAACGAAAATTGCGCAGTTGTCGCGCGAGCGAATGATTTTCTGCGCACGCTCTCGCGCCGTTCCCTTTGTGTTATTTTCGGGCGGAATTACCGTTCGAAGCTTTAAATAGGACCGACTTTCCGACGAGGAAGACAGTTTGTAACACAACCGGTTCTATATGCTGGAACATCGCAGATTATTTGCTGTGAGTAAACAACGATGAGTGGTGTACGCGTCGAGAAACGTCAAGCATCGTCGTTTACTGGTATATGTATAGTATATACATACTCAAAATCGCGAACAACCGTGAAAAGTTTCCTAAGCGAAATTCTTGTTTGAAAAGAGTCTGTGTCGTCGCGTTGTTTTCTCTGTTTAACGATGTTTTTGTGCAAAGCGTTATCGATGCGTACAGACACATGCACGAAACAAAACGAAACGAAACGAAACGAAACGAAACGAAACGAAACGAAACGAAACGAAACGAAACGAAACGGAACGGAATGGACTATGTCTACGAGAACGAGAACGAGAACGAGAACGAGAACGGGAATGGGAATAAGAATATGGCTATGGTTGCGAGATAATTCGGAACGTATCGGAAATAGGATGATCGAGTCGGATGTATTGTAAATACTAACACGAACACGGTCGATCGAATGGAAAAACGGAATTGCTGTATGTTAACAGAGGAAAAATTTGTTGCGAATGTAGACAGGCGATTGCGTTGGTCCCGATCGGTTCGTATGATTCCGATATCATCGCTAAAATTGTATCGCTACCTTGGCAGGCTTTCGACGTTCGAATCGAGATCTCGATTGTTTGGCGGTCGAACGTATAACGTGTATGCGATGCGCGCGACAGTCGAACGATTCGGCCCCGCGTCAATTACAAAAATTAAACGTGGATTTAACATAAACGCCCCGACGTTTCACCGAATTGCTTAATTAATTAAGGAAACGGCGTCGGCGGCGGCGGCGGCGGCGGCGGTGGCGGTGGAGGCGGCGGAATGGGAGTGAAACGGTTCGGGAGCTGGTCTGGGTTAGCTAAATGGGCGAAAATGTAGGACCACGGACGGAATCACGGCAACTGAAGTACGAATGTAGAAGACGAACGAATAATTAACAGTATTTGTTCTTCCTTTTTCGTTTTCGTTTTCGGTTTCGACATTTAGATGCCGTCCGAGTGCATCGCCAGCCCGTTGCAACGAGAATTAGCCGATACTATAATACGTATACAACCGCTCGATGAAATTCGAATTCTGCTGGCATGCGGGGCAAAGGCGAACGAGCCCGTTACTCAGGGTCTGAGGCCGTTGCATTACGCGGTGTGGCAGAGATACACGGAAGCGGCTCAACTGTTGTTGGTGCGCGGCGCCGACATCGACGCGACCGACGAATGTGGATATTCGGCGTTGCATCTCGCCGCCGAGCATGGTTACGTAGAGTTGGTCAAGTTGTTGCTCGAGCACGGTGCCAAAGTCGACCATCGACAGGATACCGGAGAACTTTTTCCGAGGTACGATCGCGTTCTTATCGTTGCGAATAATTTTCAATCATTTCGTTGTTGTTGCTACGCCCCTACTGTGTATGTACCTACTGTTTCTGGTTGACCAACAGGAACACAGAGATACACATATGTATATGTAGTAGTAGAGTATACTGAGAGAATTCCTCCGTTATTCCGCCTTGTCCGGGATTGTTGTTCTTCTCTTTCGTTCGTTCGTTCGTTCGTTCGTTCGTTCGTTCGTTCGTTCGTTCGTTCGTTCGTTCGTTCGTTCGTTCGTTCGTTCGTTCATCGGCCCTTGATTGGCATCGACGACGATACCGTCGATCGTTAGACTTTTGAGAACGTCGAACGCGCGCCAAGGATTTTCCGGTGCTATAAATTACTCCCGTGTGCGTAATCACAGCTTTATAATGGATCAGCAATTATTTTTCTTTCAATTACATGTACTTATTTATTATGGATCACGTGAAAGCGAGTGTGGTTTGCCGTGTTGGTGAACCTAGAACTGTCTCCTGTCTCCTCGTCTCGCTTGAACGAGAGGGTCGAAGGGAAATAACGATTAATTATCCATACGTCTACACATAGGACAACTTTGTGCGACGAACCGTTGCGTCTCGCTTTGAGAAATCGGCACGTCGACGTCGCTAGAATTTTGCTGGAAGCTGGCGCGAATCCAAACAAGAGATACTTCTTCGGATCGGAAATTAATTTGGTTTCTCCATTGGATTTACAATGTATGGAACTATTGTTGGCGTTCGGAGCCCAACCGAATACGAGGGATCGTGCAGGACTTACGCCGCTGATGAAAGCTGCGCGGTTGCCTCAGGTAAATTGCACTTGGAAGTTTGCGACAGTTGCACGAGGATGGTTGTTCGTCGTGTTCGTCGTGTTCGTCGTGTTGTCCCGCGCGTTTGCTGACACCGATCAAACGAAAGCGACGATAATCAAAAAATCTAAACTAAGTTAAGAACATTTCTTAGGGTATAGCTTCGGTGCTGCTTTTGCTGAGCTATGGAGCGGACGTTAATTCGATGGCTGACGCGAGACACGACTACCGAACGGTTCTGCACTACGCGATCCTCGGCGGTGACCCAACCGTGATTGAACTACTTTTAAAGCAGGGTGCTCCTCTCGATCTCGGACCCGAGTATCAAAAACCCACGGCTCTCGACTTGGCGATTTTGAAGGGGGATCCCTCTATCGTCCGAATGTTGTTGCAGTCGGGTGAGTTTGCAGGAACTATCGAAATTCCGTATCCTTCTTGAAATGATCGATCTTGTTTGGAACCTGAGATGATCCGACCGTTGCGCGCGTCTGCTGTGGAGCAACGACCGCGACTACTTTTCGCAGCAGTTCTTTGAACGAAACACTCCCGATCTTTGTTTGTCGTTCGGTCGCTCGAGAACAACCCTCTCCTCACGGTCGTTGCTCGTTCACAGACGGTTCGACGGGACACGCGAATTATCAACAATTTTCTTATATCGAGCATTTTCGATCGGCAATTTGAAAAATTTAGGCGCCGACGTGAACGCGACATCGCCGATCATCGGATCTCCCCTTCACGTTGCTTGCGCGGACAACATTCCGAACAGACTGGAGATCTTGTCGATGCTGCTGGAACGAGGTGCGGATCCAAATTTGGTGATACGCAGCGACGAAGGACCGTCGTTACGGCCGGTTCTCGCAGAGTATGTGGCTTCGAACGAGAATCCATCGGTCGAAGTGGTGGCTCTTCTGCTGAAATACGGTGCACGAGTTGTAATTAAGACGCAGTTTCGCGATCCACATGGTATATTGAACTCTCTTCAAAATACGGCTGATAAGCCGCGGCTGCTTAAAGCGTTATTGGAGGCTGCGGAAAGTTTCGATCCTTGCATGATACGAAGGTCGAGCAGTCTGACAGACGCGCAGAAAGCGATTGTGATGGAAGCGGCGCGAACTCCGTTGCCTTTGACTCATCAGGCTAGACTGATAGTACGGAAGCTATGTGGCACCAAATTGCCGAAAATCGTCCGCAATCTTCAATTACCGCAATCGCTGCATCGTTACCTTCTGTACGATTTTCATTAAACTCGGTTTCATCGGCCTGTCCATGAGAGTACGAGAGAGGGCAGAGGCGGTACGACGAACCAATTCTTTTCTTACTCTTGCCGAATAATCCCGAGTAACCCTAAAACCACCGAAATTCCCTCTCAGATGCAACCAAAACGAGTCTTCAGGTGAATCTTACGAAAACTTTTCCAATTCACGTATTCACGAAGTTATGCTCGCGAGTATTGCATTGTCGTTCGTCGCGTTACCGTCCCCACCTTTTTATTTTTACTTGCTTTACTTCAAACGACGGTTCTCTATATCTCGGTCAACTTATCAACCATGTGCTTTTGTACCTATATCTAGTATCAATTTATTTAACAAATTCTCCCATATGCAGATACATACGTGAATTCACAGACACGTACGTGCATACATACATACATATGTAAGTACATATTTTTGTCGCGCGGTATATATGTATGATTTCTAATTTACAAACCGTGTTAACAATCCGAACAAAATAAACGGAGAATTGTAAACCAACGAAAACGTATAATTTACATAAATAGTTTCATTTTCGAATTTCTTTCCCCCTTCTTTTCCCTCTACTTCAGTATTTCCCCTTCACGAGTACCCAGGTACTTTACTCCAATATGTACATATACATAATCGTTTACGACACGCACTCTTGCCCATTTAAAACCTCCAGTTGTCCAGTCCTCCAGATTTGGTCGGTAACCCCATGCGCATGGATACGCATATGTACATATGCGTATGTATACAAGTGGATGCAGAATATGTAGTTTGCCTGCGACCGGAAACAAGAACAACGGAAGCACACCGGTGAATCGCTTTAGGTTGTCCAGTTTCGGTACTTTTCAAACGTAACTACATACACTGCAGCTCATGGTACGAACTACAAAACAACATTACGAAATGCGAAGACGGGTACGCCATAGGGCGGAGATTAAAGCTGTGCCAACGCAACTAATAGTATTCCACAGTTATGTACTATATTCTTCAATCACAAGAACACTGTGAATCAAATTGGCTGTATCTGACCTGACTGGATATGGACTGATCTTTAAATACATTGGTAATCAAAATAGTGTTGTCCATCACCTTCACGGCAAACCAAAGGCCACTAGCCGTAATCATATAATTATTAATAATTACGATAGATTCTCATTCGTTGATGTGTTTTTTTCTTAGTTATTGGTCATCTATTAGTGAACGTTTTACATTCCAATGATTTTGTTTTCTTTTAGGAAAGGGGAATAAAATAAAGTTCAAATCTTTAAACGTTTCTAATGAAATATTGATTAATTCTTAGTTTTTAAGTGTGTCTATTAAAAGGATTTCTAACTAATTTCAAAGCCTTTCCAACTTACATCAACTTCACTTTTACTTCCCTTTCCTATTACATTTTGTTGTATGATTCAAACTTCGCGCCACTATGCGATAAAGGCAAATATCGCAACATTATATGTATTGTATTTATTGTAAATAAACCTTAGACTATTCACCGAGCCTATGGTGAATACCTATTTAGAAATTATTAAATGTTACTGCCAACGTTGCCTACGCGCAGTGACAACTACAAATATAATAAGACTACGGATGTCATATTGTGTCGAGGGTAGAGATGGCGTGCAAAATCACTAACGGTGATTTATCACAGTGATCGCCGAATCACGATCACGATCGTGATTTAACTTCATTCACGACCGTGATTGCGATTTTTTTATCTTGAGTGAATTTGCTCGCTTCAATCGTAAGTCATTAATCTTTAAACAGAAAAACGTATTCAATATGATTTTACGATGAATTACATTACTGTGTTTGTAAAAATCAGTAGAAAAAACAAGAAATTCTAAAAGAATGTTTTGCTAGGTAACATGTAGATTATAATTTATAATCATTAATTTATTCATTATTCTTCATTGTTTCTAATTAATCTTTCACTTTATACGATATAACTCGAATTTTTGTTTTCATGTTGTTAATATAAAATATAAAATATACAGATTATGTGTCGCGTGTAAAGAACTGTTAGGTTTCTCCACCAATAAGAAACGATCACGGGAAATCACGAATCAATGTGAAAAATCATCGTGATGGGGAACGAACGTGATCGAATCACAAGTGATTCACAAGTAGCAGTTCGCGCCATCTCTAATCGAGGGCTTATGAATCTGTGCTGACCATGGAACTCTATACTACCTGGAATGCGCACGAGAGATATCATGAAAGTGGTATCTGCATCCTTTATTAATGTGGTACTACCCTGTTGTAAACTTAGGTCTAGCAGGTATAAGCATGTACTACCTTGAACTCATGCATACGACTCGACTTTAATACGTCATTTATGTAATAATTGCATGTAAAAAAAATGCCAGAATAATTAAATCTACTTCTGTTCTTCGGTCTTGACCGTCTCAATCCTCGACTTTATCCCTATATGTCTATGGTAGTGACACACCAAGTGTCACTAAATAAAATGGAAATGGGGTAACGTAACCCCAGAATACATTGGATGAAATGTGTCTACTCCTATACCACGTCTGTGGTCGGGGTTTTTCGTTAATATCTCGTTAACAAAGCGTTGGAGAACTTTTTCGCTTACGAAAAAGTTGTTTCATATCACCTCACGAAACACCACTTTCAAGGACTTACACCGATTTTGGGACACCTTTATATACTCAAGCTGACTCAAGCAATCACTAGTCACTGCTAGTCACAACATTCACTACTGGTCACTACTAGTTGGTAGTTGCCACTGGCAACTTGCCAGTAATTGCTAACAAAATAATAATAATAATAATAATAATAATAATAATAATCACAGCACAGTACTAAAAATAGTACGATACTATATAGGAAAGAGTAGAAGAGGTGTAAGAGAGATACGACATTGCGCTAGTATACATATATACATATATTAATTGGTAAAAACGCGTACTTCGGAGTTGGACGTAACAACTGGTAACAACGTCTGATCCGTCCATGATGACCGCCAGAGCGTTGATGTCCGTACTGCGACCGGGAAAAGGATTCCTTGGATCATGGAACGAGAAAGGACTTTGTGCTGCCGGCAGGATAGAAAATCCACTAAGCATCGGAAGGTGATATTAACGTAGCGAGTTTCGGAGATATCAAATGTAATTGCGCGGTGTAGATACTTGTTATGTAATCGTGTTTTAACCTAACGAGTGGGAACTTATCGAAGTATATCCCCCGAGTCTTTTGAGCAAATTTCTTTGACGTCTAGGGGAGATCATACGAAACAATCTCCGAAAGTAGTAAGGAACACCACTCTCTTTTGTTTTTGAGAAATTAGTTGTTAAAAGTGCGAAAATTTCAGTCTATGAGTGTCAACTCTGCGAATGAGTCTCTTGTCGGCAAAGCGGTGTAGCATAGGTGATAGAGTGTCGGACTACGAATACTTTCTTTTGAATTTGATCGGTTTCGAATCTTAGAGTAGCAATTTTCTTTTCTTTCTTTCTTTCCTTCTTTTTTTTTCGTCTTTTTGTTTTTTTTTTCATACTAATATTTCTCTAAGATATTATACTGTACTGTGATAAACATATCAGCAAACCACTAAACACCTTAAAAAAATTTGATCAAACAACTCGGAGTTCACTTTGTATGTTGCCCTCGTAAAAGAAACTTGTTTCCTCGACATAAATGATACCAAAAGTTACAGACAGCAGCGCAATGGGCATCAGTGGGTGCCGGATAGGGAATATATCATGCAATGGAACAAAGATGCAAAGGTATTTTATAATTTCCAACCAAATGACTGGAAACTTCCAACAACATACAGGGATGAAGAGATGGACACATCACAAATAAAAAACATGACTATTAATTTTGGACCGCAACATCCAGCTGCACATGGAGTTTTACGGTTAATTCTAGAGTTGAAGGGCGAATATGTTATCCGTGGTGATCCTCATATAGGTCTTCTGCATCGTGGCACAGAAAAACTGATCGAATACAAAACGTATATGCAAGCTCTACCTTACTTTGATCGTTTGGATTATGTCTCTATGATGTGTAACGAACAGTGTTTCTCCATGGCTATCGAGAAGTTGCTTAATATAGAAGTACCTTTACGAGCCAAGTACATCAGAAGTAAGAACATTTGCTATTTATCAATGATTTAGAGCGAATGTGGCTTTATGGTTCATCTGTAGTTCTGTAGGTACAAAGCTGTTTGTCTTTTTCAACTTGTATAGCTCTGTTCGCCGAGATCACAAGAATATTGAATCACATTATGGGGATTGGAACGCATGCGCTGGACATCGGTGCTCTTACGCCATTTTTTTGGTTGTTTGAAGAACGAGAAAAATTGATGGAGTTTTACGAACGAGTCAGCGGCGCACGTATGCATGCTGCATATATACGCCCTGGTGGTGTTTCTTTGGACATGCCGTTGGGCTTAATGGATGACATATACGAATGGGCATGTCAGTACGGGGAACGATTGGACGAAGTCGAGGACCTATTGACATCAAACAGAGTTTGGTATGGTCGTACAAGAAACATCGGAACAGTAACTGCAGAAGAAGCGCTGAATTGGGGTTTCAGCGGAGTAATGTTACGCGGTTCGGGAATCAAATGGGATTTAAGAAAAGTGGCTCCTTACGATGCATACGATCTTGTAGAGTTTGATGTTCCAATTGGTAAACACGGAGATTGTTACGACAGGTAGGTGTATCTATGCACATTGTTCTGGCTGTTTGCCGTTTGCGAGATATTTTATAATTCGTGGCATTAATTGTTGACAGGTATCTTTGTCGCATCGAGGAAATGCGTCAGTCTCTGCGAATTATTTATCAGTGTCTAAATCAGATGCCACCAGGTGAAGTAAGAATTGACGACGCGAAAATAGTGCCTCCAAGACGGGAGGAAATGAAGACTAGCATGGAGGCTCTGATTCACCATTTTAAACTGTATACGCAAGGTTTCCAAGTACCACCCGGGTCTACTTATACCGCGATCGAAGCGCCAAAGGGTGAATTTGGGGTGTATCTCGTAAGCGATGGTAGTAGCAAGCCTTATAAATGCAAAATCAAGGCTCCAGGATTTGCCCATTTAGCTGCGATGCGTTATATGAGTCCAGGCTGCTTGCTCGCCGATATTGTAGCAATTATTGGTACCCTGGACGTTGTATTCGGCGAAATCGACAGATAATCTGCCCTCGCCTCTCCTAAATACTTTCTGATCATGAGAAATAGTATCGTAGAATTTCACAAATTTGGCTCGTATTTATATGTAGCGGCGGGAGTATGGTTGCGGAAAAGAGAAAAATAAAGCGACTTGGTTACTCTGCCGTAAATGCTTTCCGTTCTTTTCCATTTTTGCCTGTGACCGCTCCATGAGCATGTCTGGTAGGAATCGTTCGATTCGTTGTGACAAGTGTTTGAGCACCAAAGTATGTACGTATGTACAGTTGTAAGATACATGTAAAGAGACCAAGTAATCGTACAAATATCATTTTCTTTTTCGATCTAATGAATATTTGATGGTATATCGCGTCGATTTGTTATTGATTAAATGATCATTTAAATGTAACGTTCAAAGTCGACTGTAAGTTTCCTTAGTGGAAGTTATTTTCTTCGAGAACATGGTAACTAAGATGAGTTGAAGTTAAAATTGAAGTTCACCCGTGGACTTTTGCTGTATGCTACCTCCACCCGACGGTTATCTCGGAAAGTCAATCTAAGAATAAAAGAGTGAGGGAAAGGTATTGAATTGGTAGTAGTCGGGGTACTCGTGGAGGATGAAATATGCCCTCCATCACACGCAACGTGACTCGTAACGATACGAGACTGTGTCCAAGGCCTAAACCCAGTTTTGAAAGAAAGTACAATATTTAATTTGAAATGTTAATGTCTGGTGGGGGAGGTAACGCTGGTCAGGTAATTGGTCCGAAACGATATTTCAGGCAACAGAGTTATCCGAATGACAGGTGAAATAGTGGTTTTTTCTCAGCGTCAGTAGTAATAACGAGAGTTTGCAGCGATAATGACAGTTTACGCGGATACAACGGGATTAAGTGTAGTTTCTTACGTAATATTTAAACAAACACGAGTATCCGAATAATAGAATGTTACCGTAATCAGATGTATGTACATAGGTCGTCCGAGTTGTCCGGAAACGTTGTTATGTCTCGTGAAATTACATGGATCAGGTTTCAATTAAAAGGTCAAGGGTCTCGTTATACTACGTAATACCGACGTGTCTTGTGCAAGGGCAACACATATTATTCGTTACACAAGTATTCACGGCGGTAATTATGAAAGTGGCTAGTTGGCATAAACGAGAGCGTCTTTTCGTACCGAAAGATACAGCGTTAATTAATAATATCGTTTGCGAAAACCTTACGTGTGTTATTTGTACCGACTTGTGTATCGAGTGGAAAATTACGTTAAATCGTTCACCGCATATCGTACACGCGGTTTTAGTTGAAAAGAAAGAAAAGTTGACCTTAAATTATAAATTTGTTTAATCGTTCTTTATTTTTCACATTTGTCTTTATCGCGATTTTCATTTGGTCGATCTTGATTACGATCGTAGAGTCGTAAATAAGGGATGCACGGGCGTATGGCGTTAAAGGTTAAGGATGAATGAAAATCGCGAGAAGAGGCACACGGGGGAGTAGGCGAATAGGTGTCGGTGGCGGTTTGCGGCGAAGCTGCGATGAACGACAAGGATGGGGTGGGAAGATAGGATGAAACATAGGAACGAACGACCGAATATACAAACAAACAAACGAAGCAGCAGCAACAGCAGCATTATTAGAGAGGGGTATAAGATCTAGGTAGGAGTAAGACGAGAAAGAAATGGAAAATGGGAGGGATAGCGGTAGCAGGAAAGAAGGAAGGCGATGCAGCACGGTGATTCGCGATAGCAGGAAGGAGAAAGATGGATTGTAAGAAAGAGAGGAAAACGGGTTGCTGGCAGGCAGCAACGTTGCCGGAGAGCAATCGGGTCGGATGACGATGGTGGTAGAGGTGATAGAGACGGTGATGTGGTGGGAGGGTGCAACGTGGAAGAAGGCAAAAGCGAAGAGTAGAAAGAAGAGAATAAGTAATCGGTGGAACTGGGTGGAACCAAACAGCGAAAGAACGGACGGAGGAGTTGGAAAGAACCGAGTGGGGGTAATAATAAATCGTTCACCTGAACCGCCGCATGCTTGCCGTTCACGATGCAGTCGTGCGGTAAGCGAGCAGAGTTCGTTTAGTTGTTCGCTGCCGCCGCGCAGTCTTTCGAGCAACCTCGCAGGGATCGTTTCGTTTCACTTCGTTCATCTTTATCGCACGGTCCTCTCACGCCGCGTACGTCAACCGTTCTGCAAACGCCTGTTTTTCTCTCGCGCAGTTGTTCGAACAGCTTGAAAACGACGTGATCGAATCGGGAAAACGCCATCTCTTTTTTGCAAACGAGTTTTCGATTCGAGTGTCGTTGCTACTTCATTCGGGTGTTTCTTTCAGTTTTTAAAGCAGGTTCGTTTAATCCGCGTGTAGAGACGAGTTAACGCCGATTTGCTGAGCCCTCCAAAAGAGATAGAGTTCCGCGCGCGCGCGCGCGCGATCGAGCGAGCAAGCGTTTGCGCACGCATGCAACGATCTCATCTTTTATTTGATTTATTTTAAACGCGTTTGAAGAATTGACGCGTACTCGTCGAATCGAAGAATCGTAGTTTACGCGCGTTTCAAACCACGCGGCTGAGAACAGTTGGAAAAGTTATTCTTCGGAGAAAGGTGATCGTTTATTCGGACTAGCTGGCGCGTTTCGTAGCCGCCTTTAGATTCGTTCTTACGGGAAAAGGAACGCCCTCGAGGACGACTATTCGGTCGTCGAAAACGATCGTCGAAGACTAAGTGAAAATCGGTGTCGGTGACGGTGACGGTGACGAGAACGAGAACGAGAACGAGAACGAGAACGAGAACGAGAACGAGAACGAGAACGAGCACAGGAACGAAAACAAGGAACGATGAGAAATACTAAACCAAAGAAGGAAAATTAGAAGAAGAAAGACAGTGAAAAGACAAAACGGTGTAAAGGGCAAAACGAAGCAAAAGGGGATATTTGTTGGTTCAGAATTCTCGACGTATGCACATCTTTGGAAAGTTGAAGCACGAGAAATTAAAGGAACTCCGCTGGAAAAGCACGGTCAGAGATAGTGGGAACAGGAGGGAAAGCAAAGAAAGAGAGAAAGGAAGAAGGATAGAGAAGGAAAGAAAGAGGGAGTAGTAAGCGCGCGAGGTCGTTTAAACGGAAAAAAGAGACGGACAGTTACGAAGAGGGAGAGAAAGATAGCCAAGAGTTCGTCGACGCGCGTACACGCGGTGACCGATCAAGATGAGGGTACACCGTGGGATTTGCGCGAAACTGCACGGAGGGTTTCTCAGGCGATGGTGTAAGTAAACGGTCACGGCGACGAAACAGTGTGGCTTTGGTACCTAATCGGGACGACTGCGTTACCGTTTGAGGGTAGCGAGTTCGTTAACGAGATCGTTAACGCAGTTACCGGCGCCACAGCCGTCACGTTCGATGCGTTCTTAATTCGATTCAACGAACGTGTCATCTTGTATGCTTGCTCGATGAATCATCTCGTCGAGTTGCCGTCGAGTTGTTTGTCGAGTTGCATGCCGCGACACCACACCACCGATTCGTTCTTAACGAGTTCGTGAAGCTCGCGTTGTTTGCCTCGGTTTTCGATCGAAATGCCGTCGTATCGTCTCGAGCAAAGACTTATTAGCTGTACGCTGTACCTCGAAGACACGAGCACCCGTAAGCCGTCAGGGTCTTTTTCTTACTTTCACTTTGGGTCTGCGAGTGTCGCGAGCGGCAAGCGCTGAGCGTAAACGCGAACGTGTACACTTAATGCGGGTACAGGAACATGAAGGTAAATGTAAATGTAAACGTAAACGTAAACGTAAACGTAAACGTAGCTATTTTTTCTCTTGTACGCACAGATGTCGGATGTGTCGTCGTTGAAAATTGCGTGTGTTTCCTTTAAATTGGAATGCGCGGGAAAATAATGAGATCTTTGGAGAAAGATACGCGTTGCGGGATGTAAATGCGACGTACATTTACAGTATAGGTACGAGAGTAGCGTATAAGCTGGAATTCGTGAATCGTAGCGGATCGGAGCGGATCGGAGCGGATCGGAGCGGATCGGAGCGGAGCGGAGCGGATCGAAAGGATAGAAGTAGAATAACGATTGATTCGAATCGGAATAAAAAAAGGAGTTGTAGTCGCATGTTACCGCGACGGTGTTCCTAGGAGGTGAGTTAATATAATACGCTGGCGTAATGGTATAGCCTCCGGGTATTATTCGCGCGTCAGAAAGTGAACTTTGATACCATTACGAGAAACGATCGAGCGGGAAGATACCTGCGATTCCGGGATTATTATCGAGTTTTTTTTTCTAGCGTTGGTCGGCTCGTTACGCAACTTTTCGATGCTGTCTCGTGGCGAGCAGGTAGGAACTCTCGGTGAGTCTGTAACGTAACGAGCTGTTTTCCAATGTTTTACGTGGACGATCACGAACACAACTGTTTCTTTCTATAGGAGAATTGAATTTCGCAGGATAAATAACTGAGATTTTTCCTCGGGATCGGAAAGCGGATTCGAATGGTAAAAATGTCGAAATCCGATCGGTCAGAATTGGTTCGTTTGCATCGACGTTCGGTGGTAGATACTGTTTCGTTTGCTTGGCGCGAAATATTCCGAGTAAGAGCAGGAAGCGTAGCCTTATATAATAGCGAGTAATTGCCGACAAGTACGCGTAGGTAGGTACTACATACATGTAGGTTCGGCCTTTCGAGATCGAAGCTCGAAGCGCGGTGCGTGTTAACCAGGGCAGCGACGACGATGGCGACGGCGACGACGAAGACGAGGACGAGGACGAGGACGAGGACGAGGACGAATGTTAACAGGATCAAAGTTTATCGACACAATATTCGGTATACGTGTACGAGCAGTTTATTTATTCTGTTTTTGTTTCATGAACGAATGATCCGATGCTAAGCGCAAACCAGAGACAGAATGCGTCGAGGAAAAGTTTGCGGCGACGAATGGGGGGATGGAAGAAAACGAGACGGAACGGAAACGAATACATACATGCATACGTATACATATACACGTGTGTATACGTGGCAAGTGGCAAAGTATGTATAGTATGTAGTGGGCAGCGGCCGGCGCCGCTACCACCGCCGCGACAAATTTTCGTCCAGACACGGGGATTCGTATCGAGGAGGTCGCGCGTCGCGCGTCGTGCCAGGTTCACAAAGTCGATCGAGTAAACGTTGCATTCCGTCGGAGTTAATACAGGCGATGGTGATCAAGCGGTGATTAGCCGCTAGCTAATTGCGGACTGAAAGCGACGAACGATGGACGGAGCACGGAGGAGGGTCGAAGGTGAAGGGAGTGAGCTGTTCGAGAGGATCGTAATAGTTTCAGATATTCTTTATTATTTTTCATGGAATAAACAATCGAAGTTGCTCACGGACTGGTCGACACTGCACGCCGACTAGGTATTCGACGCGTTCGCGTTGAGGGGAGGCTAGTCCGAGCTAGGTGGCTTCTATGATCGGGTAGATCCATGGCAGCCGAGTTGTGCAACTTCCGTGGTTCGTAGAGATTCATTTGGCTATGGTCAAACTGGTCGGGCCTGGCTGGGCTTGGCGGCGGGTATGAGCGTCGGCTGGTGGTTCGCGAGATTGCGCTTTCACCTATTCGTAATTTCTTCCGTACACGAATAAACGATAATCGGGGAGTCGAGATGTCTGGAGTTTGGGGTACCACCGTCGAACGCGACGGTTGAGTAAAAGTAAAACCAGTGCTCTGGTAACGGTGACGACAGTCGAGCCGATCGAACATTGGATCGTTGCCGTCGTCGTCGTCGTCGTCGTCGTCGTCGTCGTCGTCGTTGAGAATGCCGATCAAAATGCTTGGAACACGTTCGTGGACACAAATCTTTGCCTCGGCTGTCGAGCGTTCTGTATCAGCAGGCTTGGATTAGGTCTGGGTTAGAAATGTTTCCGCGTTCCCCCGTCTATTCTAGGTAGGTACTAGGGTGTCTAGAATTTTAGACTAGTCTCGAGACCTGTCTGCGAATTTTCTTTCCTGTCGTCGAAACGGGGCACGATACAATCGGAGACGGTTGCGCGATACAGCCGCTCGATCGGTGAGACCGACGGAACGAAGCGAACAGCGGGTCGTTCGGATAACTGTGAGAACGGGAACGCCGGAGTGAGTCGAAAGTACGCCGGATTTCTGCGTGAAACTCGTCGTTCCTGCCGCCGTCGCTACCATGTTTCTTTCGACTTCTCGCGATTCCACAAGCTGCGCACGGTGCTACTCGTTCGTTGTCTCTATGTCGATCAGCAAGATAGGTCGTTGAGGGAGCATCGATACTTTCCATCTCGCGCGAACAATCACGGGCAAAGCGGAACTTTTCCTATTCAAACTCTCTGTCCATTGAATCGATTTTTACTCAAGGACAAGCATGACGCGCGAACGTTCGGATCTCTGTCCATGGTTGGTTCCCTTTTTCACGCGTTCTCGTTACGCGTCTATCGCTTACATATTTCGTTTCGTTTCGTTTCGTTTCGTTTCGTTTCGTCGAATGTCTACCGATCGACGATACGTTCTTCCGCGTAGTACCACTAGGATGTTCGTTACTATTACTATGATTATCGTGTTATTTGAAACGAACGATCGGATACGATAGGAAAGCGTTCGTAGTATAGTAATCGACCTGCGTGGAATTGGTCGATGTGTATGTAGGAAATCGAAGGAGTGTTTCGATTCGTGTTTCGTGTGCAAGAATCGAACGCAATAAGGAATGCAAAACCGTTTTCCCACGACACTCGTCAGAATCTGTTGAATCGCGAGAGAGTTCGGTTCTTCTCGGTTCGATCGTTGGCGACGCAAACCAGTTGTAGGTTACACAAGGCAGGGTGGACATCGTCGTTGAAACGTATACTCGTTTTCGGGCAAGAACTTCATTCGCTGGAGGGGCTGGGCGGACATAGAGGTGGGAGGAGAATGGAGAAGTACAGAGAAGAGGCCAGCTACGGAAATTCGCGAAGCGACTTTCGGTCGCGATGTTGATTGCCACGAGAAATCGTTATTGGTTCGTCAGCTCCGAATTTCCACATCGACCGACCACCCGATAACGCATTGTGCCCCGTTCGAGTTTGCACGTGCGACGCTTGCGCTCGCATTCCTCGAGAGACATATTTCAGAGATACATACATGTACGTATATCGGTGTTGTATCGATTTCGAAACCGGGTCGTTGTTTCGACGAGTTACGCTCGGAACAATCGCCGCCGTTACCACCGTTGCCGGACGTATCGAGGACCGAGCAACCGATGGTCGGATCGAGAATCGGAATGCGAGATAATTTGTACGGCCACTCTTTGGTCGCGAATTTCATGGCGAAAAACAAAGTCGTCCAGTCTGTTTGTACACGCGTCGCGTTCTCTGGAAAGTACTGGTCTCGAGGTCGCGACACCGGCTCGAAGGATTTTGTAAGGTCGAGCGCGTGACGTCCGCGAGTGGATAAATCGTGCCTCGCATTCTCGATGCGAACACGATCGCCGCGAGCGTCGAAGCGACGTTTCGTCCGAGTTCGCGCGCCACCGAGACCTTCTACTCGCTGTTTCCTGCTGGAAAAATTCGCTCGATCGAACTATCGTGCATCCATTGGGTTATCGACGCATCGATAGACGAGCTTCTCGACAACAACACCGCTATCACATAGCGTCGTAGTGGTCGTAGTCTAATTAAACGGCTAAACGACTAAACGACTAAACGACTAAACGACTAAACGACTAAACGCGGCGCCTCGTCCTAAGCGGCGACTCGGTGCCTCGAGTGCTCGAGAGACTCGAAAAAGTAGGACCGCTTGTTTCGAAGGTCGACTCGCGTACGGTGACGTGCTGACACGTGTACGTGCCTTCTCGACTGCGTGACTGACAAATTAATCGACTGAATCGCGCGCGGCGAAAGCTTCGAGGTATCGACGCATCGCGATTGTTTTTCGAGACCTCGAAACTCACGAATCAATGCGTTGAAATCGTTTTCATCGTGGGGAGGAAATTTTTCGAGAACGTATTAACGTTTCCGGCGATCAATGGGTGGTGGTAAGGAATAATTTAGTCGAGGCACGTATCGAGACACGCCGGTTTCGACTCGATTCTCGTCTACCCCGTAGTGAAATCGTCGCAAAGACGACGCTTAAGTTAACCGCTCCTCCCGAGTTTCACTTGCGTCGGTTAGCTAAAATCTTTGGCCGATGCGATTGCAGTGTTCACAGGAACTTATTGTTCCATTCGAAGGGGAATCGATAGCAAAAGCTGTGGAAGCTCGAACAGAAACCAACGGTATTAAGATTGAGAAAGGAAACCGACAAATTTCTACATGTACTATCATATACATATATGTATACTATGTAGGATCGTGTTCCGGTGGTGGACAAACGCATGCTCGATTTCTTTCCTTAATTCTTCGTGCTTTGACTATTTTATTTTGTCCGAAACTAAAATGTTCCTCGAATATTGAGAACGCAAACGAACGAAAGTGACCACAGACACACGCGCGCAAACGGTACACGATAAATCGGTCCTTTTGGTTTGGTTTCAGGGGCGGCGGTAGCTGTTGGAGCGCTACTGATAATCGTAGCAGCAATTTTGGCGGCAGTATTTCCGAAACTAGTCGACGTTCTGCTCAACAGAGAAATAGCTCTCCAAGAGGGCGGTCGTACGTTCGATTGGTGGCGGGAACCTCCTGTATCGCCTCAATTGAGCGTCTACATTTACAACGTGACGAATGCCGATGAATTTTTGAACGACGGCGAGAAACCAGCGCTGAAAGAGCTCGGTCCCTATGTGTACGTACAGCACTGGGAAAAGGTCGAGGTGAAATTCAACGAGAACGATACGGTGTCGTACAAAGTGAAGAAACGGTTCGTGTTTTCGCCGGTGAGTGGATTTTTATCTGTTTTTCTCTCGTTCGTGGTGCTTGCTAACGAACAGAGTGAAACGTGTGTCAGGAATGC
>NW_015373973.1:131319-176797 GCF_001272555.1 Dufourea novaeangliae
TAGTGTGTAGCAAAGGAGTGAGAGGGGCGGGTGGAGCAGGAGAAAAATAAGAAGGGAACGTAGTGTCGTGGTTTCTCGTAAAAGTCTCGAGAGTAAGTCGGTTCGCCGCGTGGTATGACGCAACGCCGCTGGTAGGTAGGTAGGTAGGTAGGTAGGTAACGATACGCGAGTTGAGTAAGATCGTAATAGCGGAGCAACGCGCTTCCGTGAATTAAAAGCAAAGCTGTACACGGATAACGCGTGTGGCCAACGTGGCAGGTTTCTCCGAGAGACGCGCGACACCTCGATTCCCAGTATTGTTGCGAGAAACAATGTGGGTCACGCGGATAATAATCGTTGTTCGTCGCGTCGATGTTAGTTGGTACGTATGTAGGTACACACATATATATATATATATATATATATATATATATATATATATATATATACACGTGTACAGCCGATGCACGGAACGTTACCTTCCCTTAATACCTAGAACGGGGTATAGGGGTAAGAGGAAAAAATCGGGTAGAAAGCAGCTAGACAGGGAGGCTGGGATAAGTGCTCACTCGGCTAACGAGGCTTTGTGCGCATCGATGCTTGCAGGAAAAGTCGATCGGCTCGGAGGAAGATTTGGTGGTGGTACCGAACGTGCCGATGCTCTCGGCGACCAGTCAATCGAAACATGCAGCCCGTTTTCTCAGATTGGCGATGGCCTCGATAATGGACATTCTCAGAATAAAACCGTTCGTCGAGGTGTCGATCGGACAGCTGCTCTGGGGTTACGAGGATCCGTTGCTGAAATTGGCCAAGGATGTCGTACCGAAAGAGCAGAAACTTCCTTACGATCAGTTCGGTTTGCTGTACGGTAAAAACGCAACGATGCCCGATTGGTTCACCATCTTTACCGGCAAAGGAAACATCTCCAAGTACGGTATTCTCGACAAATGGAACGGGAAGAGCAGCCTTGGCCATTGGACCACTCCCGAGTGCGACAGCGTCGCTGGCAGCGACGGCAGTATTTTTCCTCCGCGAATCACGAAGCAAACGGTGCTGAAAATTTTCGACAAGGATCTCTGCCGGGCCCTGCCCTTGGCCTTCAAGGTAATCGACAACGGGGCAAATAACGCGATCATTGTTCGATCGAATTTTCGCGACCGTCGTCAACGCTCGGGCTTCAACCAGATTCGTACTTGTTCCAGGAGGAGGTGACTACCGTTGGTGGAGTACCTGGCTACAGATTCGTACCTACCAAGGATGCTTTTGGTTCTCCGAGCAGAGTAGAGTCACAGCAATGCTTTTGTCCGGCGGGACCACCGTGCGCGCCCGAGGGAACGTTCAACGCCTCTCTCTGCCAATACGAATCGCCTGTTTTGCTGAGTTTCCCGCATTTTTACCTCGGTGAGTACCGCCGTCGATGAACACAGTCGGGGAGTCTCGATTTATCCGAAACAACAACCTAACCGTTTTCAGCGGATCCCACGTTACGAAACGCGGTCAACGGAATATCGGCGCCTGTCGAGGAAAAACATCAGTTTTACATCGATGTTCAACCAATGATGGGTACCTCGTTGAGGGCCAAGGCACGAATTCAAATAAACCTGGCGGTGAGTCAGGTGCGAGACATCAAGCAAGTCGCTTCGTTTCCGGATATTGTCTTTCCCATCATGTGGTTCGAAGATGTGAGTATAAGATGAAAAACACAGTTCCACCGCTGTGCAACTCTCTTTATGGAGAGATACATATGTATGTATATCCGGCATCGGATCCGTTCCGTTCCTCGCGTAATAATATACTTAGACGTACTATAAAAATGAAACCATCTATGATATATACATATACTATGTAAAGCGATGGTAATCGGTCGGTAATGGTCGCAAGGGAGACGTGGAATGATTGGACACGTGAGTCATGTCGATGGAACGAGCGGACGCGTTGATATTCGACGCCGCGTGATTCTCGCATACTTACACATATGTATACATGCACACGTATACCGACAACAATAAGCACGGTTAACTAGGCGAACGATGTCGATGACGATCGATCGATCGATGCACGTATACATTGTAGTATTTCCATCAAAATTTTCAGGGGATCGATGAGCTTCCTGTCGAGATGCGAAGTCTAATGAAGATGGCCGTGGACCTGCCGCCGATCGCTCGAGCGGCGGTATCTGGAGCTCTGGCGGCGATCGGGGCGATCGTTTTGATTGGTGCACTCGCGTGCCTGGCGCGCGCCGCTAAGCGCCAAGAGAAACTCCACCTCAGCAATCCGTTACCATCGAACACCAGTGCCGGTAAAACCGGTCAGCTGAATCCGGCTTTCCAGAATTCCTCGGGTTCCAAGTAGACCACCGAGCTTCGCTTCCTCGACCCTGGATTTCTCGTCGATCGGTGCGCGACCACGCGTATCTGAACAGACAGTTGACGAGACCCCCCTCCCGGTCGTCCTCTGGGTTTACCAACTTCATCTTCACTTCGCCTTATTTCCTTTTCGTTGTTCCGAGCTACACACACACACACACACACACACGCGCGCGCGCGCACGCACGCACGCACGCACACACACACAACACGTACCGCGAAGGAGGGGAAAAGCGGTAAAAAAGAAAAAAAAAAGGAAAATTGAAGGACCTGGTTGATCTCGGGGGGAGGATAAACGCGAATCTCGAGGTGCGGGTTCACGATGAAACGAAGACACGTGGCTCGAGTCTATGCGTTAGGAATAAACGCGAAGAAAAGAGGAGAACACGAGACGAATTGCCAGGCTATGCCGCCGTGTAACGGTATAGATAACTGGTAACTGGTAAACCAGACCGTGTTGTTACCACGTGGAATACCGTGTTTTTCAAACACTCTGTTCACTTTGGTCGAGCGAACAAACGGGTCTGTGCGTAAAGATCGAAAGCGACGTCTCTGTCGATGGCCAAACACTAAAACACTATATTGTTATATAAATATGTATCTATAGATAGGGAAGGACACAAGAAACTAGGAAGAGGGAGTATATTGAACGTTGGCGAAGAAGTCGCGGATAATTCCGTATCAAAGATTTTCTATCCAGCTCACCGTACGGTGTATGCCAACGAAATCAAATCATTCCGTCCAACGAGCGCACCGTCCGTCGGCGTCGCTCGTACGCATTGTATATGTATACCTACTCGATCGGGATCGGGATCGGGATCATGTGTGCCTCGAGCAATCCGATTACGATCGAGACCCTAATGTTACACGTTTTCGGTTTGAGTATTCGTATCTCGTTCTAAAAGCATTACTTTGGATAGATTCCGGTTAGGTTCTTAGGCGAATTTAGTTTTTTACGATGGATTGCGAGCAGCTAATAAAACAGCGAGATCAATTTCCGTTTCGAAATCGGAGATCGATTCCTGTCGATTGGAAATTAATAAAGGTGTATGAAAGAGGTACTTGACCGCGTTGCGTTTGCTTCGCATCGAGAGTCTTTTCGTATAATACGACAGAGCATTCCCAGATAAACCGCACGAGAACTACATAGTCGCCACGCGCTGTGCGCCACCGATCAACGAAGAAGAGAAACGAAAAAATAAATTGCTTACTTATGTCAGTTCTTCGAAGACCTTGCTTATCGGATTTGACCGGAAATAATGGAGAAGCATAGTTTTCTATGCATCGATGCAATCTCACACACACACACACACACACACACACACACACACACACACACACACACACACACTCATCTCGGCGCGGCGGTTGCTTTCGCGTTTACGTAAGTATCTAGCTAGTGTATGTATACATATAGATAGAATACAGAAGATTATCCGAAAACGCAAACGTAGGATTCCGGGATTATTGATCGATAAGCGACGCGTTTTTAACGCGTTTCGTTCGTACGATTCATCGATCGATCGTATATAACAGCGTTCCTGTTGCCTCGACGAAAAATGGATATCGATATTTCTCGTTGCGGGGTTCTATGCACGGGGAAGATCGAATCTTGTTATCGTACGAACGAAACCGGTAGCGATTCTATCGCGGTGAATTAAACGAATCGCGAACTCGCTATGTCTTTTTAAAAAGTTTCATCGAGCTCGATGCGTATATTGGCTCCGTACTCTAGTCTCGATATCTTTTTATCGATACGAACATAAAGATGGACGACGTCCGACCAAAAACGGAAAAGCGAAAAAGCGAAAACTGTGTACCACCCCACAAATGGGGTCGGCAAATGGGGAACCGTGTGTTCGGGGTTTTCACGTTCCAACGGCGTCCTCTACCTGGTTTGTTTTCTGATTTCGCGGTGAATCGAGTTTCACGTCGATTCGCTCGTCCTTCTTGAACGCGGCGACTAAAGCACCGAACGAAAGGACAAGACCAACCAGACTGCACCACTGGAATCCAGCTTCGACGGCGTTGACGAGATAGTGGCCTCTCTGCAAAACTTGTTGCACGGATTGAGGTAGGTCGTCCACTTGAGAATCGAACCATACCAATGGCAAGATCAAACCGTCTCCCAACTCACCCGTGAACGGTAATCCGGCTACTTTGTGCACTTGTAAATTTAACTGAAATTTCATTCTTGTGGCCACCGTGATGCCCAATCTCTGAAATTTTCATCGAGGTGATGCAAAATTATTATCTCGAACGCCGTTGCTCTTCGAGCGTGTAACAATGGATGATATAGCGCGTACTCTACCTGATGGAGATCGATGTAGTTTTCCTGATGCTCCAGTCTAGGCGTCAATCCATCGATTCTCTGAAACAGTGACTCGTCGCCGGAGTAAAAGTGGGGAAAGGAAACTAGCAACGGAGTGTCGAATTTGCAAGTGGAAACGTTGAATATTCCAGTCGGTGGGCATCTTCTGGAGATCGAATCGTTCGATTCCTTCGGGCAAAAACAGGAGTCATTGTTGCTAGTCCACGTAAAAAGGTTGCTCGGTATTTTGTACCTATGGTCATCGTGAATCGATGAAGCAATTGAACCGAAATCGTTTTCCTCTCCGGATCGATGCCAACTCGTTTCGATCCGGAGGAAAGGGTTGCGAAGAACGACGGCGCGCCGAAAGAGGAGAGGGGCTGGAACAAGGACCATCCGATTCGAGTGAAGGAAAAGGGTCTGGTTTGTTGGCATACGAGATAACCGTCGCACTTAAATACAGGAAATACTTACCTGAAAGTTGGAATACCGTTGGAAAAGTCTCGACGTTCGTAACGAAAGGGCATTTGCCGGCAGACGTCCTTCGCGTAGACGTAAAGCGGCGCGTCGTTTGGTCGTTCGATCCAGTGCGGTGGAAACATGCTGCCATCGGTGCCGTACACTTTGTCGCATCTTTCGTCTCCCCAGATCTTCCGAACCTCTGCGCCGTTCACTCGTTCTATCAGTCCGATCTTTTTCATGTCGTCGGTTCCTGTGTGCATCGTGATACGATCCTCGTTCAGGCCGTTCCTCTGAAATCCGACACGCATCGCTCGATTACGAATGAATTCGATCGAACAGAATCGACCATCGGCGACGGGGACGCGGCTCGAAACAGACGACGGCGACGACGACGACGACAAACAAGGGAATGTAGTATGTGTGTAAAAAATGAGAGAGAGTATACGTACGGTTGCGAAAATTCCAAATTTATCGAAGGGAAGATTATGCTTGAGCGAGGCGAAAGGTTTAGCCGTACGAAACAGTTGGTCCTCGTAACCCCACAGATAGTCTCTGACAGGCAAATCGATGAATGTTTTCGACTGTAGACTCGTCAAAAACACGGTCAACAATATGTGCAGACTAAAGTGCAGGTTGCGAGAAACGGCGATCGCTGACATCAGTAACACATTCGGCACGGTGACAATCTTGTCCTCCGATTCTCCGGCAATCCACTGAAAGCTTCTCTTCTCTTGATACGTGACCGTTCCGTTCTCGTGCAGTTCGACGTTCACTCGATTCAAAGTTTCCCGATAGACGAACGGACCGACTTCTTCCACTCGAAGTTTGCTCGCGTTCCCGCTCTCGAAATCCGGTAGGTTCGTGTAGTTGAAAACGTAGACGTGAACCAGCAGTCCGGCCGGCGGTCGTTGCCAGACTCGTGAAAGCCGCCAGCCCGTACAACCATCGGACGCCATTCAGACGCCTTTTTCTTGTTCCGTCCAAACTGTTGCGAATCGCTTGAGCCAAACCCTTCTCCTCCATTCTGTAGGGACGCGCGGAATCGGCCGCGATCTTGTTTCGCTTTTCAAAATCTACGGTGCTCGAGCGTTCGTGCTCCTTTTTCCCCTGTTTTCTTTTCTGATCCGCGATCCGATATATAATTTTCCCGAAAAGTTTGCCCGCGGAACGATGAACGCGTGCACTCGTCGATTCTGGTACGATCGCGTGATCGTGTGATCGTGTGATCGTTTGATCGGGTTTTCGTCGACCTACTGAGTCCCGTGGAATACGTTGACGACGCACAAAAATCTCCCCACCTTTTCTCGATTCATAGATAACCTCGTCGCAACGATGACCCTCGTTTGCTACACCAAACTTGGGACATTCTCGGCATCTTCTTGTTCGCACGGTAATGATAACGCCGACGAATCATACGTGCCGCCGTCTTTCGTTATTTTTCTTTATTCTATTCGACCGACATCCACCCCGTTTTATCCATCCTCGTCTTCTTTCTCCTCGTCTGCTTCTACCTCTTGTATTCGCATTCTTTCGATTTCTTTAATACCCGATTGACGATATTGCTTGTCATCGTCCCTTTTATTTCTCGTGGATGTCGTCCACGCGCCAGCCCATCGCGACGCTTCTCTTCGACGTATCGTGAAAGGGAAGCTTGCGTCACATCGCGAGACACTTGTACATACTATATACATACATAGATAAATTTACACACGCGCTTCGAAAAAACCCAATTCCAAGCTGGACGGTTAGACGGCCGCGAATCTGCCGCTATCGTTCGCAGACGTAAAAATTCGTCCAACGATCGATAATGCCGGTTCACTTCGTCGCATTGGACGCGCCAACTTTTTTCGCACAACAGTCGACGATCGTTCCATTTTCCGAGACGGAGGGATGGTCGGAGATCGAAGCGATCGAATTCTCGCGGATTCGCGAACAATCGGATCGTCGCCGGAAGTTGTTGACTCGTGAAAACAGCATCGCGAGTTCTTTTGAACGCCCATCGTTCGATTTTATCGAGAGACTGTACGATGTTGTGACTGGCAGATGCCCTTTTCACCCGTTCCAACTGCGTCGACATGTCGCGCGCGTTATTTCGTATCCGTCGTTTGCCGTTAACGCGCGGATGTAACCAGTCGTACGATAGATACGAGGAACGGGATATACATATGTATGTATCTACCTACACGCGTCTTATCCGGCATGCGAAAATTACGCAAGAAACGCATTGTCAGAGCGACCCTCCGCCACTCGAAACTCGTTGAACACGCGTATATGTTTGTCTATCACTATTCATTTCGACGAGCCTTTTCTCCTTTCGTTAGATTCTTTCCCAAAACGCATATGCGTTTGTGCGTTGCGCTACAATCAGCTACAACCTCACATCTAAACGTGTAAATGTTCCCGCGATCAGAATTTCGATCAACAACTTCCAGATGAAACATTTCGTATACATGTATATAGCAATTTCTCGATTTTACAGTTTTTCCGTGCTTTTTCAATTTTTCACAATGGCGGGAAATTGCTAAAATTATAGCAGCCCCCTTATGGTCGGATTTCGAACTAAAACTAGAACTTCTCTTATCTAGTTCCGAAAGTCGCTAACAGATGGCGCTATTATGCCGATTTTGCAGTTTCCGTCCTTTTTGTAAAAATTCTAGAATTAGTTCAGATTTCCGGCACCAGGTGGCTACCATTATCTCACCACCGACGAGGTAGTATAAGCACAGACGAGATATAAGAATAGACCTAACATGCAATGTAATTTTCGGTCCCACGCTTAGGGGACGTCAGAAGCCCCCGTAATATTTCAGTATTTCATTCCTTGCTAGCGAAACCGGGACTATAATGTATGCATATATATGTAGGGATGAATCGATGATACAAGTAAATACGAGTACATTACTCGATGCTTTTGTTTCGATACCGAGTATTTTAGTATCGATTTGCGGTTGCGATAACAAGTAGGTATCGAACAAAAGTGCTCGTATCGAATGGTGAGTATCGACCCGTGTAGTAGTTTGTAAGAGGTGGCATAGAATCCTAGGAGTATGCGTAAGAGAACCCGTGTAGGTGTCAAAGTGGGGTCATAGAACCCCCGGATCATGCGCATGAGACCTAGTGTGTGTGCGCGCGCGCGCGCGCGCGAGAAGTGGGGCCATAGAACCCCAGAAGCATGCGTAAGAGCCCCGTTTGAGTGAGAAAGTGGGGTCATAAAACCCCTGAAGCATAGGGGAAAAGTGGCGTAAGAAAAAGGCCTCTTAGCACTTTGTAAATTTATTTCAAGTACCGAAATAAATGTTAAATTGAATGTTAATTTGAATTAAATTTCAATAATTCCCAAGATCAAGTGATAGAAGGCCCTTCTCTTCCACTAGGGGAAAAAGTATCGTAGGGAAATGGTCTCCTACCATTTGATATTTGGAATTATTGAGTTTGCTCGTGGGTGTACATCACTGAAATTTTTATGTAGAGGTGCGCTCGCGAACCAGCCTGATTTTCGTGAAACACCTAGACCAAAACGGGTAGATTCCTACTATTATGACGGAATTGGCCGCTTGGTGCAGCATGCAACTCAAGGACAACGTATTCCCGGGCGGCGGGAGTACTCTCATCACACTCAACTTTCATTTCCTCCAATTTCCTCTCTGGCAGCATTGAGAAACATCGAGAAAGTTTATCGACGACCGAGGTGTTTCGACACGAAGAAACACGAAAGCTGCGAAAGACCAAACAAGTACAAACGTACGTACATACATACAGTGGGATCGGCCAGAGAAGGAGAGAATTGGAGAGAATTTTGGGTCGTTCCGTCTGATTAGCGTTCTTCCTGGAGGAAAGGACGACGAACAAGTGTGCCGTGGTGCGTCGCGCCTCGCGCTATACATTCGGTTCGTTTCTGGAATTGCACAAGATCAGTGGTTCTGGCAACTAACCTTAAAGTTTGTTTTCGATCGTATTTGAAAAACTACTTCGGCGAAGGGAATCCCGAGTCGGTTTGGATCGAAGACCGAGAAACGTTTCAAGAGGAAAAAGGTTAGAGATAGGATGAGTTCGCAGCAAAGTCCAGCTGCGCTCCAATCAACGGTGGATCGCGAGAAGGTGTACACGTGGATAACCGAATTGTCAAATCCTGAGACGAGAGAGAACGCGCTGATGGAGCTGAGCAAGAAACGCGAAGTCGTACCCGACCTGGCTCCGATGCTGTGGCATTCGTTCGGTACGTCAGCCTCGTTGCTTCAAGAAATTATAAGTATTTATCCGGCGATTAATCCGGCCACGCTGACAGCATATCAGAGCAACCGCGTATGCAACGCGTTAGCGTTGTTACAGTGCGTCGCCAGTCATCCCGAAACTAGATCAGCCTTTTTACAGGTAACAAACACACCGCCTCCTCGACAATGTATTCCCGTTCGTTTGTACAGGTTGTTTCTATTTTGTTTCAGGCACACATACCCCTTTTCTTGTATCCGTTTCTACATACGATAAGCAAGACACGCCCGTTCGAGTATCTCCGGTTGACCAGCTTGGGCGTGATAGGGGCGTTAGTCAAGACCGACGAGCAGGAAGTGATCACGTTCCTGCTCACCACCGAAATTATTCCGCTTTGTCTGCGTATCATGGAGAGCGGTTCTGAGCTGAGCAACACACTTGCCACGTTCAATTGCTGGATGACAGTGGTTTGTCGTACATATGTCAGACGTATGATAGATTCAGTCATGTTGCGATGATTTTGGGGAAAATGGTACTGTCCTTGGCCAAAGATCCTTCCGCGAGGCTTTTAAAACACGTGGTTAGGTGTTACTTGAGACTTTCGGATAACCCGAGGTAAGAAGCGCCGACGACGCTCGCAAGAACGGTTACAATCTACAAACACGTCCCACGATCACGTTTTATTTCGTTTCGCATATTTTACAGGGCATTGCTGGCTCTCAGGCAATGCTTGCCGGATCAGCTGAGAGATAATACTTTCGCGACCTGCCTGCAAGAGGATGCGTCGACCAAACACTGGTTGAATCAACTTCTAAGGAATCTGGAGACCGGCCCTCAACCGGTACCCCCAGCGCAGCCGGGCCAGCAGGATCCCCGAACGATCGGCATGTCGCCACTCGCGTCTTAACGGATCCACTCTCGTTTGTGCGATAACCCGTTTTCAACGAATTTCCTCGAGGACTCGGTAGTGCGGTTGCCTTCTCCTTTTCTACGCGCTCGCGAGTGTCGCTTCCGGCTTCTCTAGTCGCGAATGGTCATAAAACGAATACGCGTCGCTGTTCGGTGCGAAGGTACAGAGCGTTAAAATTGTCGCTGACAGGGTGCAATCCGCCGAAGGGATAGGAGTTATTGATCGCGAGCGATACGGAACCATACTCGCGGTGCATGTCTGTCCATGAGACAAGGCGCTCTTAGATACGTGTGGGTTGCACGTCCGTTGATCCACTGATCGGATCAAATAGTTTTTCGTCCTTTTGAACGTGAACGAGAAACATTGAAAATTCTCCGTGGTACAGGGACGAAATTCTCTTTCGATGAAACGAATACAGACGTAACGAAGAATGTTGAGCAAAAATGGTTTTGTTCTTTCCGTCTTTGCCCCCTTTCTATCTTTGTTGGTTCTTTCGTTTGTAACGGTTTATGTACGTTGCTCCACCACATTTGCAATCGTTTAACACGTTATAATTTCAATTTGAAAGAGTATGTATGTATGTATGTATGTATGTATGTATGTATGTATGTATGCGCGCAAATACATGTATGCGTGTGTGTTTGTTTCTGTGTGTGTGTGTATATATATATGTATAGATCTTATTCATATATAGATATGTATGGTTGTACTATTTCGATGTTGTCTGTCTAACGGCTGCCCGGTAATATTTTATCCTGTTTTGAGTTTTTGTTCGCGGTAATTGCGTTGGAAGGGGTCGATGTTCTTTTCGGCTCGACTACACTCGTTAATGGATCGACGTGTCTGTTCCAAGTTTTCCGAGTTCCGTGGTGTCCTGCGGAATAGTGAAAAGTTAAGTTGTATCGAATACTGCGCGATCTTCGGAAAAACATACCTGTCGATTAGATACGGCGGCCACTTTTGACCGAAGGAAGCCGTGTATTATCGGCGTGTACAATTTCTCATCGCCTGGCTTCCGTTTGTTGACGCCGGTAATCCAAGAGACGAGCAGTCCGACTAGAATCGCGGTCAAAAATCCGACCCAGGTGTACCAGAGGTAAGATATCCGATACAGGATGAATGGTTGTTCTCTAGAAATGCGTTGAATATTTCGATAGATTGAAAGGGAAGCGGGAATTTTCTGATGCTCACTTTATCGCAGTTTCGAGAATGACGGTGAAATTGATGGCACGATTCTTGAGGGATTCTGGGCAACCGTCGACGGACACTGGTTTTACAGGAAACGCGATCTCTCCGCTGGAGATGGCTGCCTGTGTACCAAATGAGATCCAAGCGACAAGGTTCAAGCTAACCAGTCCGCCAACCAGAGCTCCCTACAGCGGTTGATTAGGAAAAACAGAAAAAGCGAGACACGATGGAAATTGGTATTAAGACGTGTAGTAACGCGCGACATAAGACGATCACGCGTCGACGAACGTTTTCTTACCGCAGAATTGGCGACGGGGAAAAACATGCCAAGAGTGAACATTCCGAGCAACGGACCTGCCGTTATCCCCGACAAACTCTTACCAGCCTGCGAGAGGAAAGGAAAAAAAAGATGAATCGTGGGGAAAGGTTTGGACATGATTCGATTGATGCGAAAAACCAGAGGGATAATAGCGTGAAATGGGTAAGAAGACGACGACTCTACCTGAATGAGTCCACCTAGTTTCTCCACTAGGAAAACAAACGCCACGCAGACGGTGCCGATCACGACTACCATGATTTTCATGATTCGACTGGCCGCTACTTCCGAAATGGGATCCCGCAGGCAGGGTTTTATCATGTCTTCGTATATGACCCCAGACATGGAGTTTAGACCGGTGGACATGGTGCTGAAACGAAACGGGCGATCGGTGGATATCGTAACCGTATAGAACGAGAAGGCACCAAGTTACCTGAGTGCGGCGCTGAATACCCCGGCGACGAACAGTCCTGGCAAACCCGGGATCGAGTCTGCCATTTGCATCACGAAAAATGGCAACAGTTGGTCCGGTTTGTTTATTTGCTACGGTAGTGAAACAACGGTACGCGGACCGGTAGAATCGATAGAAACCGCGGGACACGGAAACGGAAGGTTCCGGAACAACGTGTAGCTGGTTGGTGGTGTTACCTTGGTTATGACGGGATCGCAGTCGTAAAATGCCGCGAAGACGACGATACCGGTGTAGCAGCTCAACGAGACGATGCTCATTATACCAATCGCCATTATCGCGATCGTTCTGGAGGAGACGGGAGAAACACGGTATTAGGAAGATGAGCATAGCGGCTCCACGGGCCGAAGAACGAACGACAGAAGGTTGGCTGGCTCACTTACGCGTTCGCCTTTTTCAAGTTTGGCATCGCCAAACATCGCTGTACCATCGATTGATTCACGGAACAGGTCGCCAACCAGTTCAAGTAATTGCCAACGACCACCGACCAAAAGGTGTGTCGCGTCGTTGGATCCGGACTCATGCTGGCGATCGGGAAGACGGAAAATTTGAACGCGCGAAACGTGCGGAACGAGTATTTGGTAATTTTCTTACTCGAAAAATTCGATTCTGCCAGTAGCGCGATTTCTTTCCCAGACGCGATCGATTCCGCCCACTCGATTCGTTCCGAGAACGGCGACGACAATCACGCCCCCGAACATCACGATCGTCTGAATAGCGTCCGTCCAGACGACAGCTTTCAAGCCGCCCTACAACACGCGGTTTTGTTGTTTTTTTTTCTTTCATTTATGATCGAGGATAAAAAGATGAGCTGTCTGCTTACCAAGGTCGTATAAAATATGCACACCGCGCAGACCAACAGAGCGATCGCGTGAAGATTTATGCCTGTAACTTGATTGAACGCTAGCGCGGGAACGTATATCACCAGTGGGATGTAGAGTAGCTACGGGAAGAAATCATCCTTGAACTGCGTTTTCTGTGCCGCGCGCCGGCTACTTACCATTTTGATTAGAAATATAACTGAACCCATCAGACGAACGGCGTCGTTGAATCTCAGCTTCAGATACTGAAAGCCCGGTTTTGCACGGTGTGAGAGATCTAACGAGTCTGGGAAACCGGGGATCGATCATGCAGCAGCGGGTAGTACCTCGTAAGACGATGTGATCCCGAGGCCGTAGAAAACAGGCAGATAGATGATGGCCATCGTCAGGGAGACGAACGAATCTGCGATCACCACGCACCAGAATTGCGTCCCGTAGACATACATCTCGGCAGGTAGTCCAAGAATCGCTATTCCCGATATGTAGCTAAAAATCGAAGGATTCGCGACGCTTAAAATCGCGTAAACTTCTCCGACGAGCGGAAGGGAGAGAGCGAGCTTGTCGGAAACGGAGACACGCGTTTCGATTAAACATTCGCGCGTATTCTTTCGCGATCACCTTTCCTTGGCTCGTCGATGTTTCATGGCTCATCGGTTCGATGAGTTCTACCGTCCTCGTTCTTTCATCTCTCATCTCTCGTCCCAACCGCCCGTTCTCTACGGGTTCGGAATCTCGGTTCTTCGAATTCCTACCTGGCTATCAGAGACATACTTATGGGAAAGATCGACATGTTCTGCCCACCCACTAAATATTCCCGAACCGCGTCCGCGTTTTTTCTCGATTTGTACGCTTGATAGACCCCGACGATCGCAGAAATTCCCAACATTCCCGCGAACACCGCGGAATCTATCAAATCGAACGATCTTTGAGCCGATCCGTTGCTCTCTGCCATGTTTTGTCCCTTGTTTCTGGTTCTCGAACGATGGGTGATCGGTTCGACGAGTGATTCGCGGAAGTAAAGAGGAACGAACAAAGAAGACGTCGTCGTGTCGCGCCGCGTAACGTTAACCGCGGACTCGCTCGAAAACGTTACGTTTCTGAACCGCGAAACCGTGTACGACCGGACGATTACACGAACCGACTACTCGGGGAGACGATTGAATAATTGGAGATTCCGTAGTTATCGTTCCCACTCCGCTTCCGCTGTTACCTCTGTCGAACCTCGTTTCTCCTCCTCTCGCTCATCCTCGACATTTCCTTCTTTGGTATGTGTATCTCCGATCGTTATGCGTAGAGACGCGTAGAGACGCGTAGAGATTCAGACGTTTTCACGGTCGTGTTTACGTATTCTCGAACGAATCGAACGAGCATCGGGCGAAAGATTCTGGTCGGTTTGTGTGCTCTTTTCGCACGGGTACGGACGATCCGAAATGGGCGCAAGTATGCAAGCAAGTATACATATACATATACATATGTATGTACATATGTATCCGTGGCGTTCGAAAGATTGTAGGCAAGCAGGCGAAGGCCGATGGACGGTCAGGCATTTAACGAAATTGCTCTTTACGTGCCCCTGTTTGCTCGCGATCGTTCCGTTTACCTTATCTCGCGTGTCCCACGGAACGTATTCTTCCACGATCGATTCCATTTTTTCCGGGGAGCTCTCGCGTCCTCCGGTACTTTCGTGGAGAAGCGAAAACAACCACTCCTTCGAGGTGTCCCGATGGGAAAGGGGTCGCATCCACGAGTAGCGCGACTCTTTGCTCGGCAAAGTCCGCGCAGTAATCGTGTTACGCTCTTGCCGGATCACTCGTCCGAAAAGTCCGAAGACGCGCGGTACTACTAGCCCGGACGGGGGGGGGGGGGGGGGGGGTTAGGTGAACGAATCCACGCGCGAAACGATGATCCGTACGGTGTTGACGGTCATTCTCGCGTTTTTCGGACCTAGCCAAAAACGTTGTTTGGCAGAGGGGCGAGCCACGTACGTGAACGTAACAGGAGACGTGATTTTGGGCGGCCTGTTCCCCGTGCATCGAAGAGGCAGCGGTGGCGGGAGCTGTGGTGAAATTCAGGTAAGGAGCAAACACGTAGAACACGAGGATAGAGATTGGTGCGTTTCGTTCGGCACAGATCGAGGACGGAGTTCAACCCCTGGAAGCTATGCTGTACACCGTTGGACGTATCAACGACGATCCCGCTGTCCTTCCGGGTATACGACTCGGCGTTTTGGCGTTCGATACCTGTGACAACCCCAGTTACGCTCTAGAGCAGGCGTTTTACTTTGTAAAAGGTATAAATTGTCAGTCGACACTTGCCGAATACAGTCGTGTTGTTGTTTACACCGTCCAGTCGGTTGACATACTTGTCTATAGTGTATTGTATTATACATAACGTAACGGTTTTCTGAAAATATTTTTAAATACGAGGGGAAAGAAGGCAAGACCTGCAAAGGCTGTTCCTACTACTACTACAAGTAGTTGTAAAATTCGGAACATGTACCACCCGTGGAATTGCATGGTCAACTAAACATGGGAGGGGTACCAGCACTAATATTATTAATATTCTGGACAGCTTCGAGTTACTGTACTCTGACGGAATTTACCGAATTCCGTTAAAAATGGGACAGATGGATCAAACTGACATAAATAACTTGTCTTAAATAATTGTTATATTTTTTTTGGTCTTTTCTTCACGTGTCCTTGATTTATAATATTCGCACTATCTTTATATCAAAGGGATTTTGCAGTTAAAATTAATATTATTATTATTATTATTGTTATTACCATAAAGTTGCGAAAAATAGTTTGAATCGGTTCGAGAGTATCGAGACTCGCCGCGTTACGTTCTACAGGTATAATCGGTCGCCGCAATCGGTACGGCGAACAAGAGTATCGATGCGACGATGGAAGCGCGCCAGTGTTCATGCACGGTGGATTCGACAAGGTGATCGCAGTGCTCGGTGCACAATCCAGTTCGGTCACTATTCAGGTGAGGTTGCCCCGTGTCGTCTCTTATCTCTCTCCGCTACAGAATAGATAAATGACCGATTGTAAGACGATCCGTTGCCCGATTCGCAGATTGCCTCGGTGTTGGCGCTTTTCTCGGTCCCGCAAATCTCGTACATGTCCACTTCGCCGTTTCTGAGCAGCAAGGAAAGGTTTCCACACTTTTTTCGTACGGTTCCAAGCGACGTGAACCAAGCGCGTGCCATGCTCGAGATACTCCGGTGAGTAGAACGTATCGTACGATAGAAAGGATCAACAAGGGTTGTTCGACGCGAGAAGAGACGACTCGACGTACTCGACGAAAAATGATCCGGCGGTTCGGTCGGCAGGCGATTCGAATGGTCGTACGTGTCGGTCGTTTACTCGGACTCTGAGTACGGCGATCACGGGTACGAGACGTTGGCATCTCTGGCAGCCGAGTACTCGATTTGCTTCAGCGCTCCCCAACGGATCAGGGAAGATCGGTTCACGGCCGAAGACTACGACAACGTGGTTCGCACGATTGCCGAAAAAACCGACGTTCGAGGTACGAAATCGTTCGAAAATCCACTATTAAAAGACAGTTCCTTCCGATCTATTTCGTGATCATTTTGACGCGCTTGGCGATCGATATCGGTTGAATTTCAGTGGTGGTGCTGTTTGCGGAAAAGTCGACTACTCTGCGCGTTTTGGAGGCGGCAAGGCGGGTGGACGTTGGGTCGCGGTTCGTCTGGCTGGGCAGCGATTCGTGGCCCGACCATAGAGACGAGAAAGACCGAGAGACCACCGTGTTGGAAGGCGCGCTCGCCGTTCAGCCGCTCTATGCCCCGCTCTCCGGCTTCGACGAGTACTTTACCGGCTTGACGTTTAAACACGAGAAAGTGAACCCCTGGTTTCGCGAGTTCTGGTCTAAATATCATGGTTGCGAGAACCAAGAGGAGCCTCTCCTCGCTTCTGGAGCGTCCTGGGCGTTCGAGGTACACGTATACGAAGGGATATCCCTCCACCTCTTCTCTCCTTGCTACCTAATAAGAATAGGTGGTTTACGAGCGATGTTAACGAAAGACTTTTCGACTCGTAGAAAACGCATGATTATCGAGAGGTTTTTTTCAGCAGCGACACAGGGGTTGCGTCGATCCGCGGCTGAAAATCGAACGAGGTAACGGTTACAAGCAACGAAGATTTCTGCATTTTGTTCGTGACGCGGTTTACGCGGTAGCGTATGCTCTTCACGACGACGGTGTTTGCGAGCAGATGCGATCTCTGACCGAGAAGGAAGTGTTTTCTCGATACTTGACCAAGGTATCGTTTAAAGGTGAGTGAACGGCCGATGGAGCGAATAACGGTTCTCGAGCGATCCTCGAAAGACGGGGTTGTTTCAGACGAAGCGGGATACAGATTCAGATTCGTCGACGCGGTCGATGGACCGCCGAGGTATTCGATCCTGAACTATCGGCGAACGTCGAACGGCTCGTACCAGTGGATGGTCGTTGGAAGTTATACACGTAAGTCGAATCCCGTGAAAATCAGGACGTGGTAAGAACCGTAGCTACATCGTACATGCACAGGTGTGTGTGTGTGTGTGTGTGTGTGTGTGTGTGTGTGTGTGTGTGTGTGTGTGTGTGTGTGTGTGTGTGTGTGTGTGTGTGTGTGTGTGTGTACGTATGTATGTATCTATATTACGTACATATGTATATATGTGCGTAGAATTGGATAGAGGGAACGCGTATAGTGTACACGCTTTGTGTACACAGTGAACGGGCAAGGAGAAGCGGAGCTTCGACTTGATCGCGAAAAGATGAGATTCCGGGATGAACGAGTAGCCGAATTTCCAACCTCCTCTTGTTCCCGTCCCTGCGGCTCCGATCGAATCATGGTGAGAGTGAAGGAGGATCCGTGCTGTTGGAGGTGTCAGAGCTGCGGTCTGTATCGGTACCGAGTAGACGAACAGAGGTGCGAGGATTGCGAATCGGGTACCAGACCGTTCGTCAACGGAACCGGCTGCGAACCGATTCCCGAGGAGTTTGTCGACCACTCGAATCTCTGGGCTGTCGCCGCCATGGCAGTAGCTGTGTTCGGTACGTAACGCGTAACACGTAACGCGTTTCTCCTCGTTCGCGAGTGATCGTTGAAACGAGAGCGAATGACAACAGACATTGGTTCGTTCGCAGGCATGTCGTTGACCGTGTTCGTCTGCTGGGTGTTTTGGTGGTATCGCGAGACACCGATGATCAAGGCGTCCGCGCGAGAATTGTCTTTCCTGTTGTTGCTCGGCGCGTTCGGTTGTTTCTCGATGACGTTCGCCGTTGTGGCAAAGCCGAGCGTCGCGAGCTGCGCCGTCGTACGTTTCGGCATTGGATTCTGTTACACTCTCTGCTACGCCGCACTGGCGACCAAGATCAACAGGATACACAGGATATTCAACGATCCCGGACGAAGTCCGCGAAAGCGTCGGTACGATCGCGAATCCCGCCGCGACTTGTACATACCTTTGTATAAACCTTTCCCGTCAAATCGTCGAGTTCGCATCTGTCCGTAGATACACGAGCCCGAGGTCACAGCTGACGATCGCCACGATTCTGACGTTCGTCGAGATCGCGTTCGACGCGGCCTGGCTGCTCAAGGAACCACCGGCGGTAACTCGAGCCTATCCCAACAGAGATTCGAACGTTAGGATTTGTCGAGGCTCCGAGAACGGATCGTATGTAATCGGTTTGGTGTACCCGTTCGTATTGACAGGTAAGCGGTTAGAATCACCGTCTCTTCTGCTGGAAACATTCCAGCAGAAAGTCGCTACGAAATTGTATCGACTCGTCGGATGGCGTCTCGTTGGCTCTAATAATGTCCTCGACGTTTCAGTGGCTTCCACATTTTACGCGATCAAGACCCGAAAATGTCCCGAGGGATTCAACGAGACCCGTAGGATCGCGTTCGCGAATTACGCGACGATCGTATTATGGCTCGCGTTCGTGCCGCTCTATCTGGCTTCGATCAGCAACGTCGTCCGGGTGATCACGTTGGCGCTCTCCCTCTCTTTGAACGGACTGGTGCAGCTGATCTGCTTGTTCTTGCCGAAAGTGTACGTGGTGCTGATCAAGCCGGAAAAGAACACGAGGGAGCTGGTTATGTCGCGACCATGCGGTTCCTCTCACCCGACAACAGCGCTCCCCCCAGAGGCCGTTCCCTCATCGCCCTCGCTCGCAAGCCGATCTCGCGAACCGGTCGTCTAACGTCTCTATTTACTTCACTCTACACCTCTCGAACAAATTCCCCGACGTCCGAGTACATTTTCAATGTTTCCAAACTAATCCCGAGGAGAAGAACTTTCCTCGATCCTTATATTTCCGTCAAAGTATCGAAAGGGAAGATACGGAAAAGGAATCGTTTCGGTAGCAAGTGCGCGTTCGTGTATTTTATTATTATACTATAATATTCTATATGTATATGTATATGTATATAGTATTTTCTAGTAGAGACTACGCGATCGACAACGAAGAAACATAACTTAAAATTAAAAATACCCGCGAGAGGTTAACCAACATGAGGACAAGAGGAAAAATCTTTTAGCGGTAAACGGACGACTCGCGTGGCAATTCGCGACGAAACGAAGAATATTACCACGAGCCTGCGATATTTTCCTCCTTGGAAGACATCGATCCCCGTCCGTCGACGATCGCGGTACCGGGTAATAATGACAACGAGCGACGGGGATCGAGAACGTACGCGATCGAAAAATTTCACGACGACGAACGCGATTGCCGCTGTGTGTAAGTATATATGTACACGTGTATCTGTATACGCACTGTCTACCGTGACTACGCTTATCGCTAAACCGGGTGCCAGCTCGTGTGCACGTTTCTTACGCGATGAAAAAGAAAAACTTATCCTAAGGACAGCGAGACAAGCGCGCGAGCGTTTACCGGGACGCGAAAGGAACGCGCAGTTTTCCAAAAAACGCGATATTCGCGAAGAGAAAGACTTGAGTAGTCGATTGAGCAGTCGAGTTGAGCGTACCGCGCGTTCATCGTCGACTCGTCTCCGGGCGTCGATTATTATCGATTTCGGCTGGGTTCCCGCGCGTTATCGTCGCTGACCTATGCGAAACGCTGCCTCGTTGCCGGAGGAACGTTGGCGATTTCGCTCGAAAGGCCTTTCATGGACGGAACGACTGATAAGGATGGTGAAATAGTTGCGCGCGCGCGATGTCGCACGCGATTAAGTACTTAAGCTTACGTTCTATATGTACAATTTCGTGTCGCGATGGAACTCGTTACCGTTGTCGACCGATGCGATACGGTCATTTAGAAGGAGCTCTCCCGATTCGCCCTAATTTGAACGGACTCGGGACTCGGAGTCATCGCGGGGTTGTCGTAGGCGTAATCGAGGGTAGTGTCCTCGCTCGGATGTCTTCCGGACAACGACGTGCTAGTGGTGTTCGGCGTGCCGTTTTCGTTTCCGTTTCCGTTTCCGTTTCCGTTTCCATTTCCATTTCCATTTCCGTTGTCTTTGTCGTCGCGACCACTCCCGTTCCCGTTCCCGTTCCCGTTCCCGTTCCCGTTCCCGTTCTCCTTTCCGTTTTTTGGCATTCGGGAGGGAGCTACGCTGGCGCTGATCGTTGGCATCGTTAGCCTCAGTCCGTTGTGCCTATTGGTGCCCACTTCCGCGTCATCCGGCGATTTATTGTTGTTCTCGTGGTTGTTGTTGTGGTTTTTGTTAACGGCGGTTTTCTGAAAGCCCAAACGTTTATCGAAGGAACTCGACTCGTTCGCAAGACTCGACTCGACTCACCTTTATCCAAGTGCCGGGAAATGTTCGGCGAAAACCGCCTCGCATGCCTCTCCATTTCGCGAAGCTGTTGACGAGCAGACACGCGACCGTCAACAGAGAGAGGAAGGCGATCGTGATGGCTACCGTGACGAGAATCCACAATTTCCCCACTTCCCCTGTCGACCAGCAAGATTTCTTTGAGCTTCCGAAATGACGCGTTGCGTCGAGAAACAGGCAAAACTACGAACGTTAATCGCATCGCGTTACTTTCACTTACCTCGTAGATTCTCGTACTGCTCGACGAGCACGTATCTCGTGTCGCGCAGGTATTCTGAAATTAGAAACGCGTAATTGTAATCGATTTCGTTAACAATGACCCATTCACGCCGCGATAGAGGCAGAGACGATTCAGCCGAAAATTTTAGAGAAATTCCATTTTGCCCGTTCGATCGAATAACACGGAATGAGGGAAATGTGTTTTCCATGGATTCACCCCGGTTTCGACCGAGGCTGTTCCTTCTACTCTTGGAATTCGAACGAGACAAGGGGAGGGAAGAAAACGGTCACGGTAGGTCCGTTTGAAAAGAGAAGCTACTGGGTGCATCAGGTATATGTATACTTACGTACAGAAAAGAGAAACAGGGTGAAAGGGAGAAGACCGAGGAAAGAATAGCTGTGTATATGTATACGTATAGGCAGGTAGTAGGCAGGCAGGCGCACGGATGAGTCATCGAACGCGCCGCGTCGCGTGTTGGTAGACTCGACGTAGGGACGGTGGTCAGGTGTAAAGTCAACGGACTCGAGCCAACCTTTCTGTACGGATGCATGGGTCTTGGGAAACGCTTGGCCTACTACCTGTGCTTTCTTTCGATCGATAGCGTAACGTGGATGTCCCCCCGCGTTCATGGACGACCAACCGCGGTCGCGTCTCGGAACTCGGAACTCGGAACTCGGAACTCGGAACGGGTTTCGATCTCGAAGCTTGAAACAGACTTTGACCGAAACGCGATCAAGATGCCGGCAGGATAGAGAAATAGAGTCGTTCGAACAGCGGACAATACATTTTTTATTTAGCACGGAACGTTGACCGTACCTATCGTTTAATCTTCCCATCTAACCGTTAGATATGCGCGCTCGACGAACATCTCTTTACGCATCGATCGGTACATTCTCGAAATCACTGTGTCGCGTAAACTCGTGGACAGATATTGTGAAACGGAGCTTACCTTGACAATGAATCGCGCACTCCTTCGGCAGGTAGTTGGAACTGTCGGGGTCGCAAACGGATGCACATGATTGGCAGCGATTGTTGTACTTGTTACAGTACTCGGTGGTGGAGCAGTATTTTCCGGCGCATTCGACGCCAGGCACGTTTAAACCATTGGCCATCGATCCAACGATCAGCGACGCGACGATCATAAATCTCCGCGGCTGAATTCTCATCGTGTATCGAGACCCGGTGAAACTCGAACGGTGGTCGGGACCGTTGCTATTGTCTCGTCGGTGGCGATCGGTGGTGCCTTCAATGCCGATCGATCGAAACAACGCCTTCAACGGGAACAACCATGGTTCTCCTGTAACGCGATCGATGGCCGATCAAATTTACGAAATATTTTATTTCGCGAATAAATTCTCGAAAATTTCACGAGAGAGAATAATGCCCGGGTGTAGTATGTACCGATCGAGTAGTGTTTCCTGGAACCCGGGGCGAACAGTTGCGAGAACGTAATAAGCAAGTACGCGGCGGAGCGGTGTATCGAGTCCAAGAGGGACGGACGGAGACGGTAAGAAAAGGAGAGAAGAAGAGACGCGAGGCGACGTGAGTCATCCGTGGATACTTACCTATCGCGCGACGAACCAGTTTCGAACGATCCATGCTTCGCCAGCCGATCGACCTCGCGTAGAGCCGCGTAATTACCGTTGTGTTTCATTCAATCTTTGATTCGTTCTTTCCGGAAATACCGATCCGTCGTATCGTGTCGCGGGTCGTCAAGCGTTTTCGCGATTCCGTCGTTTCACGGGTTACGGCCTACGTTTTTAATCTTTCCGTTCCATTGCGGGACCGAACGAGAAACGGAGGAACAGAGAAAGCAAGGAGATGAGTTGGGGGGGGGGGGCGGTAATCGTACCTGGCACCTTGCGGTACCAGGTCGACACGATCGCGAGGAGCGACGATTCGCGACCAACAAGATCCCGTGAAACTATATGAAATGGGAAACGGTACTTTTCTCGAGGGGAATATGGATAGTAGTGGTGGTCGGTCGGTTGATCGACAGGAATGTCGTTCGACCGGTTTCGATGTGTATATCTTTCAAGTACGTGCAACTTACGAGTCGTTACAAGAATTTAATAGTTCCGAAAAGATCGCGGCATGGCATCGATGTGGCCGTTATTGGGAATGCACGCTATCCAATGAAAAAATGAATCCGAGACGCGGCAACGAAAAACGTTTCGAAATGGCGGAATCTAGTCGAGAACCAGAGTCAAGCGAGCGAACGTTCCATTGTCCTTTCGTCACCGATGGCTGGCTCGGCGTGGGATCGACGCGCTTGCGCCGAGCCTCGATAGATACTCTGTTCCGCTCGTGGATACGATGGATTCGATTATCCGTCGGCGAAGATCCTCCGCGCGTTCTTGCTCGAACGACCTTGATCGCGACAAAAACGGTTCGTTCGCAGACGGGATCGACGACAACGCGCGTAAGATCATTGTTCGTCGATCGAAAAGTTTAATTCTTACCTGGCGGAAGAGTCGACGACGGGCTGAATCGTTTGGTCCAAAATCGACGAACTCGGTCGGATTGTCCGGGCGAGGCCTGCGTGCTCGCATATCGTCGATGATCCGACCGACCACGCGAGCAAAGAATTCGAAGAGATAGAACGAACGAACGAACGAAGGAAACGTGTTACCCCGTCGAGCGGTCGCGCCAAACTGTCGATCGTGTTTTTCGCGCGCTACCACCGTCGCCTGACTGCCACGCACCTGAATACCACCTCTCCATCCGCGTTCACGGATCCTTCCCCCTCTCTCCACCTGGATCCTCGGGATTGCCCTGATCGCCTACTCGGCTCCTACTCTTGCCGTTATATATTTATTACCTGTTCGCTGGTGCTTCGATTCGACCACCACTCTGCTCCCGCGCCAACTCGACTTACCTGTTGCGACGAACGTTTCTTCGCCCGATAGTATATAGTGGTCGCCGTCGCCACCGCCATCACTATTCGATCGAATACTAGCGAGAAACTTTTTGCGGCTTTTAATATCCCGTTGCGCCGCGTTAATTTACCAGAAAATCGAAAAAACAGAAGGAACATGTGTTTTTCGGTGAGAGAAATAATTAACAAACGACAAAAGTTTCGTCGCGTGTTTACGGTTTATTGTGTTTTCACCGAGCGTCGATCGAGTCGCGTTTGAAGCGCCAACTCGAACTTGATCTTTGTCGGGCACACAGTCGTGTTACATGTTTGTTCGTGTTCGTACAAAATATATTCCATCGTAATCATTTTTGTAACTATGTTGTTGTAGTAATAATAATAATAATAATAATAATAATAATAATAATGATGATGATGATGATGATGATGATGATGATGATGATGATGATGATGATGATGATGATGATGGCGATAATGACGATGACGATGATAATTATAATAATAATAATAATAATAATAATAACAATACGAAGGGCAAGAAGGAGGAGAGGAAGAAGGATATGAAGGATAAGAAGGATAGTAAACGATTCGTCAGTCTGAAAGGGACGTGTTTTCGGCAACCGTTCAACTTCTACTTTCCGCTAGCGAGTTCAGCGTCTATCGATAACCGATGTGGAACGTACGACAAAGGTGCGCGGTATCAACGTAAAAGAATCGAGCTTGATTAACCGCTGTCAAAATCGATTCTTCGAGTCGTCGAATATTCGCGATGTCGTTCGGATGAGAAAAATTACGAAAATAGAACAAGTTGCGACGTGCTGGTCGAAACCGTAGGTTATCCTCGAGCTGTTCCTACGCGACTCGGCCGATCGGAATCTCGAAGGGTGCCGAATACGAATAGTCTCTCTCTCTCTCTCTCTCTCTCCCTCTGGCGATCGACGTACGCTTCGGTTTTCCATGTTTCCGTGTCGATTCGGGTCGTGTCGTTGGTTACGTTCGCTCCGATCGGGGGAGTTCGTTACAAGTTCCACTTGTTGTAGCTACACAGGCACAAACTCCAGCAACCCGATCGCCTCGAGGCAACGTTCGCGTCGGCGGTGACGTTGAACGTGTTCCTGTTTGCTCGGTCATCGCGGCCAACGCGGAGACGCTCGTCGAGGCTATTGGGCCGCCGAAACTCCTATCCTCAGATAGTCTCGTGACTCGACGACTTGTCGGGATTCGCGGCGTCGATGGACGACTGGTGACGGACCTCGATCGGCGAGGGTGGCGTAGGCGACGCGCCCCCGCCGTCTTCCGGTCTTAGCAAAGACGCCGGGACCACGTTTTGCACGTAATGGGTCAATCTCGTGGGCAACGAGCCCGCGTTCAGCTGGTAAAACGCTATCAATTGAAGCAGATCGTAGAACTTGGTCACGCCCTTGTCCAGAGTGTACAGCCAACAGTTGCATCGCTCGTCGAAAACCTGAAATATCGTTTGTCGTTCAGACCGAATATCGCGACCAGAGAAGTCTCTCGCTTCGCTCTACTCTTCTCGCTCGAGTCGAATAAGCAATTTCGCTTACCGGTTGAATCTGAGTGTGAAACACTTTGTCGCTGTATTTGTAGGTCAACACAAACGCTCCCGAGTTGCTCTTGCTCTCTCGTACCAGGAACACGCTGAAAAGATCAGAATGCAAAGAATTCTGTTTGTTGCATCATCGATAACGCGACGGGTGTCGCGAGTTCGCACGGTCACGCCGGAAAAAATCTACTCACCCGTCCACGGAACCGTGATCCCTGACGATTGCCGTCGCGATTTCTCTTTTCAAACCTCTGTGAAACCACGGCTGCAAGACGTGAACACCGTCGTCGAGCCCGTGAAGACTGAGGACCGCGCATCCCGGTGGCGGTCTCGAGAACGGCCTCCAGGTTCGCCGCCAATTGGTCCCTTCGCTCTCCGCGATATCCTTTGCTTCCTTCGGATCTTCCACGATCCTACCGACGCTTCCCGTAAAGTCCATGGCCACGCGTGATCGCACAGATTCCTATCGACACACATCGACGATCCGTGAAAAATCATTCGTTGAACGACAGGAAAGCGAACGGGTTGATTCCAATGGCAACCATACGCGTGCGCGAAACATATCTCATCGGTCTCTATGCGAGGAAATTTAGTCTGGAAGAAAGGCTTTGACGGGGTTTGACAACCCCACGTGACGCCTATTGCTAGGCAAACGTCGACCGTCGTACGAGTGGGTTGCCGCGCGCCGCGCATCGTTGCTCTTGTTCCCGACACTCGGAGAACTACGCGGCGGCGGCGGCGGCGGCGGCGGATACGTGGATAGAGAAACGCGAAAACTACGGAACGTCAAAACTTGAACACAACCAGAAAAACGACAAGCACGCATCGCCGTTGATATCAAATGATGTCGGATGATTTTCAGGAATTTTAGGGCAACCTGTCCGCGTCCGCGCGCAACGTACCTCTGCCATGTTTGGTCAGAACGGTCCAATACGCCGAGAGAGTATAACGACGGACGACCAACTCAGGAAGCGATGTCGAGCACCGTCGAGCACCGTCGACTGTAGTCTGACTCTGTCGAAAGTGGAAGAGCGAGAGAGAGAGGGAGAGTGAGATACCAAGAGAAAGGGACGGGAGGAGAAAAAAAAAAGTCGTTCAATGTCAAGGTTGCAGAAGCGCAGGCGCGAGAAATCGACCGGACCTCCGAACAGACCGAAATCGTCGTCGACGAATAGATGACGCTGAAGGGAAGGGAACGGATAAAGGAAAGGGCTGAAACACGAAGTCTGCGTCGGCAGGGGTGTACGCGAGTCGCGTCTTTCCGCGGTTTTCGAGCCGTGCCACGAAAATTACGCTTCCATGGTTCTAACGTGCTAATAAGAGCCTGTACCGCGACTGACAGTGACTGTATACAGAATCGAGTTAAGCGTTTGGTCTCGTTAAAGTCTCGTAATTCTGTTAGTCGTGGACGTCGCGCGGAGAAGACCACGGTCGGTCCATCGCGCGCGCACCTTCGGTTCGGTGCGATCGAAGCGGTGTACGGTGGAACGGTGCGACGCGCAGCGTTACGACTCGCTCGCGCGTATATACCCTTCGGATGATCGATAACCGAGTCCGCATAGCAACGGTCGACCGTCTCCGGGTCTTTGCACAATTTTCAAAATCATCACCGACCAGAACCACCACCACCACGACTCGTCGTTCTCGTTCCGTTGTGTTCCTATATTCCCGATAGAACGCAACGGCACAGCTCCAACAAAAGCGCGATTACCCAGTCCGGGGAAACTCACGTTCGATACGTTGTGAGCGCTATCCCCGGTAGTCGGCTCGCATTGTTTGTTCTTGAAGGCTCTATAGTTGTCCCTGAGCTGCTTACCATACTGCGAAAAAATGAAGAAACGTTCGTAATGTCATGGATTGTATCTCGAAGGATAACGCGGAAAGAATGAAAGAAGGTAAGAAGGTAAGAAGGAAGGGAGGAAGGAAGGAAAAGCGTCGAGCTTTCGGTTACCTTGGCGAGTCTCATGGCCGTGAGCCAGCAAATACGGGACTTTTCACTCTGGAAAGCGATGACCTTGAGTCCGGATTCTCCTGTCACGGTACTTTTGGCTGCAGAGTCGTTGATTGGCCTTAAGCAGAGTCCCCACTCGAAGGGTGCGTTGAAACGCCACTTCGCGTTCGCGATTTTGTACACCACGTAATCCGGCAAGTGCGCGAAAATAGACAGTTGGTCGGCTTCCTGAAACCATGCGATTCGTATAAAAATAGCGGAAAAACCTTTCAAATGAAATAATGTTCGCAAATCGAACGAAAATCGATTCGATCTTTGGATCGAGAACCAACGTTGTCGCGTCGGACGTCGATCGTCGTCGTAGCCGTCTGACACGCGGCTGCTATCGTTTCTTCTTCCGTCCCTGCCTTCGCCTTCGCCTTCGCCTTTGCGAGAATCTCGATTTCGAACGTCCAAACCGAAACAGGATCGTACGCGACATATTTCTGATCGATATTATTCTTCTACTACGGGGAAGAGATGGTACACGATCGATGTAGCTACCGCACGATCCCAAAATCGATGATTCGGCTGAAACGATTCAAGAGACGGAAAAGAAGCTGTGCTGACGAAGACGAAGACGACGACGACGACGACGACGACGACGACGACGACGACGACGACTAGGCGAGAAGGTTCGGCAATCGCAAGTGGAGGTGCGACATGGTAGAGATTGGAACCGGTTTGCAACTAATTCCAGAAGCGCGAGCAGCCGTGTGCTGGGAAACACGACGTTCGAGCGAGAAGCTGTGCGTTACGATTCGCGAATCGCAAGCTGCAACCTCCAACTTGGTACTTGGTACGCGAATACATAGTTATACCATACACAGTTGTTCTACCTAGAAGCGTACGAAAGCGCTCGCGTGTATAAATTAAAAAAAAAAACTAGAAGATGGATGTAGAAATTGTCAACTGCGTATGTACAGAACGAAGCACTCGTAGAAGGCTGTAAAGCAACGGACACGGAAAAAAAAGCGAGGCGAGTTCGCAAAAATGAGCTCGAAAGGACGGACGCGTAAGAGTCATTCGCTGCTCAACGATTTCCTACAGGCGCGAATTTCGATTTCGAATTGACGCGTCACGTCACGCTGTTGTTCGAGTCAGCTGACAGATCCGTGGATACGATGAAAAAATCGAATCGACGAATACGGCTAGCACTCAATGGATTCGTTGCGAAAAAGAATCTTGGCTGCGCGCGAATGCGAGCATTGCTTCTTCTTTATTGGATTCGTTCTAATCGAATTTACAAATCTCAGTATACTCGCTATCGCTCGCCGTCAAACTCTTGGCACGAATCACGCGTTTCAAGACGTTCGAGGTGCAACGATCGACGAACGTAACGCGTGGTTTTGCCGCTAAGGGGCCAGCTACTCGTTGGATCGAATAGGATCGGATCGGATCGAATAGGATCGGATCGGATCGGATCGGATCGGATCGGATTGGATGTCGTAGACGCAAGTCCTTACTCACCGTGACGCAAGCAACGGTAGCATTTCAATGGGAAAACGTGGCCAAACGAATTTGCAGAAGAACCCGTCGACGCCGACGCCACTGTCGGTGCCGAAGCCGCTGAGCATCGAGGCAATACCCAAACTAAAGAGAAAGAGAGAAGATAGACAGAAGACAAGAGAAAATAGAAATGTAGGTACACGCAGAGACTGTGTTGGACGGATAAGGGAATAGACGGCTAGATATAGGTATCGGTGGGTAGGTGCGGCGAGTAAACAAAAGAGAAGAATGAATCGAAGAGAGATACGATGAGCGAGCGGAACATTGGCGTGGCGAGCAGACGAGAGGCGAGAGGCGAGCGGCGAGAAAAAGAGAGAGGTACACAGATTCGTGTTCGTTCCAAGTTGGTGGATCCCTGTATACTGTGTATGTATATGTATTTCGTGATCGGAAGTCTCGATTCTCAAAACCTCGATCCTCGACCTTCGTTCCAGGACTCTTGATAGATGCGACGCGACGGAAAGATTCGATCGGTCGATTCGTCGAGCCACAGCTACAGCTTTCTCTCACGATTTCTGCACGTACTCGCGGTCGTTCGACGTGTGTTCCGACGAGTCTGGATGTGGCAGCGTGATCGCAAGATCACTCTGTGAAAGAACAGGATCGGAAGTGTGATCCGCTCGATCTGGTACCGCGAAAATTTCGCAGGAAACTCGGCTTCAAGATTTCGAATTTATCACGGTCCGGGGATGAGTCTACGAACGACGCGACCTCGTTCCCGATCCGATTCCCCTCTGCCTAGCCTGTTTCTATCTGTCCGCGCAAAACAGAAAACGCCGCGGCGATCGATCGCGTATTTCGGTGGTCGAGTCGAGAACGAAGATACCGGAAGCAGGAACGAGACACACGAGAAACGAAAGAAGAAAGTAGAAAATGTACAAGCGAAGCACCGTAGTTCGAATCGCGATGAGTCTCGTGAGTCGCGAATGATCACCGATAAACGGACGTCAGGGATCTCGTCGGGGATCTCGTCGGGGATCACGGTGAAATTGTCCGCGAGAAACTTTTACGATTGGACAGACGTTAAACGCCAGAGGAATCGGCGGCTACACTTACTCCGAGAATCTCGAGCGACCAGCGAAATGCATCGCGGAAAAACTTTGGAGTTCGATTTCTCGCCGGTACGGTATTCCCGCGAATAGAGGATGATTTCTCGTTGCTCGTATCAGGAAACGTCGGAAAATCTGTGACGCAATCGAGCTATTTCTTGCTCGACAACCTCTGTATTCCCTCTGTCCGAAAGGAAGTCGTCTCTGCCGGACGTGGTTTGGTTCTCGCAACGGCCTGGCCTTTCGTGTGCCGCGGTGAAGAGCACAAAGCTGCGCATCTTCGACAATTGCCTCGCTCGTTCCTGCGTGTCGTGTTGCGCCGAACCAACGAAACACACCGAGGGGAAGATAGCGGTATGTGTTAAGCGTTGTGGCTGAGGGTGAGGGTGACGATGAGCCAGGACGGGTGGTGGGAGGGTGGCGACGAGGCAAAAGTGGACGAAAGTAGTGACGCGAGAGGAAAAAAGGCAGCGAAAGGTTAGTCGGAAAGAAAAAGTAAAAGAACCGATGAGAGAGAAAAATGAAGAGACCCGGGAGGGAGTCGAAAGGAAGAGACGATCTACCGGCAAAGAGCAGACTGCGCGACGACGCCGATCTTCTCCTCGGTTCGCACCTTCCTTCCCGTTTGTCGAGACGAGCTTCGCGGCCGCTTTATCGGCTGTTTAATTTCGCAACGCAGCCTCGGTGTGACCGCTCGCGATTCAAACGAAGGCGATGGCAACAGCGGCGGTGGAGGCACCGGTGGTGGCGGCAGAAAAGACGTAGGAGGCGCGCGCGCGCATCGCCTCCCAACGACGACGGTTCAACTACTGACGGAACGGTTTGCCGTTCGCCGGCGCCGGCACCCTCGTGCATTGTGCCGGACAAAGATCCGAAGATTGCCGAATCGCGGTGCGAAAACGGCCGGGCCGAGCCGAGCCGGCAATCAGCTGGTTTCTCGGCGGCACGGCTAGCACGGCTAGCACACGCTGCATCGCTCATGAGCCGCAGCTCCGTTGCGCCTGCACTCCGCTATCACGCTTCCTTCCTTCCTTTCTTCCTTCGATCACGCTCTCTATCGCCAACTTTTCCGAATCAGCTGACTGCTCTACCCTTCCTCTATCCCACCCACCCGCCAGTCCGCCGTCGTCCTCGTCAACCGAACCACCGTTCTCCACCATTTCCCCTTTCTCTTCGCTCTTCTTCGTCATCTCTCTCTCTCTCTCTCTCTTCCCGCCACTGCTGCTGCTGCTGCTGCTGCCGCTACTACTGCTAGTTGCTGCTACTGTTGCTTCCTCTCGGCAAATTGCTTATACTCTTCCAGATTGGTTAGCTGTCGCTGAGTGTACGAGTCACGAGTCACGACGTCACGCGTCTTTGCGGGAACTCGAAACGTCGCGACGCGCTCTAGTACGCGCGTTCTTCGTCCGGTTCGAGGTGTCTGCTTTTATTTGGCGTTCGAGATCTCGTCAACGGTGTACGTTCATCTGCCGGATGAGCGAAATTCGTTGCGAAGCCGCGTAATCGTGTTCGCGAAACCCGGCAAACGCGAAAAGAAGAACAGCGACGGTGACGGGTCGACGTGACGCGATGCGACGCGAAACAGAATTTTCCCGTGACATCCGGTTGCCCAAGAAGAAAGTAAACACTGTTGCAGCAAATGGAAAAAGTACAGCGACGAGTCGACAACCGCTTCCGGAAGAAATGGCAATGTTGATCGAAGGGGTGCGCAGCGAATAAGTGATATCGTCGAAACCTCGGAATTTTGTTGACTCGACTCGATAGGGAGCCAATAAGTTTCGCACATGAACTGCCGAAAAGAGCACGGAATCGTGATACGCGAGGATAAAGAGGCAAGGAAATAGGATAATTAAAGGGAACAAACGGACGGACGGACGTATATCTATTGATTTCAGTGTTTTATCGCGCGTGAAAGCGCCGCGAGCGCGCGCGTTCGCCAATTGATTCATGTGCGTGAAGTTAGCCCCCGTTTTGTGAAAAACTAAAAAATGATTCTTATCATATACTATTAGTTTGTACGAGTTTTGTACCACGTTGTACCGTTGGGAATTTTCTAAAATTCGAAACCGTTTTTCAATCGAACAATACTCTAAATTTCTACTCTGTACCCCATCTTGTACCGAATTCTAACAGGCTGTACCAATGTGAAATCACCCTGGTTTTCGGCTTTCCTTTTCACGTCATTGTACTCGATCCATCAATTTTGCTGCTTTACGCATGCCGTGTAACGATCAACGAATGCCATGTCTAACCCCCCGTGGTAAGCTACAACACCCGCCAACGTGTAATTGTTCGTTTCTATTTGCAGTGCTACGGTAAATTAATTTAACGGTTCTTTTCTATGATCCGTGAAACTTATTTCTATAAAAATATGGGGGGCTACCTTCACGTATATATGTATGTATTGATTCGCGGCATTGACGGCCACACGTAAGGTCCTTGTCTGATTTGGACGGCTCGCGATGAAGAACGCGCTGCTGCGTCGGTAGCAAAAGCAACGCATCGGACGTTACGGTCGCGTATTTCGATCGATGCGATGCCGCTAAGAAAAACGGTTACGCGATTGGGAAATCCGCAGAGTATTGGCCGTCTGCCAAAAACCAGTCACGCGAATTCTACTCCAAATACCCTAACCCACTAAACTCGTACGAATTCTAAAACGGTCTCGCAGCGAGTGTCCTCGGAGCGGCGGATTTTCCGGTCTCCTTCCTTTCTTCCTTCCTTCCTTCCTTCCTTCCTTCCTTCCGGTTTCCTACTAGATAGACTTGAAAATCTCACCATTCGCTCTGACATCGAACCCGACGTACTTCAATTTTTCGGAATGTTTTCTCGAAAATCAACCTATACCTCTTCGGGTGCCGTCAACGGAAGACATTCGATCCACGAAATTGACGTACTTGACCGCGTGGACGTCGAAATGGTGGAACATTTTCCGAAAATAGTGGTGTTGCGGTGGTCAAATGCATGGTATTTTCTGTCCGAGACCCGACGAAAGATTGCGAATTGCGGATTAAGGACAGACTGTGTACTACGAACGGAATCGAAATCGGGAACGGGAACGGGAACGAGAACGAGAACGAAAACAGAAACGGTTCGCGGTTCGTCACGCGTCACAAACGCGAACAATAACGTGTGTACATATGCAACGGATATCGTAATATTATGCGTTTCGAAAGCGTATTGTGTTTGCCCGACACCCTGAACGGAGAAAAAGAAGAGGTGAGGTGGTTGGGGGCGGGGGCAGAGGAGAGGAGGGATGTCGAGAGAGTTGCAGGTGTAAAGGAAGGGAGAGCAGGGTGAAGAAGACTGGCTTGGCTGACGTCAACGCCGAGAACGAGGGAACCACAGAGGAACATGGTGCGGCACGGCGTGGGCATCGGTGCGGTGCGATGCGATGCGATTCGATGCGTTCGCTTGAACCGCAATCACGCCGAAATCAAAGCGGATCGCAAACGGCGAACCGCGGTTCCAAACTCGTTTCTTTCGGATTTCGAGCGGTCTCGAGCATTGTCCATTTTCGCTAGCGGTTTCGACTCCGGTTCTGGCTCCGGGAACCGCGCATCCGGCTGTCGCCAAAGTCACCGTTCCGGAACCGAGCAGAGTTTCGCACGAGAGCTCGGTATACAGCCGATTCACGACCGAGTCCTGGAACCAGAGAGGAACTAGAAAGTGGAGGGAGGGAACTCGTGAAATGCTATGCATGGTTAGGAACTCGGTACCGCGTAGACTCCCTTCGTCGTCTCTGTTTCCGATCAGCTGATTCATCGCGAACGAGGCACGCGGATGTACAACGAAATGTTTCCCATCGTTCGATAAAATGCACGAACAAAGGAAACGAACTTTATCTCTTCGACGAAGATGCGCGTGTACGCGGGATCAATTTCACGCGAGCAACTCGTTTCGAAGCGTATGTATATCGTATGCACGAATGCAAGGTCCCTGTGCGTCACTGGCCACACAACCGATGCAAGCGACGAGTACACACAGTATCGAGCATGATAAAACCGATCGAAGTAGTTCTGCTTGATTAAGGATTAGGGAAGGGGTGTCGAGTTTGGCGATAGAACCATGGAATACAGCAAGAGTATCGGCTCGCATGGAGTAAAGTGACGTCGAGTCGAGTCGAGTCGAGTCGAGTCGAGTCGAGTCGAGTCGAGTCGAGTCGAGTCGAGTCAAGTATGTAGAATAAAGAACAGCTCGGTGTAGTGGAGTTCGAGGGAATAAGTAGTGGGGAAAAGGTAGAGAAGTCGAAAAATCGAGAAGAGTTTGCGCAGCAAAGAGAAGAGAGAAACGAAACGATGAAAAAGAGAAAAAGAGCGGTAGACCCAGCGAGCAGTGTTCCTAGCAGAATAGCTCTATCGCCGACACGAATGTGTGTCACGCGCCCAACATACGTCTTGTACACATAGATACATCTGCGAGCTACATAGTTTGCGTCGACACGAGCAAACGGTTCGCGGCTGCACCACGTAACGATTCGCGTCGTTGTCTATCGTCTTCTTAAGCATAACCTTGTTTAATTCTTCGTTGCCAGTGATGTTCAAGCAGGACGAAACTCACGGTTCCCGCGCGTTTCGTTCTTCTCCCAACAACGATCCGACAGGACGATTCCCGTTCGCGACATGACCCTTTCTTTCCTTCTTTCCTTCTTTTCTTCTTCTTCTTCTTCTTCGTTTATTTCGACAGAGCATCGGAGCGGTCCTGGCTCGAGGGAGATTGATCGCGATTGTAGGAGCAAACCGCCGGGTATCCTATTACATACATAACCATGTATGTATATGCCGGTTCCCGACGCGGGATCGATTTTTCTCAACGTGGAAGAGACGGACGTCGTCGCGTTTCTCGCGGCACGGTGAGATAAAACGGAAAAGATGGAAGAGACCAGGACTCGGGCCGTGAGTGTATCGAGAGACGAGGATAGCGACAAAAACGCATCGCGGTCGGTGAAAGCGGCTAGGAGAAATACCTTAGAAAGGTATACACGACTGACCCGCGTAACTTTAACGCTTCGTATGCTCGCCCGATCATACATATGTATACGTATCTATAGATATACATATACATACTTCCATTTGCCTCCGCTCCGACTCGACGTGTATTCGCGCAGGCTTCTACATACATACATATACCAACCTCGCTCGGTATCCTTGCCTTTGACATCAAACTCGTTCGAAACTTTTATTACGTTCGGTTATGGGAAAACTCGATAACAGCGAGAACAGCTACGGCGACGCCAACGGCAAACCAGTTCGAGAATTAAGACTGCTTATACGTAAACCCATTTGTCGCGACTAAAAGAAAAATCGAATCTCTCGAATCTTTCGGAACAGAGATGCCCGAGAACGTCCGATTCCTCGTGCAAAACGGAATCGTTATCGGTGTTAATCTCGGCATCTCGGGGAAAAATGGTAAACGAGATCGGTGAAAGTGGAAAATCGAGTGCCCGGTGGAACGGCAACGAATGGCTAAAAAAAAGCCAACTAATCGGGAAAGAACGAATCCCACGGTTCGATCACTTACCTTCTTCGCCACGTAGAGCTTTTGGTTTCGCAGCAACATGTACATTTTTCTCCAAACGTCGAAATATCCGCATCGTACCCACGCCAGACTCAACACCCGTGGACATTCCGCATTCTCTTGCTGCAGATATTTCTGAAATTCAAGGAAATCCGTCAAATTCAACATCCATACGTCGCCTGCTTTGACCTTAACCCGTTCGATGCGGCTACACTTTTGACGAATCGAATCGATTCTACCGTTCATGAAACGTGTATGTATACACGCTCGTAGCACCGAAAGGGTTAATCAGTTTCTGTTGAATCAAAAGCGTTGGAGTTTGCAATTATGTCGTTCGTTCAAGCTATGAATCGTTTCAACGGAACAGCCCGAAAACGGTACATGGCGGCACATGTACGATGATCGCGATACAAACTCTCTTTCCAAGATCGTTCTATACAATACATTTCGATTCGCGCGCGTTCTCTTCTAGATCTCTCGTACGACCGTGAATCGAGCGAATGCACGTTGCGGCTATGAATCGTGTAAACGCGTTAGTATACAGATGTATATAAGCTACGTTTATCCTATATTCGAATCTCATCTTCTTATAATATGTACTTCCGAGGACACTTCACCGATGTAAAACGGATGAAACGCGATTACGATGCATTCCACACGAACGATCAAAGAAACTTGATAAGTAAGTAATAAGTCGATGTAACTGTAACGTTCGCGCTTCGAACGGAGTTAAATCGATCGAACGTTATTCACCTCGAGATGGAGCAAAATGTGTCTGTGTGTGTGTAGAAAAAAAAGTGCCACCCGCGGCACAATCCGTATTTGCTAATATCGCGATCGAAAAAAATCGTTCACGATCGTTTCTACTCACTCGTAAAGCGCTTTCCGCGTCGATCAGCGTTTCACCGTTGTCCATTGCGAGGACAGCGCTGGGAAACGCGGCCATGTCGGTTGGGAAAAATTGCTGAAACAAACGTAAGATTCGAGATCGATTCGTTGTTTCCCGAAAAACACATCTGAACTGGAACAAGATTCGTTAATCGTAAAAAGGACAAATCCAATTATCCTGACAATAGCGAGATGGACCGCGTCGACGTTCGGGCACGGACGAGATATACATACAGAAAGTATCCTATGCTTCCCATACCTATAATATTCTACGTATAATAGCTACGTTTGCTTGTGTGCACGTATGTACATAAACCGCTGTCTGGTTGTCGTGATCGTCGAGGCTTCGTACCGCGCTGTGGGTAAACCGCCGCGGCACACCGCTTGCGCGAACGTCGGTGAATTATCAATCGAAACTCTAATTCGGTATGTACAATAGCACGTACGCGCACGATACATATGTAATTACATAGATTGGTTCGCTCGACTTGGGTCCTTTCCGTTGTCGGTTTCACGTTGATCGGTCAATTACACCGAATCGCGTTTTTATCCGTAAGAAAGTTGAAAGTGATCGTATGGGAGGGGGGATGGCAAGCGAAAGAAAACCGGAACAGCGCGAGTAGGTAGGTACACGGCACGATCGACTCGACGAAGAAAGAAACGTTTCTACAAACTTTTCCACTCACCTTGGGGTCCAGAAAGAATTCGTACTTGAGGAAATCCTTTCGGAAGACAAATTTCCTGTGGAACCGAGACGCGAACAGTCTCATCTCTCTGTGCACTGCAACGACGTCTTCGTGATCTTCCAGTGTACGTTCTGCGAAACCGATTCGATACGCGATACCAGAGAACGTTCGTCTTCCGCCGATTTTTCCAGAGAGGCGAATGCGCGAGCTCGAGCTCGAGCCTGCCGTCAACGCGACGCGAGAACCCGACTAATTGCGCCTCGATCCATCGAACTCGATCTTACGAAACTCATCGATTCGATTCGATTCGATTCGATTCGATTCGATTCGATTCGATTCGATTCGATTCGATTCGATTCGATTCGATTCGAGTTCGAAGTCCCAACGGTGTCGAAATCGAATGGCTAGACGAGAGCCACGAGCTCGCGCGTTTCCCTCGCGGTTCGCTCGCGGAAAAAGACGGATCCAAACGAAGCGAGGTAAATGAACCACCGCGTTAATTTTTCTTTTTCTTTTTTTTTTTTTCGCGAGGATCACGAGACGCTCACCAATTCCCAGTTCCGGCCACGCTTCCACGATCGACCAAGCGATTCCGGACACATTCTTCTTCACTTTGAGCACCTCGCACAAATCAACCGCGCGAACATTTCTCTCGACGAGCAAACTGTTCCTAGTCTTTAGATCGTCGTTGTAAAATTGCAGCTCCTCCACCTGAAAGTCATACGAACAATTCGTTAAAAGTTCTGTAACCCAAAAAACCTGTGACCACGTTATACTTGGTCGATTCGGTCGAATCGAGAACACCAGGGCGGTCGTGAACACACAGGACCAGAGGAAAGAGGAAAACACCTTTGTCACTCACTTGACTGTCGTCGCGGATTTGATCGCGGTGTCCGGTATTGTCGTTCTCGCAGTCATCGTATCTCGTACCCGGACTAGTCGTCGCGCGGTCGAACTCGAACGCGTCGTCACCCATGAAACCAAATCTCTCGTAACGTCCAACTCGGTTCGCGGATCGACCGCAAAATCCGGGGATCGCGACGCCGATTTCAAAACAAGGACACACCTTCGGCAACCAATCTGTAACACAGAAAAGTTAAAACGTTGTAAACTGTCGTAAGGTGTAAGATGTAACGATACTCCTTTTGTAGAAAATAAGGTAGGTATTGTAGATGCTTTAAGAAGAAACATCGATTCAACTACACGGGGAAGTACATATGCTGTAGGAAAATGTTGAAAGAAGACTTTAATTTTAAGCGTCAGCAATCGAGAAAAACTGGTAAAAAGCTCAGTCAGGCAAATTTCGATTAAGGATCGTTTAAAGCTTGAATGGGATCGATCGATACACCACTGCGATCAAAAACCTCGCGATCGTCGTCGATGACGATGAAAACGCCGATCGATTTCGAAGAAAATTAAGTCACACGAAGTACACTAGTGGAACGAATTACCAAGAAAATTTTCCCTAAACCGCAACCCCCGGTTGTATCGCGAGTTCGTGAGTTCGTTAAACGACGTGACGCGCACCGTTTCAAACACGTCGCGACGATACGCGATACCCTCTGGTGAAATTCGACACAGATCGTTATCGTGACAGCGATCACCTACTCACAGTTCGGCAAGAATAAAACTGTACGAATATGCATAGGAAACCGTCTTCGATGTGTTCCAATCGATTTAACCAACCATTTGTTCGGTTGATCGGTTTGGTTGATTGGTCGGTCGGTCCTTCGATTGGCCCTTCGATTGGTTTGCAAATCGATCTTGGATAAGGATAGCGAGTCGCAGCATGTTAGAGCGCATGCGTATATACATAATACTAAAATCGATCGATTCTGGTGCGCAGCAGAAGATAGGTGCCTACACCACACGCAGCTAGCCAGATAGAATTTCTTTACTTGGTTCGGTTTCGTCGCTGATTTCGCGTCACGATCGACTACGATGCGGAGCTGCGTCCGTGAAAGACAGGAAGTACCTACCCACGCCAACGTGAACTGGAAAAATCTTTTCCAGCGCGTACTTCTTGTTGTAACAACGGAATCTAATCGAACGATGCTCTTTGCCGAGAAATATACGTATAGTTTCGAGCTTTATTGGAAAAATTTTCTAGTCGCTAAAGACAGTCTTTACTTGTGTGCCACGGCGACCGAACTGGTACAACGCTACATTCTATGGCATAATTTAAAATTAAGCCCGCGTAAGATGACAATTAGATCGGTGCGCTTCTTTTCCACGCCTAGGCGTGGACATAAGCGAAAAACGATGATTCACAGTCGTCCGGTACTCGGTTGTTTTCCAATGGTCAACCGATAAGCATCACGTAGGTACGCTTAGTCCCTTCTCTTGTATCGTTATGGAACATTAAATTTAGTATTCTTTGTTGGAACGCACTTGAACTGCTTGGATGGCTTGTTTTCGGATCTTGTAACACGTCGTCGTTTATCCGTTTCTCGAATCTTTTCTCAGAAACAGTAAAAGTAAGATCGAGTAAACGCGCGCGCGCACTTTCAAAGAGACGCGCATAAAAGGACGTACAAAAGATCTACGAAGCGAACATCGAACTACATTATGTATATGTATATAGGTACGGATGGAGGATCCAATGTATTTGGAATCGAGTTCGTAGTTGGTCTTACTCCTCGTAGCGTTGTTTGTCATTTCGAGGCCGTTGCGTTCATTGGGAGGAGGAAACCGAAAAGTTTACAAGCGTCTGTCCTCTCCCTTGATTATGGTGAAACTAAAACTATCTGTAGATACTTACCAGGCGGTATTACCGTGAATAATCTATTATTATTATTATTATTATTATTATTATTATTATTAGTATTATTATTAGAAAACGAAAGAAAAATATAAAGCTTTTTTCTGGAAAAAAAACATGTACCGCGTTTGCATTGCTAGTCATGGAAGAAGGTTCACGACTCGATCTCAAGGTCGCATCGACGATAGCATCGGGATCCCGAGGTTAAAATTTCGGACTTACTGCAAATGTTCAAGCATCGTCGACGAACCTGAGAGAGCCAGGTTGCCGCCGCGGAGTCTTCACTGTCGTGCATCGTGCTGGTACGGCTGTTGCTGTAACTCGCGAGTTCCGCGCAGCTAGCCAGAAAAGAATCGCTGTAGATTCTTCTTTGGTTAATCGTTGCGATGCATTCGTTTTTGAGCGACACCGACATCGGTGTCGTCGATGCCACGGTTCCCGTTCCCGTTCCCGTTTCCATTGGTATCGTGGCGTCCATCGAAGCGACGTCGGTATTTCTTGGTTCCTTCGTTTGGACGGAAGGTTTTTCCGTTTGTGGAGCACAGTACTCGGATGTCGAGTAATCGGAAAAGCTCTTTGTACGATCTCGCGAGGTATCCTCGAACGTGATCGCAGTGACGAAAGTAAAATTCTCGACCATATCGTCGAATCTGAAACAGAGGTAATACTTGTTAGCTTCGACAATCGACGAGAAACACAACTTTTCTCGTGATACTGGAGTAGCGCAGGTAACGGAACGAAGATTATCGGAAAATACGACTGCGGTTGGCGCGCGCGTGCTCGCAGTTACGAGCGTATAGCGGTATAGTTACATACGTACATACATACATGTATAAGTAGGCATCTATGTACGTTCTTCGACATTCGTTCGCGACTAATTACGCGAACCCCTATAAGAAGAGAATGAGATGGTCGGTTAACGGTTATCGATTAAATCTTTCGTAATCGACTATATCGGCGTGTACGATTTCTAAGAAAATGTAAGTGCAATCTCGACCAAGATTATTACGATTTCGAATTCAATAATTCGAACAAATCAGGAATTAAATGACTTGTTTTTTTTTTTTTTTTTTTTTTTTTAAATAAATTCGATGGGTTCAAATTGGCATCAGATTCTCGGAACTACGAACCAAGTAACGTTAATTCTTGAAATAATAATAATAATAATAATAATAATCGTGTTTAAAGATTTCAGGGATGCTCCGGATATTATTATTATTATTATTATTATTATTAATTTATTGTCAATATTAATACATTTGTCCGATATTCGATTCATCGATTCTGATTGTGAACATCTTTGAAATCTTTAAATACAATTCTTCCTATATATGTATGTATGTACACAGAATGCCGGCGAAGACCGGGGGGTTGTTTTTCAACGTATGTTAATTGTGTATCGTTTTCGAAGTTTCGTAGAAGACTATTATAACAAGCTTGCCAAACCGGATTACGGTAAGTAGGTACGCGATGAATCGAATCTCTTTTCTTCGAGCTTCTTTGCTATCGATGCCACGCTTTCTTTTGCCTTCGGTAAATCTGCAAAACGATTCTTCGGTTTTCGATTGCTGGCAATCGGCAACGACTGAACGTCACTCGTCGCAGACGATGCCGCATTTTCTGTTCAGATCGGTTAGGTTAGACATTCCGTTTAGTTTTATACTGCTCTACGTAGGTCGGAAAATGCGTAACGGGAACAGGCGAAAATAAATTTTGAAGAAATAAAACTATAGAATTCGCAGCGTTCGAGGGAGAGCACGAATCGATCTCGTTGCAAGGTCGTTGCACGTCGGTTACGCAACGATCGCTAAAGTGTTGGTCACGCATACGCGACATTTATTCCCCTCCTTGTCCCGTTCGCCGTATATTATATGTATGTATGTGTATAATACTTCCGAACATCGTGTTTCCTCGTATAATTATTATTATTATTATTATTATTATTATTATTAATATCGTCATAATTATCGATGTTAAAAAGATTTATTACAGTCCCATCAGTGTGTACATACAACAGTAATTTTGCAAAGTAAGCTTCGGAGTAGAATAAAAGAAGTAATAGTTTATCGACTGTATTTTTAATGCGTGAGGTTTATCACAGAAAAAACACCTATACATATATGTATTGAGTTGTTAACATTATTGGCTGCAACAGGGACCCAATTTGCTGATACGAAAAAGCCAAGATTCGGCTTATCTATACGACCACGGGTCAAACGTTTAGTTAAACCACCCTAAAAGGTATATATGTATAGAATAGCTACGAGATGAAAATGAATATGATTTCCACCGGTTGAAGATAACGCGTAATGCTATCGATCAACTCGAAGACACAAAGGAGATCAAAGGCAGTTCTGCGAGCGGCTTACAAGCGACTTCCTGGTTGAGCAAGACCACGATGGTTTTGTAATCATGATTATCATGATACACCATTTTATGTCATGTCTTGTACGCAATAGATCCGAGAAGTCCGTGGTGTATAGGTATACCCCTTCGAGAAGTAGTTTATACGTAATTATGTAAATACACGTGATAACGACGGGGTCGTCGATACTGACCTCGGACGAACGAGAAAAACCTCGTGGATTCCCTGGATTTTTTTCGTAAGCATCAAGAGCGTAAGGGGTGAATTGATTCGATAAAAGGTCCTTCCGAGATTATTCCTCGACCATTCTTTTTATGTAGTTACCGAGACGTGGTGAGGTTAACGAAGGTTAACTTGCCTTTAAATTGATGGCGCGTGTCTAAATTGGTCGCGCAAAGATATACACTTATACATATGTATATGTATGTACGTAGCGGTAGCGGCGTGAGCGCGCGCGAGTCAACGAGACGTGTCTCCCGACATCTAACGATCTAACCCTAACCTAACCGGTAAAAAATTGCACACCTACACATCCAAGCGATATCGATACGACCAGTTTCAAGCACTCACGCTACGTCCTGTCCATTTCACCGCATCCAATTGTTTCGACTATAACCCGCAGCTGTCAAGTTTCCCTCAAATATGTATACCTTCGTCCAACCCCTTGACCTCGACGACGACGACGACGACGACGACGACGACGACGACGACGACAACATTCGCTTCTCGTGGACGTGTTACTCCTCGGCGGCCGACGAGCAAATCATTATCACCGAACGAGATCACGGTCAAAAAGGTCTCACTCTCTCTCTCTCTCTTTTCTTTAAACTGATTCAACGCTCGAAAAGAAACGATAAGTAAACGTAGGCGGGAATACATGGTCAATTGTTCGCTATTAAATGCGACGAAGGTCGAGATGCTTCCGACGCGACGGTTAAAGAAGGGAACGATCATCGTTTCGCGTGTCTTACGGGGCCGTCATCGACGATACCCAATTGCCGTTCGATGCGTCGCCGTCACAACACGTTCCCGTTTGTTCCATTCTGTTTGGTTTCTTTAGGTTGGCGATTAATTGCAAGTGAAAAATTGTGAATTATATTATCTCTTGTTCTTTTATCGTGTGCTCCGAATGTACCGTAGTCGGATATTGTAATAACGGTCTGCGATGTAATCGAACATGATCACACGCAACGCTATATACGTCCTGAAAAATTACAATCCCCGCCGGAGCGAAGACAAATAAGGAACGAAAAGAGATCCCTTCTCTGAATTTTCGCGCAAAGGAAAAAGAAAGCTAATAGTTCCTCCGTATCGCGAAAGCTCCGAAAGGAACCGTTCCGTTGGCTAGAGGAGAGAGAGAGAGAGAGACTCGATCTGGGTCTGCGTCGCGGACGCAGTTTCGCGAAACCGCTTGAATTTTCGCGCGTCGCGTAAAACGCGTGTATTATTGGCCAGCAGGAAAACGACGAGTACTCGACTCGGGTTCGACTTACGTCACTCGAAGATACTCGAATCCAGCCGCGCTTCGACGAACTAGTCTTTTTTTCTTGACCGTTATCGTCGTTCCCACGGTTTATCGCGCGAATTGTCCTTCTGCTCCGCGTTCGAACCACGGACTTTGCGTACGTGTTTCTCTATCGGTCGTTCCTGCTCGACCGATCCGGGTTTCCATTCGTTTCGATTGATCGAAATCTCGAGAACAGCGCCACGTCTCGTCGGTGCCGGTGTCAGGTCGGGGTCGTTGTCGTTGCCCTCTTCGTTGTACTTTTCGTTGTCGTTGTCGTTGTCGTTGTGCTCGTCGTCGTCGGCGCTGTTGATTTCGCTCTCGTACCCGTAGCTGTTTTTGTCGTCGTCGTCGTCGTCGTCGTCGTCGTCGTCGTCGTGCGTTACGATCGCGGAAACGTTGGCGCGTCGGTGATTCGACGTTTGAACAGGACGCGACGGCTGCGATCTCCGACGCAAAACTGAGAACACAGCGATCGAAACACACGGGGCAATCTCGCGTCCCGCCGCGCCACACCGCGCATCATCCTATCATCCACCGACTAGATCGCAAGCTACGGAACCACGCGGCGCGGCACGACGCACGACGCGGCGGATCGCGAGACTCTTGGTCGCCATCGAGATCCCCGCTCGTCGTTCTTCCGCGTTCTCCTTCGTCGCAATTTCCCGTGACACATACAAACCTACATATAGTTACTTACGTAGCTTTCGCGAGAACAACGCGTGTTCCTTCGAAAACCAGGCCCGGGGACGGGTGTTTGGGGGACGTTTGCGGTACGTTTGCCGAACATTTGCGAATCTGGCTGCTGCCGTTATCAGGGGTTTTCAAATCATTCCGAACGAGCTCGAAGAGATCTGTAACGTCACGGTGATCCGTCACGAGACAAACGACCATCTCCGACGGGACTGAATGGGATTTATTCGCCAGAATAACCGCGCGGCCCGGAAGTTGAAGAAAGTCCGAGAGATTTCTCTAGAGACAGAGCCGAGCTGCGCGAGAATCCAAGATTAAAATAGCGACGGGGGCTTCGTCTAAATTTATTCAAGTGGTAACGAACGTTCCGGGACGGAGGTTCTCTTCTCTGTGTACCCATCGTATTCCCATGTCGGTGTTTCGTTTGGTGCAACCTCTAAGTTCAGGGCAGAAGCGAAACTGCGAGGACGAGTGACACGCGATCGGAAATTGTTTTTCGGTTAAGTGGGAGCACGGAACGATTCGAAGCGAAAACGTTTGAAAGGGTTAGCCTCGTTAAAGGGAAACAACGGAGAAAAGAGAACGAGCTGAGAGAAAAGTCCGAGAGAGACCGAGAGGATCGCGCGCGATGGAAAATTCCGAGGAATTTTACAGAAAGTTGTGCTCGCTGGAGACGGTCCGGTCCGAAAAGAAAGGATTCTTCCGAGACTTTAGCGAGTGCGTGGCTCGAGTAGCTGGCGACACATGGATCTCGAGTGTGTTTGGTCGATTGGCCGACGACGAGGCTCGTATACGAACGGTCTTCACGGACGATAAGATAAAAGACACGGTGCTCGAGACATTGAACAGAACGAAGATTCTGTACAGAACGAAAGACGCGGAGGCGTCCAGAGCGAGAAGGCTCGAGGCATTCGAGGCGGCAGCCGCGGGAGAACGAGAAAAGGCTTTGGTGCTCTTCGGTCAGGCCGTTCTTCGCGCGCCAACCTCGTTGTCGGGTCTCTGTTTTTTCTTTCCC
>NW_015373973.1:176882-297352 GCF_001272555.1 Dufourea novaeangliae
CGAAATCTTTGCCGCGTCGAACGAACACGCGCTCGCTCTCGAAGATTTGAACACGGCGAACGAATTCGAGCTTCCGAAACGTTTTCAGTGAGTAGCAGCGAGAGTAGCGCCGACTCGAGCATGCCACGTCGAAACGATTCGTGTCGCCTCGTGTTTTCGTTCACGAACGAGAGAATTTTTGTCCCTTCAGGGTCGAATGTGCGAGGAAGAAGGAAGAATGCGAGAGACGGTTGCGGGCGAAGGAGAAAAGTCTAGTTCTCAAGATCCACGGTAAACGAAACATCCAACATCGGTAAAGTTAGGCATGCGCGATCGAATATAATGAATTTTCGAGCGAGAAATTACAATTGCGGATAATAACTTTCCGATCGTGGGGCTGGCTTGAAACAGATTGACTTTCTAGCGGAGCTACCTCGGGTGAGCTGCGGCGAACATCCGAGTATGCCGGCCGCATCGGCGCTACTGGATGTCGAGGAAACAACAACAGCGGGGAAACGAGCGATCGCGAGCAAAGAAATCGATCCTGGGGCCACACTGGTGGTCGAACCGCCGCTCGCGTCTTGTCTGCTACCCGAATTTTTCGGCACGCATTGCCACCATTGTTTCTCGCGGTAAGTATATTCGTCCACGTTTCCGATCACGGCACCGTTCTTCACTTTCAAACTTTCTTTCAGACTGAGAAGACCCATAGGATGCTCGAATTGCAGCAGCGTCGCATTTTGCAGCAGAACGTGCCGTGACGAGGCGGTGACGAGCTATCACAAGTACGAATGCAAAATACTGGTGCTGCTGATAGGTAACGACGAACACGCGACGAACCCCTCGAAAAGTAGTTTGTTTGATTTCTCGGGGAATTCCTTTAGGCTCGGGCATGAGCGCTCTCAGCACGCTTGCTCTGCGAATGGTCACGCAGTCGGGTTCGCGCGAGTGCGCAAGCATCGGTCGCGCGTTGAACCGACGGAACGGAGAAGACGACCACCGGAAGACCGAGGATGAACCTGAAACGAAATCGACGACGAAGCCAAGCAGATCGGCGAAACGACGAATTAGAAAGAAAATGTTACGGGACTCGAAATACCAGAGAGAGAAACCGGATACCGAAAACGGGGCCGTGACCGAGAACGTATCGATGGACGAGAAGAAGGAACAAGAATCCGTTGACCTTCGAGCATACGGGCTGGAGATGCACGCGAACCGGAGAACGGCCGAAGACTTTTTCGAAAGATCGTTGATGGCGGCTTTCCTTCTCAAGTGCCTGCAGAGAGTGGAGTTTTTCGAAAATCCAACGGCCGACAACGGTACGAAATTATCACGCGAGAGATTCACAAGCCTGGAGTGAGAATGTGATTTCGTACGCGGCTGCCTTTTCAGAAGCACCGACTCAGTTGGAAATTCAAGTGGGCGCCCTGTTGCTGAAGCATCTTCAGCTGTTGCAGTTCAATGCTCACGAGGTGTTCGAGACTCGAGTAGGAACGGAACATCGGTTTCGCGGTAGCAGGCCAGTTTACATTGGCGTGGCGATCTATCCGACAGTGGCTCGCTTCAACCACGACTGCTATCCAGCTGTAACCAGGTAAAAAATACTTGGTCGCCGTCGCGTAGGTAAACGAGAGAAACAGATCGGATCGCGGAGAACTTTCAGATCCACACCTTGAACCACGCGCAATCGCGTTGCAATTATAGGTACTTCGTCGGTCGATCCATCGTGATTCGAGCGACTCGCAGTTTCCGTGTAGGAGACACGATCGCCGAAAATTATGGACCGATATTCACCAAGAGAAGCCTGGAGGAGCGGCAACGAACTTTGGCCGGAAGATATTGGTTCCGATGCGAGTGCACGGCTTGTCGCGAAAACTGGCCCCGCTTCGATACAGCGTTGACGAACGACGACGCGCGGCTGAGGTGAGTGCTCTTTCGATCCGAGCATGCTTAAGTAAAATAAGTATACACGCCCCAGCAACGACGCTACCAACCACCGTGGAGCATAGCGAGGGCACGAGAAGGTGACGAGTCGACCAACAAACGCGATAAACAGGGGCTACGCGGGGTTATCTATCGATATTACTCTTTGTAAAAGTCGAAACGGCGATTGCGTCGCCCGACCGCGCCGCCCGCCCGGGAAGAAATCGCGCATAACTGTCTGCCCAAGGCCACGGCATTTCGCGAAATTCTTCGCCTTGGATACTTCGATAACGAGTGTCCAGTGGCTCGGCCACGTCTTCAAAAATCCCCGAAAACTAACGTATATCGCGACGTGACCGTCGGAATGCAAATTAACCGTTTCGACCGGTAATTATACGCACGTTCACGAGTGCAATCATTGCCACGATCATCCACGCGGGGCAATTCTTCCCAATACATATTCTATTATTATCCAGTCACCGATCGTCTCGAACGAACGGCTGCGTTTTCAACGAATTGCTGCCGTAGATGCCCGACACAAGGATGCCGGAAGCTTCACCGAAGACCACGAGATACGGGCAAATCGATCGAGTGTTCGGCCTGTCGACGAACAATCGATCTACGCGGATCCCTCGCGTCTTTGCGCGAATGCGAGGATCTATACGGGCAGGGGTTCGCAGCAATGGACCAAGAGCAGCTCGAGCGGGCTTTGGAAGCGTTCCTCGAAGCGGCGAAAATCTTTCACCGAATAGCCGTACCGCCCCACAAGGACACACACTTGGCCGAGATCGCGGCGAGCGCGTGCATGGCTGACGCTGGCAACGTCCGGAGACAGACTCCTCTCCTTTCATCGGAATCGAAGCCGGACGATTCACACGTTCGCCAACGAAACGCGATACACTTCTGAAAACCCGCTCAACGCCTAATCAACATCTCGCCAACCTGTATTTACCTACATCCTTCCGCTAGTCTGCAATCCTCTTTTTCCATCTGCCGCGATGCCGAAACAGATTTGCTCCGTCGACCGATCAATTTTTCCCAACGAAAAAACAATCGAGATTCGGCATCGATATCAACTGCTTTCGTATCTCGTATGTGCACAAAACACCCGTTCAATAAAGCTTCCCCTGTCGCGCGTTATCCCGTCGAATTTCCCGACAAAATTCAAATCGATTCGATCGATTCTAGGGACGCAAACGTTAACGCGATTCTCTCTGCGCCCCTTCCTGTCAGGTGTCTGACGAGAACATGTACATAAAGTTATCGCAACATTCGTTCGAAAAGAGCCAGACAAAGGCGGGGACCGCACAAACTCTGTCGCGACCTCCGACAAACTAGGAAGGCTTGGTTCTAATCAGACAGTCTCTCGACTCCCGACGCGACGCGATCTTACACGCGCAACGCTCGCGTTGCGTAATTTCACTTTCGTACTACGTAAGCTCAACGATAAATCTGGAATCGTACAAATTTGCGCGTAAATTTACGTGCAAGCTACACACGTTTAGGTACACTCTATTCCAACAAACGATGCATAAAGCTCGTGGTTGTAACGTTAGCCGATGCGTTGATAAAATATTATCACTGTAAACGAATCTTTGTTTTTTTAAAATCGATCATCCCACAATGCTAACAATAAGGTCATTCGACGCCAAGTCGATCACTTTCCTCCCTCGATGTCTGGGATTTTCTTCAAAATGAGATAGGATCTAGTTCACGTGGAACCAATATTTAAGAAATACGAGCCTTTGAATTTTCTGATTTTTCCCCATTTTCATGAAAATGGATTGTACTTGTGAATTTATATCTCGGAAACTGTTTATCGCATTCGGTTCGTTTTTTTTTTCTTTTTTTAATCGAGAAGATTCAGCCTTTCCAATGAAATTGTTTCAGGTTGAAAAATCATTTTGGCAATAGGTATCGACAACTCTAAAGAAATTGTTATTTTGAAAATTTCGGCTCGAGATGGCGATTTTACAAATCCGACAAAAATACTACAGTATTCGTTCAAATGTTTTCCATAAAATAAGCCTATCGGTAGATCAGTAAAGTTAGTACTCAGTAAGCGTCCCGGTTCAATTAAAAAAACCGTGCGTCGTGCCAGGGATTCCGTCATTACGGTCGCCTGACCGTACTGTTACCACTCCAGAATATTTCAATTAGGTCTAAAAACAATATCGATAAGTCTCGTGCTTGTCTTAGTTCGCGATTAAAACAAACAAGGAATCAATCCAATTTCCTGTATTTCTTAAATAAATTTGAACTGGAAAATAGATGACTTAAACCCCCCTTTCCCTAATCCCACGTGAACTAGATCCTATCTCATTTTCAAGAAAATCCCAGACATCGAGGGAAGAAAGTGATCGACTTGGCGTGGAATAATCCATCCCGCAACTGTGATCTCCGTGTTACGTGTTAACATTTTCCGAATGATCGGTACGTGGCATCAATTCCTCAGCGAGTTTTCTATGAAATCCACGAATGAAGAAGAAAAGGGAAAGTGACAATTCAGGGTAAACGAAATACAGTCGATATTCGGTTCGTCGATTTTGCGATTTTTTTGGCATTTATTTTTTTTAATGCACATGTTTCGTGAAAAAATTAAATTCCGTATATGAAATTACCTTTTTCGAAGTTTCGCGTTTTGGTACAAAATTCACTGGGCTGGAAGGATTCGGGTGTCTGAGAGAAAGGAAAAGGATAGGGATGAAGAGGGGAATGGGGACACGGATCAGAGGCAGTCACCGGACGACAGCTCGAAAGCACATGGACGAAACACAACGAAACGAAACGAAACGAAACGAAACGAAACGGAACGCAACGCAACGCACCGCAACGCGTCCACCAAAATCTCTTTTTTCAAGAATCATACGTTGTTTGGTTAGTTTCGGGACACGCTACAGATCAAACTACGAACTTATCGCAAAAAGAAAAAAGGCAATCGAAATTAATTGACCGTCGCGTAGCGGTGCGCGGATGCGTCGTCGTCGTCGTCGTCGTCGTCGTCGTCGTCGCGGCCCCACGCGAGTTCTCCGGAAATGCAAGCAGTGCCGGCGGCGGAGGGATGCTCTGAAGCGAAACTGTCGTTCACCAGAGAACGGTCGAGGAGCACGTCGCGAACGCTCGCGTTCATTTTCACGGCTTCGAGTTCGGTCGAGCGCGCGAGGACATGCTGCCTCGATAAAACTCTCGAACGATTTTCATCTCCAATCGACCGTAATCGTAGAACAGTTTCTCCGTTGCGACGAGCGCGGCCGAATTTTCAACCGTAGCAGTCAACGAAACAAGAGGGACGAGCCAACCGTCCCGAATATCGCGTTACGTGTATATCACGCTCGTACCTTGGTACGTTCGATTTTTCTTGTACGTACAATTTCTGTTTCTTTTTTTTGACTTCGATATTCACTTTCAACACATGCATTGTTCTTTTTTTGCATTCAATTACAATGTTTGCATCCTAAGCGTTACTTTCTTTCTTCGCTCTCTTTCACTCTTCTCCTCGTCGCTGACGACGCACCCCTTTCCTTTGCTTTCCTTCTACTTTGTACTTTGTGGGAGTGCTATAGCTCGATCGTAACTTTTCAATGGGAAAACGAACGAACGAACGAACGAACGAACGAACGAACGAACGAACGAAAGACGGTTCGCGTATCTACGCATTTTCTACAAAAGTTGTCACACGTGTTCCGTATAAATTATCAAAATTCACCGAAAAAAAAAACCCTGATCGTGCTTTACTTTCTCCCACTCGGCACTGTACTCACGCGCACACTCTCCTCGCATTTTCCGTCTTCTTTGTCTGCAATATTTTTCAACCGTGAAAATCTTATCGCGAATACGCGTCGAATGACAAAAGCGCGAACCTTCTCATCGACTAATGCAAGTAACTCTGCGACGACGACCGGGAGAACAACGATAACGACAAACAACGGCGACAAAGAGAAAAAATAAAAATAGATCTGATATTTTTGGAACAAACAAAAAAAACTTATTTAGCTGTAACGAACTGCATGGAAATTTCGAAGTATTTTCAAAGAAAATTGTACATTTTATTTTCCGACGATAGGACTACAAACTAAAATTTAAAAAAGTAGTTTAGTTTTCATGCAAAATTATATAAATAACTCTCTCTCTCTCTTTCTCTCTCTCTCTCTCTCACACACACACACACACACACACACACTCTCTCTCTCTCTTTCTCTCTCTCTCACACACACACACACACACACACACACACACACACTCTCTCTCTCTCTCTCTCTCTCTCTCCGTGTGTGTGTGTGTGTGTGTTTCTCTCACTCGCACAACTCTCTCCCTCTGTGTGTGTGTGTGTTTCTCTCACTCGCACACGCTCTCCCTCTCTTTCATTCTGTCTTCTTTCACTCTTTGTCTCCCTCTTTCACATTCTCACTCCATCGACAAATTGTAGATTTGAATCGTCAATCGAGTCGTAGCAAAATGACTACGATTCCTTTGAATCGTACATGATCGACATGCGCGAACTTTTGAAAAGCTGCGCGAGCATGAAACGTCGTCGATCTGAAAACCGCGAAGAATTGATTGAACGTCAGGCCCACCAGGGGCATCGGTCGAATTATCGTCCAGGCCGATCGTACAAGCAACATCGCTACAACGATCGAACCGGAACGTTTCGCATCGAATATCTGGAAACGAACTGAGAATTCTAGCTTGTTTTCGAATTCTCGCGATCGAAGCCGTGGAACATGCGAGGATCGAGGAAGATAAAATCAACGCGTCGAATCGTTGTTCTTTGAAGCGAATTGAATCACGCGTTCCGAGAAACGAAAGAATTTTGAGAGAATTTCGAAACAATGAAGCCAGCGCGTCGCGAACGCAACTACTTTCGTCGCTACGCGTTAATATATGTAATTCCGCGCGTATTCACAAGTTTATCGATTCTGCGTACACACACGACAAAAAAACTCCACAGGTATCGTATTGAACTCAAAGACGTGTACGTACAACGATCGAATGCGTCTCGTTGAAGAAAAATTAAAACATATGAAACAATGAATACGCAAAAACAAGAACAAAAATAGCAGTTTCATCGATCAAGATTGCCCTATCGTCTACACCGAATTGGTCGCAGTCGCGATTTTCATCTTTCATTCCGTCTGCCGTCTCGCCGATATTGTTACGCGCCTGTCGCCGTTTCATTCTCGGCTCGATGAAGCCGGCCGCACACGTCATTTGGTAATATCTTCGACCAGTACAGTTGCGCGATCGAATGAATGCGCGCGTCTTCGCTGCACGATATCGGCCGCTCGGTCGTTGTCGCTCTACCGCCATCTTCTTTCTTCGCGACAAGACTTTCCAACGAGAGTATCGTCCACCTTGAGGCATCGAAATCCGGTGAAATCTCGCGCGAGTGCAAGCGCGAGCATTTCTTTAGGAGAGTGTGGAGTACTGTGGATTCATTGGTTTCTTAACCCTTCTTCTTCTTCCTCTTTTTTTTTTTACATTTTTTGTTAAATTCTTTTGTTATGTTGTTGTTGTCTTAGTAGTTGTTGTTGTTGTTGTTGTTATTGTTGTTGTTGTTGTTGCTGCTGCTGCTGCTGCACTGTTGTTGTTGCTTCGGTGTATAACGGGTGTTGGTGTTGCTTGTTAAAAGGAGTGGTTATATCGTGGTGGTACCGTTGCTGTTGGTTAAGCGGTGCTTTCGGTGGTAGTGTTCTGGACCGGTTGGCTCTCCTGCAAAAATGCAACGATCCGATCAAACGATTCGTCATTTTACTGGTACGACCGAGTTAGTAATGAACGTCACGCGTGGGATTTCGAGTCACCGCCCACGCGCTTAGCGTCAACAAGAAAGTCGCAATTACGACTGACCACGATCGTATGGCGAAATGAAAACCGTGCGAATAGAGGAAACGAGACGAAGTAGGAGAAAGCAATTAGTCGGACAGTGACGAGTGAACGAGGAGCATGCCGTGAAATCGTAGGAAATGTTCGTAGATAAGGAAATGAAGAACGTTACGCAATGGGAGGCGCTGGAACAACAAAGAAAAAATAAGCCACGTTACCTGTGGAGCAGGGGCAGCGGCAGGTGCATCCTTATCATTAGGTGCATCCAACTTCTGCTGCGACTGAAATGAGCACAAAAAGAGACGTGCAATAGTGTGTGCCAAGCGCTACGCCACATTACGAATGTTCGTCGGCGCATCGTATTCGATCTGTCGACGAACGAGACAAGTATTTACGAGTGGTTCGTGTTCGAGGAAAAGCCAGGTTTGGGTTAGGGGATGCAACGATCCGAAAACCTCGATCTTACTGATATTACCGATCTTAGGACAGTCGCGCATAGCGACGATCGATTGCTACAGTCACGTTACGCGATAAGAACTCCCGGTGGTTCTTTCGGAAGCTCCTTCTCCCTTTACATTCCGTCGGTATACGCGTCAACGTTCCAAGACTTATCGAAAAATGGGGAACAATGAACGATCGTCGCCATCGCTGCCACCACCGCCGCTACCTTGTTAAATAAGTCACAGGCTTCGGGAAAAGTCTTGGCGATTGGGACTCGTGGACGCGGAGAGACAGGAATGGGACTGATTTTGTTGGTCACGTATCGTTGATGGACTCTGTTAATTGCTTGCTGGCTTGTAGTTGGCCGTGGCTGCCTGACTACTCTCCGCTTGTACCGGGGTCGAGGTGCTCTCTGCCGATCATCAACCGATATCGAACCACCGCATTCCTCGTCGTCGATTACCTAAGTCGAAGTATTTTAGGATTCGGAGAAATCTAAGATAAACAGGAGAAGGAAACAGAAAAGGAAAGGGAAAGTGAAAGGGAAAGGGAAAGGGAAAGGGACAAAGTAAAAGGAAAAGGAAAGGGGGAGAGCAAAAAGAAAGGAAAGAAAGAACGATCGAGGAACAACGAAACGGTGTTCCGATCCTACGAGAAAGAGAAACAACATCGTGCTATCGTCGAGTAACGCGTATACAGTTTCGTCCCTCCTGGGAAAGCATCTCGAGAACAAGTGGACAAGGTAGAAGGAAACGCGCGAAGACAAAGAAAAAGCGGAAACCGTGCGATAGAACCGAAAAGACCGAAAGACAAAGCGCGAGTAACTAAAGAGAATGAAACGTTACAGACTTTTGGTTGTCCATCCTGGCTACGAGGCCGACGAGGTGGTCCACCGCCCCTTCCTCCGCGGAAATTTCGGCGATAGTAACGACGGGCAGGTCCACCGCGACCACGGCCACCGCCGCCGCGCGGTACACCCTCGCCTCCCGTACCCTCGCCGCCTTGTTCTCCGCCTTCACCGGAATTATCGGCCTGTTGCGCCGATGGCCCGGTCCGCCGAGATCCACGGTAGTAGCTGTCGTATTGGCGCCGGACTCTGTACCGCCGCTGTTGACCACCGCCCTCTCCGACGTTAGTTTCGTCCCCGGTCTTGCCCTCACCTGTTCAACCAAATACATTGGCTTACACATCTTGGATCACACATATGTACCTACAAATCGCTCACAAATCGATCTGTTATGCTCGCGTTTCGTTCTCTTTGCACGATACTACTGCGATGAATATTATTGTACGAACCGGCTTCGTAACCCTCCTGGCCCTCGCGAGGTCTGCGTTGAGTTCGAGTGTTCCCACGTCTCTGATTGGTGAACCAATGAACTCCACGATATCCGCGTCGCTTGTCGGCAGCGTAAGGCGATCCTTTTACCGCTTCCCCGGAAGGACCGGTAACATTGGCCGCTTCGTCACCTTTCTCGCCTATTACCACGTCGAATTCGACCACTTCTCCGTCACCGACGCTACGAACGGCCTTCCTTGGGTTGTTCTTCACGATAGCCGACTACGGAAACGGAAACAATTACGAGTGATGAAACAATTTTCAAATTTTCCAACTCTTCCTACCAACTACGAAACTACGGAACTACGAATGTACTCACTTGGTGGACGAACACATCTTCCCTGGTGTCATTCCTGAAACAGACAAGCGAGAAGATTAGCTATTAAATTTCCGCGCGAACCAAGCTCGCGAGTCACTGACTTGTCGCTGCGCTGTCTCTTTTTTTCGTCAAGAGACATTGTGCATCTCGGAACATGGATCGTTCGAACATCTCGAGACGATCCAATGGGTAGCCGGACGCGAACGTTTGTATACCACCTGATAAACCATCCGTCCGACTCGCGAATAATACCGCGAACAACGGTGCGAAAAAATGGTGGCGCGGCGCATTCAACTTTAATGATATCTGTTTTGAGAGCCAAAAAAATGAGAGAATTTCAAACGGTCGTGGTTCGATTTACAATTCAATCTGTCTCGTCGCGTCTGGTCTTGCCGTATTTCGCTGCATTTACATCAATGGCAATCATCGTACGGTTTGTCCCGATTCTCGTGCCGGGTATCCGTTAGAAACATCTGATAAATCTGCGACAAGTTTACGCGCGAAAGCAAAGTCGCTTCGAATCTCGGCGGCACTGCGAGGCCGAGAGAGGAGGGGTTAACGAGTCCCGCATCGAAAAGTTTGGCGAACAGCCAAACGCATAGATCGAGAAGTGGCTAGAAATAGCAGAGGATCGAGAATCGGAAAACGAAGTATCAGTAAAGTACCGTGCTTCTCGCCAGGACCTTCTATACTTTCCCAACAACAACAAGTCGAATTGATATTTGGTTTGATCCTGCGTCGAAAAATTTCTCCAAATGAACCCCGTCGCGAATCCATCTCGAATGTTGGAAGACAACTATTTATAATATGTATTGGCGCACTAGTAGAGAACAATAATAGATTGGCCCACGTTTACAGAAAAAATGATGTAATCACAACAGGTTCAACAATACACGTTACTATTCTTTTTGTAAACCAAAACCAACGTTCAATGCGTCTACGATTGAACGCGAGTCCATGTTGTTAACTGGTACGTATTTCTTCTCGAAAACGTTTCCCTTAAACAGAGGGATGGATATCAAATGCGATCGTCGGATGAGTTTCCCATCGACGTCCGAACGTGGTCTTCCATATCGATAAATCAAATTTTAGAGAATCTATCGCGATGCGCTTGAAGTCGTCGAAAGCCAACAACTCGGAAAAAGTGAAACTCTACTACGAGAAACGACAGTTATTACTAACCTGTTGATGAATCCGTATCCACTCTTCACGTTGAACCACTTCACAGTCCCGGTCACTTTGGTAGCTGAAACCCAGCAAAAGCGAAACGCTCTAATTAGGTATTTGCCGTGTAACGCAGCACCGCGCTGTACTGTACGATGGCCGCGATTAAGCCTCCCTTTTCAGAACACGGCCGTACCTCCCCCTATACTTGTTCCCTCGATTCGTTACCCTTTTGAACTTTATCGAAGTCGCTCTTGAAACAATTTCAACGGCAACGCGCAACGCCGCGGAAAAATATCCACCCAAACAAATAGAATATTCCATGAGAAGTATTTCGAGAAACCAAACGCTTCAGAGGTGTGGGGGAGTGGGGGAGCTTTCGAACCGCTTTTCTTCCTTGAAGTTCCAACGTTTCACCGGCGGTACCGTTCTATTTACCAATCGACCCAACCCCGATCGAGACCGCGTGATCAGTACCGCGAATGTTTACATCGTAGGAATTGAGAACGACATTCACAGGACAGTTAATACGTTAAAATTTTAAGGGTTGTGTTCATTAACGGTTTCACGATTCTCATTTTGGCAAACAGCTGCTCTTTCGAATAATCCTTTTCAATGTTTAATTCAATCGCAACAACCGACTCCGATTCTCCTTCCACAAGTGCAACAACAGTTCGAGAGACTGTATTCCTATAATGCAATTTTGTTCGTAGTTTCCGATGTTCCTTTAATGTTTTTCACGAATCATATACATATATCCAATGTCCGAAAATACAATAACAAAGCTCGAGAAGTAATAAGCACTGTACAGTACGTGGAGTCGATACGCTCCGAAAAAGAATCTTTGAAACGGTCCGGCTTTCAAAAATCATCCTCCAACTTACGTAACGAAACAGTGCTCGTTAATTACGAGAAATACTGTATAAAAAAACGTGAAGGCGAAATGTTCCGGGAGAAAATTCGCTGATACTTGATATTTTCATTTTGACTGGATTTCAGACGGAGAAAAAAACTAGTAGCATGCGTCGACGTGTTCCGGTTTGAAAAGCGTTTGTCGCATCGAATTTCCACAAGATTTCGATGAATTTTAGAGCAAATACGAACGGAGAGAGAAAAGATCGAGGGGGTCAAAGAAATAGAGATACTGATAAACATAGACACAAATAGATAGACAGACAGATAAAGAGAGAAAAAGACATAGAGGAGCGCGGCGGGGGGGGGGGGTAGGGAGGGAGGGAGGAAGAGAGAAACTCCATGCAAAAGAATGGACGGAGACGAGCGGATGTTGAAAAGGGAAATACATGGATTTGGATCGGAGTAATCACAGCGGTATACGAAAAACTATCGGTTTCACGTAAAACGAAATTACCCGGCGTATACACAGTGCACGACGTACACGCCGGCCGCATGCCACATGGTTGAATGTCTGCTGCTTGTAGACGCCATTATTGCACGCGGACGATACAGCAGAGACGAGTTCGCCGCTCTCTCTTTTGGCTAAAATTTTTCTCCGCAAAGATGCTCGGTCGCAATCTCTGAGATAAATAATGTGTTCACTCACCGATGACCAGCTTCTGCTGGACAGCCTTTGGTTGTTCGGGCTGTTTTTCCGGGTCAGCCATGGTGGTGGTGTTCAGGTGTTAAGACACGCCGCTGCCGAACCTAGATGTTCCCGTCTTTCTGGTCGTGGTGTTGGTTCCCTTCTAATGTTCCCAACATGGCTGCGCCTCCAGGCGACCGTGCAAACATCCTTCCTGTCTAACGAGCGTTCTGATAGGTCGACTCACGAACCAGCTTCCTCGTTCGACCAATCACGCGCGGAGTTTCACGGAACGCGCGTGACGCACTCACGCGCTATTTCCTTGCTTTCTCGCTTGCTCGTTTCCTCGATAGCGTGCGCGCCAGTGTCCGTTGCATTGGCAACGTGTGGCAACGTGACCGATAATAAGGGACTTTATCTTTATCTACTTTATCGTTGGGTATTGCTTCGCTTCGAATTACTGTATTGCTCTCTCATGCTTGTCAATCCGTACTTTCGCACTGGTGAACCGATTTATCTACTTACACAAATTTATTGCAATCGTTGAGAGGGTAGTTTTTCTGACTTTGTTTTTCGCGGTGTACAACGTTGTTCAAGCGATGCTCTAATATGCCTGTGTAGCTCGATGGTCGCGCGCGCGGTGGAAATATAATGCACCTATCCGGCCGCGCCAAAACAATTCGCGGGAACAGGCATGTACTTGTACATATACATACTTACTTGTGCTTGTGTCCGTTAAACATTTCACATGCATACTTATTAATCATTTACCACGATCGATGCTTTTAAACACTTTTAAAGCGCTCACGCGATGGACCACGATGTATATTAAATTTTCAAATGTGATGACTGTTAAGTGAAACGACTTTAAATAAATATATTTGCATCGATGAGTGTATAAATGCAACGCGAGAATACGACTTCCTCTTTCACGAAATATACCAAAAACACCGTAGATCTACAACGAATTTCTTCGAAAGTACGCACGAATTCGACGTTAATACCATAAAACAATACCGGTGCATATTTTTACCGAACACTTTGAACGCGTGAGATGAAACACCCGCGAGATCTTCAGCATACATATATACTTATGTCTCTATTCTTCACTCCAATTAAGGATAGAACCAAATTACAAGAAAACCACGTGACTTTTACAGGAGCGTACCACGGCATTGCAGTATTCATTGAAAAAGATAAACTATTCGGTCTAGCTTAAAATCAGCTTTTTACAAACTACAATTGATTACATATTGTACTATAAATTAATAAAAGAAAGAAATTCGGTGAAATTTTTTGCCAGTTGAAGGTAAAGAAATTTAGTACGGCCTTTTGACTTATTGCATATATGCTCCTGTCTGACGCTAAATGTACTTATTTACAATTAGCAATACCTTCCAGTCCATCGCGTGACAAGACGTTGTGTTGTTATGGTTTGATCCATGCCTAATTGGAATGAATATATACATATATGTATATGTACCATCAGTCATCACGAGCAAACTCTGTTTCCGCTAGAGGAAAAAACAGCGTAGAAGAGGCTCCTACTACTTGATAAATTTATTTTAAGTAGTGAAATACATAAATGTTAAATAGAATGTTATTTTGACATAAATTTCAGTAACTCGCGAGACCAAGTGGTACGAGGACCTTCCTCTATGTCACTTTTTCCTTTAATGAAAGTCGAGTTTGCTCGTGGGGGTATGTTGTAAGGTTCAAAAGTTACCGGCCTAAATCTGATTTACTCCATGAAAGTAAATGTATTTTAAGAAATCTACGTAAGTAATGAATAACAATATTATGTAAGTCATAAGTAATGAAAAATAGGAATAGTACTTTTAATTTTTCTCAAACGAATCAATATTCATACGAAAATCTTCCGACCTTACTATGCTACGCACCTATGTACATACATATAGGTATACATACGTGCTGGGCAAGAACGATAATATCGAGAATCGCACGCATCGCTTTGCAAAAAAAAGTAGTTTATAAGGTCGAAGTCAAGTGGACAAAGTTTGTTGCACAAGAAAGGATTCCAAGAATAAATACTACAAGCATAAGGTGAAACTCGAAAAGTGTCGGCGTTCGTATTTACGACGTTTTTTTAAATTGTACATTTCGTGAATACAGCGCATTTTCCTGTCAGTTCTTTTTTCCTGTTGGAATGAGTGAAGCAGAGTTTAAAACAGTGATAGATAAAAATCTGCTTTAACGTTTTCCTATGTACAAAGTGAATACAATTAACAATGACGGTAGATGTATTTTAAAACGATAACTAGTCATTGGTTGAATAAGTGGTTCGTTTTGAAACTGAAACAGTATCGACGCGTCGTTTCTTATCGATGTAATTCCGTGGTATTGGAATTGACGAAACCACGAGCGGATTCTTGATCGTAACGTAGCTGAGAAATCGAGTGCCGTCTCGATGAATAGATTTACATTCTCAATCATCTCGGTTTCCTCGTTCGAACGTTTCTCGATCTAGGCGCGGTGGATCCACTCCCAATGCTGAACATGCCGGGCGTCGACGCGTTGAACGTCGGTGCACTAGTTGTCCCGAAATTGATGGTTGGCGTCGTCGGTGGTGCGGAAAAATTGAATCCTGCAGCTATTTTGAAAGAAACGAAACATTAGTCACGTAACGACAATTGGATAAAGAAAAAAAAAATAGAGAAAAACTGGAGATAATGTAGATGGTAACCTGGCTTTGAAGTGGTTGCATTGAATTGAAAAGTTGTAGACGCCGGTGCGGCGGTGTGGCTGTTCGATGCGTTGTTGTTACCGCTAAAGGGGAGGGTGGTCACTTGCTGGACTGGCTTTTGGTTTGCGCCAAAGGTGAATATACCGGTGTTGTTGTTGTTGTTGTTGTTGTTCCCGGTATTTACGTTTCCGGATCCAAATGCGGTTGTAGACACATTCGATGCGTTAAACGGTGTGACTTGACCAAACGGCAATGATGCTTTGTTGTCGCCGAACGCGGGAGTGGGAGCAAGAACCGGGCCGGAAGTGTTGACCGATGCAACAAACGCCGCATTCGTCACGCTCTGTCCCGTAAAACTGTTTGAGGTAGACGGATTGAAGACCCCTCCGTTAGTAGTCCCGAACACGGAAGTTGCGGGCGCGGACTCTGTGCCAAACGCGGTAGCCCTGTTGCCGAAAGTTTGTGACGCTGCTATAGAGCCGATCGTAGAACCGAATATTGGCGTAACAGCGTTGCTCGAAGTACTCGTGGTGCCGAACGTGCCGATTGTTGTCGATTGCGGTCCGAACAATGGAGTGACGTTACTGCCAAACGTGCCTGTTGTATTTTTAAAATTCCCAGGCTGAAACTGAGCTAGGCCAAAGATATTTTCCGTTGTTCTAAACGTGGTTGCCGTGTTCGCACTAGAGAATAAATTACTGCTTGTTCCAGTTCCAGTTCCAGTTCCAGTTCCAGTTCCAGTTCCAGTTCCAGTTCCGGTTCCTCCTGAAGCGGATTTGTTCGCGATGGAGCCAAATATAGAAGGGGAACTCGTACATGTTACTCCCGACGAAGGCGTAGTCGAAGTATTTGAAAAAATAGACGTAGAACTGGCGGAAGTTGTGATAGCGCTTGTACTAAAAAGGGCTGGAGCGGACGTACTCGGAGCGACAAAGATACCCCCGCTACCAGTTGTAGGTAAAGTCAAAGGAGTACCAAATACTGGCCGACTGTTTGTCGTTCCGAACACTGACCCTGTCAATGTAGTTACCGCGTTCCCGAATATCGAGGTAACACTCGGACTGAACTGTGCACTGCTGCTGCTGCTGCTGCAGCTGCTGATGCCGCTGCCACTACAACTGGTTAACGAACTTCCAAACGTTCCGTCCGTGTTTGTGCTCGTGTTGCCGGAACCGCCGAATACAATTGGGTTCGATGTTCGTGTTAACACGTTGGTGTTCGCGGTGGTGGCCACTGTGCCACCAAAAGTAAAACCATGTTTATTCTGCGATGTAGTCGAAGTAACTGCGCCAAATGAAAAGGTCGAAGTGACAGTCGAGCCAAATGGGGGCACAGTGGTTTTTGCGACTGATTCGAATCCGATGGTGGGTAAGGTATTCGATGAAGAGCCAGACTGCAAAGATGCTTGGTTCGTACCCGACGTCGGAGCCAGTTGAGAGTTCGATACATCTCCAACCTTAACGTTGCTTTGCGGGGTGGTTTCTCTAGAGCCAAACAAGTAACCGGTTTCAGGTTTCATAGGCGGTACGATGATGTTTTTATTTCCGAACGTAAACAACGATATCGGTGCCGTGCTGGTCGTAACTATCGAAGATCCCGTTGTTGCAGACGCACTCGCTGCTAGTATATTTTGCCCTTTTCTTTCTACGGTATTGGTGGTCGGTACAGTTGAAATCACGGCAGTCGGAATCGCCGAAGTGAAAGTCGCGTTCTTGCTTCCGTGCGCCGTATTCGAAACCGACGAAACTTTTCCCACCGCTTGCGAATCACATATCCGACTATTCGTGTTGGTTTTTGATTCAACAGGGGCTGGTGTGATCACTGGAACGGCTGAAGGCTTGAACGTTGCGCCAGAAATGTTCCCGAATGTATTTGGCGAGGACATCGTGGAAGCGGAAATCAAAGGAGCTGTGGATGTAGAAACTTGATGATTTGAAGGAACATTGCCAAATGTAAATGTCCCGGGTGACGAAATAATTGTCGTCCTAACGACAGTTGTCCTGGAAAGCTCGAAATTCTGAACGGTTGAATTCGAACTCGTCGCCTGTACGCTCACAGAGGGTGAAAGAATCGGATTTCCGGACGTGACCGTAAACGTAGTTCCGGATGTCCCATCGGACACCGCGTTCGGTTCAGAAACTGTAACGTTTTCGATTTTTGTTCCGGAAACGTTGGCACTTGAAACGCTGGAATTCGACGAGGTTTCTTTGGTCGGTAGATTGAAAGCTACGTGCTTCGGAGACTTAGTCCCTGGGCTAGGTGCGACGGCCGATGTAGAAATAGGCGTGGTATTTACATTCGTTGTGGTTGTCGAAGAATTAAGAGTGGCACAGGTCACCGGACACGGGACGGACTTGACTGAGTTTACTTCTTCCGCTTGAATCACCACGTCCGGATTGATTTTACTAGTTGCTAAAAACACAAACAAATCACTGTTGTTAAATCACAAACTGTCGAATATGGATGCGTCGTCGAGAAACGCGACGGGGAACCCACTTACCTTTACCGGATATGGCGTCGAACATGCTTTGAAGCCTCGCCTTCATGCTGGTTTGCCTCATATCCGCTATGTCCTCCTTCTTTATCTCTTCTACATCGTCCGTAGTGAACTTCGCTCTAATATTACCTTGCTCTTCGACCAACATTCTTAATTTTTCGTTTCTTTCCGGTTCTGCTCTCATAAATAGTTTGTTGGTCAATTTTGACGATTCAACCGAGACAACAGACTCCGTGTCTCTAGTTTCTTCGTTATACCAATTTCTATGCTCCGCACTACATTCTCGATCGTGTGAGTCCGCCTCCAGTGTTTTCGCGTTCGTTTTTAAAATTCCTTTTAGCGGTGACGATTTCTCCTGTCTTTTATCCAGAGAATTTCCTACATTTGAGCTTTCCTTTTCCGTCGTTTCACGGACACAATACTTTACATTTGTATTTTCTGTTTCCGGTAACGCTTGCACGCTGGAACTCGGCACAGATTCCAATGACTTGAAATGTTTCTCAAAATCTGGCGTACCGCTACGCGAAAGATCTCCTAATACAACAAAATACACGATGCAACATTATTTAATAAGAAAACTGCTTCGAAAAATAACGAGATAAACGTTGAAAAGTTTAATTAACTTTGTACTTACTAGCTTTCCTTTTGATGCCGGAAGCTACGTGCTTGCTGGAACTGAACGAGTTTAAAATGTCGTAACAGGAAGGTGTCTTGGTTCGCTTAGCGGGTCTGGCGGTTTTATTTTGTGGTGAAGTATCTTCTTCCGATTTCGAGGACTCCTCTCTGCTCCTTTTTTGCTTCGTTTCATCCTGCATCTCGAATTCGTTTATCGGAATACCGCTTATCCGTTGCTTCTTCGCCAAGTCGGAAGTAACGTCCTCTCTCGATGCGTGTCTCTTCAACGATACCTCCCTGAGAGCCTGAGGAACGCTACCCGAAACAAGGCTATCGTCCGTACCGCACAGGTTCGACAATATTTTCTGCTTTCCCGGTGGAGAATATCGAACCGCGTCTGGCGGAGCCACTCTGACGATCACCGGTGTTCTTTGTTTTACGCATTTCGCGTTTATTAATGGAACTGGATTACCCTGAAGGTTTACTTTTGGAAACTGCCCAACACGATACTGAGATTGATGAGTCAATCTGTTGTTAGCTTCTGCTGCGTACTTTGTTAATCGAGTTGTAAGTCCAGGAGAAGTTACATCATTGTAAACTCTGTAAACAAATAGAAAACATGTATACGTGTATTATAGAAAATATATCAAGTTATACTAGACAGGATATCCACAAAGTTCCTATCTATTTTACAGAAATGATTAAAAAAAGAACAAAACTCCAAGGGGATGTTCAGTGTACAACTCAAACAATTTTTTTCACTAATCACCATAAACAGGCACAAGAAGTCACCTAATCGGTTTCCACATGGGCATCATCAATATTTCTGCATATATCAATTTGGCCAGCTGTTTTGCAATAAAACATTTTTCAATATCCATAAATTGATCTGTGCCTCTGCTTGTAAGACGCAATGTCTCAATAGTTGCAAATTCTCAATTTTTTCTGGTAATATACGCTTCTTGGTGTACACTCGTGAGATTTAAAGTCCAATAAAGCCTTGAGCAAAAATTCAAATCTTTTTCGTGGAATTAATGAAAGGAATTAAAGTTTAAGTTGTACATCAAAATTTTTTTTTTTAACTATATCCCCGTGAAGTTTTGTTCGTTTCTCAACAATGTCTATAAAACATATAGGAACTTATGAATACCTTGTATAAACCAAATGCAATATAATACTGAAACAAGACTCACCTTGGATCGATATTGTACCTGGATGATGTAGATAAAGGTCCACCCATCAGAGGGGAAGATTTTGAAGTGTTTGTTTTTGGATGTGCTCTTGGGCTAATGATAGTACCCCACGATGATGCTTCCGGAGCAAAGTATGATGTGTCTTCCCTTTGTGTTGAACTATGATGATGCAAACACTCAGGAGGTGTACTCCTGGATGGACTTTGATCAGTTGATACGGATCGAACTCCCTCGTTTTCATATTCTTCTTTATTTCGTGGAAACATTGGTGTAGATGTATGTTTAGTAAAGGGACTGTGCGCATACAAAATATGGTTAGAATTGTGACAAAGCTTTTTCTCGGACGTGAAGTCGTTGACATTTAATGTTTGAGCATTGTTCAGTATTGGACTGAGCTGTGCTATCAAGTCGAATTTCGACGAGTTTCTTCTGGTCGGACATGGATCGGTGCTAAGTTGGTAATGCGTTCCACGACGTCTTTCCATCCTGGTCTGTGTTGGGTACAGCTCCAGAAAACGATGACTTACACTCTCCCGGAACATACGAGAGCACCGATATACGTAGTCGACGATACTCTCGAAGCTTGTACGAACTTCAAGAAAGACGCGCACGCAATAATCGAAAAGAAAGAACGCGTGCGGCGACAATAAGCTGTTGTTGGTGATCAAAGAATAGCACGCGTAAATAGTGAGAAGAAGCAGAATTGTTAGAATCAGGATCGGTCCCCAAACGTTGTACAGGAACACACATCCACTCAGCACACTTACTAACGCAACGACACTCCGATTTCCTAAATCCCACATATTATTTCAAACAAATAACCTCTCCATGTTTGAAAAGAGCACACTCACCGAATCACCGGAACCTTGCTGCTTTAAGTGTAACGACATTATCGACGTAGTAACTACTACGTAATACAATACTAAATTGTATCGTCTTTCGAATTAAGTGCGTTTCTCCGAACTTACGTGAACTTACGCTCGAAATGTACCGACGTAGATTCACACTTTATTAATGATTAAACGACAAATCGGACACATTCCCGCGAAAATCTTTACAAACACTAACCGCACTTAACCTTCTGTTGCTATGAAACAATATTGAATAGCATTCTCGCGTTTACGGTCGCATACGGTCGTCTCAAATTTAGACCGTTTGAAGCGCCACCGTTCCTTTCGTATACACTACAGTATACTACTGTATACCATCAATATATACATATAGATTTAACATTTAACTGGATTTAACGCAATTTAACGTTTCAAACATTTTGCCGTTATATCTTTTTTTTAAATTTGAGTACCCGTTAACTCGACGGAACTCTTGTTGCTAGCAATTCACGACAACACAAGTATAAATATATGCAGTGTATATCGTTTTATCGATTAATTACAAGGTAATTATTCAGTATGAGCACTGCTGATCACGAATAAAAATTCGAACAACTGAAATACATATTTCGTTATTTACTTTCATATATTTGTCCAAGTTTATTGATCAGCGGGAAATACTGCACGTATTAACGATCGAGAATAATGTTTACGTTTCTGACAATATTCTATCCCTCTGTTCCACTTATTGTTGCACGGTATCGGTATACCAATAGAATTATGTATAGCTCAAATCAGAAGGAAATTGTTTCGAGAAATTCACCGCGCATAAGTTCGTTTTGTTATTCATAGGAGGATGCAAGTAGCCTGGTCTTGGTCCGGTCCGGAATCCACTCGTTTCAGTTTTCACATGATTTTCATGTTGCCGATACACGTGAGAGTTCCTCAGAGTTCCTCGTGGTGGGCAGTGGTGGGTAACTAGCGTAACTAGCAGTGTAAAAGGGAAAAGACACGCGTTCTGACCATCGGTAACATCGTTTAAGAACGAGAATAAATTATGTCGTGGCTTTTTGGATACCGTAACGCTCAACCTCAAGACTTTTCGCAATTTGTACAAGTGCCGGCATCGGGTAATACTGCTGGTGATGGCGATGGCTCCCGTCCATCAATTACAAAGTCTCAAATGGAAGCTTACCGTTTCGATTCGAGTGCTTTGGAAAGAGCGGCTGCAGCTGCTAAAGAACTCGAGAGATCCAGTACGTTCTGTTGATTTATTCATTAATTTTCTGTTTGATAAGATTAATGGTTAAGGTTACGTAAGTGAAAAATGATTTTCTGGGTTATGTACCTCGTGTTCTTTCAATGACACGATGCCTCGGTTTCTTAATTCGAATTGTTTTACGGTACATCAGTTCATTGTAAATCACAATTCTGACAAATACTGAGGTCGCAAATAAAAAGCGAAGGAAACCGTAAAACAGAGAATGCTGCACTTTTCGCGACTGTTCGACCATTTTTCTGCTTCTCTCTCTCCTTAAGTCGTGAACAGACCAATTTGATTTTCATAACTAAATGGGAAATTGCTTTATCGTTTGAAACTTAGGCAACTGGAATTATAATATGTATTCTTGTTGTTGTTACTAAGAAAAGTCTTACGATTACTTTATCTCTTTAGATCATGCCAGAGAAGCTTTAGAACTCTCCAAACTGCAAGAAACAACAAGACAGGTTGAAATGCAAACAGAATTAAAAAAATATGAGGCTAGCATAGAGCAAATGAAAGTAGATCAGAAACGCATCGATGGAGAGGAGAGAAGAAAAACTTTACAAGAGGAAACCAAGCAACACCAGATGAGAGCTCAGTATCAGGATCAGCTTGCAAGAAAACGATACGACGATCAATTAACACAACAACAAAGAATGAATGATGAAAATCTGAGGAGGCAAGAGGAATCTGTGGCAAAACAAGAAGCAATGAGAAAAGCTACTATAGAGCACGAGATGGATTTGAGACACAAAAATGAAATGAGAAAGTTGGAAGCAGAATTGAAAGCCAAAGCAAAAATTGACAGAGAAAATCAAGACTTGAATTTAGAGACGATTAGGTTGAAGGCATCAGAAAAGAGAATCACGGTTCTGGAGTCTATAAAGTAAGTAAAATGATTGCCAATAATATTGAAGCGGTCCGAGGCATTAAAATGTGTGGATCAAATGTTTCAGAACCGCAGGTTCGGTACTAGGCTCTGGAGCCACGGCTCTTCTGCAAGATTGGGATAAAATTATCGCTGTTGCCGGTGGGTTGTCTCTTCTAGCATTTGGTGTGTACACAGCAAAAGGTACAACAGGCGTAGCAGCGAAATATATCGAATCCCGTTTAGGCAAACCATCCTTGGTTCGAGAAACTTCCAGATTTACAGTACTGGATACATTAAAACATCCTGCCCAAGCAATCAAGAAATTGCAGACCAAGCAGACCGACGCATTGTCCGGCGTCGTTTTAGCACCAAAACTCGAGGAAAGGTTACGCGATATCGCGATAGCTACAAAAAACACAAAACAAAATCGTGGAATGTATAGAAATATACTGATGCACGGTCCTCCCGGAACCGGTAAAACTATGTTTGCCAAGAAATTGGCTGTGCACTCCGGTATGGATTATGCAATCGTAACTGGTGGAGACCTGGCACCATTGGGTAGAGACGGCGTTACTGCGATTCACAAAGTTTTCGATTGGGCAGTAACGTCCAGAAAAGGTCTGCTGCTTTTTATCGACGAGGCGGACGCGTTCTTAAGGAAACGTTCCAGCGAGCACATTTCAGAGGATCTCAGAGCAATGTTAAATGCTTTTCTGTACAGGACGGGTGAGCAGAGTAACAAATTCATGTTGGTTCTTGCCTCAAATACCCCGGAACAATTTGATTGGGCTGTCAACGACAGATTAGACGAAATGGTAGAGTTTCGTCTCCCAGGGCGGGCGGAACGCGAACGTTTAGTTCGACTTTACTTCGATAAATTTGTTCTTCAACCGGCGATCGAAGGCAATAAGAGATTGAAAATAGCGCAATTCGATTACAGTGCGCTTTGTAGTAAAATGGCAGAGATGACCGAAGGAATGTCCGGAAGAGAATTAGCAAAACTGGGCGTTGCGTGGCAGGCGGCAGCGTACGCTTCGGAGGATGGAGTGCTCACAGAACAAATGGTTGTAGACAGGTGTAGCGAAGCCATCAAACAACACAAACAAAAGGTGCTCTATTCTATTGGATAACGATGCGACAGCCGGTTCACAGTTTACAACATACGTGTTGGACTGACTTAGTGAAACTGTTTTTTTTTTTTTTCATTTCACAGGTCCAATGGCAAAGCGAACAAGAAAGACAAGAAGCAAAATCAATTTATGCAACGGAGAAGGAAGTAGTACAGCCAACGAAATCGAAAGCTATTGAATCCCCAGCAGAAGCTTCAGTCGCAACGGCCTAATCGACAAGAGTAGCCGCGTAAACACTTACAAACCATATTTTACTTTTAAATAAAAACAATTAGTAATAAGTGGAAATGAAAAAGGTACAAATGACGTTGTCAAGAAGACGAATTTAATTGTACAGTTCTCGTTTTCAAAGCGAAACGCCCGTGTATAAATACTGTAAAGTAATAGTGCATTTGTTAGAAATGAGAATTTCTAGCCTGATTAAACTTTAAATTAAATCTTTTTCTCTTCTTCCATATATGCATGCACATACGAGTATATTCGGTTGTAATCTGAAAGAAAAAGAAGGTAACATACGGAGTTGGTGACAGAATTGTTTTTCAACGGAAAACAAAACACCGTTATGTTTATTGTGTAGTCCCGTTCATCGTCGTGTTTAACTGCTGGTAAGTTGTAACGTGGCAAATTATGTGTCTTTTAATAATCCCATGAACAGCGATCCCTAGGTTGCACACATAGTTAGTTGTAGGAAAAAGCATACGAGCGATGTATAACGGGTTATAAATCAGAATCGAAAAATAACTTCTGATTACTAAATATTTCTTGGTCATGAATAATTTTCCTTTACAATTTTCATTCCGAAATAGTCGTACGTGCGCGAATATCGCAGTAATTCTGCAACCACATTTCAAAGACTTCTTATTGTATTGTCGAATGGTTTAATAAACATACAATTTTTGTTACTGTTATTTATTAAACTCTGATTTCATTACTTGGTTGTTAGAAGAAATACAAAAAGAAACTACTACGTACGTAAGTATTCATGTATTTATAATCAACAGTGCTAAAGTTTTTATTTTTACACAGTGTTACAATATAATTACTTTTTTGTATCCTGATTAGTATGATTTATTACGTAAAAAATAAAAGTCTGCTTTATTATCAATGATCATTGTTTTAGGTGAAATCACAAGTAATAGTAAAATACGTACTTAAATGTTTCATAGAAGCCCACAATACATATCGTCACTTATACGTGCCCACGTAACGAAAAATCGATTACTAGTAAGATATGTTTATGGTCAGTCGAATAAGTAGGTACAACTATTTTTAGATTCTAAACGGACAACACGATAAGTTTTTACGCATAAGTATGACTGTTGTTCGAACCTAAGCAGTACAATTATGTAAATAATACCGCGTGAACAATGAAAGGCGCAACGTACTTAGGATGTAGTTGAACAACTTGAAACAACTTCGCCCGGCACAATTATGTATGTGATCGACAAAATCAGATGTCCTTTAACTCAGGGAAAAAGACTGAAAAGTACCCTAAAATCAGTCTTTCAATGAGAAGGCACTCTGCAAAGGCACAATAGTGCATACATTCCAGTTTCACTTTGGTTTTTATTACTAGTTCCTTGTCGTAGCTTCTACAGAAAAATGTCCTCCGCAGAGGACATATTATCAATCCCTAACGCGGAGTCCCCAAATACTAGTTCTCCGAACACCGACCGTTGGTCTCGCAACAGAACTATATAGGAACTTGTTCAGCTGAGTTTCACCACAGGTAACTTGTAAAGTTTTCAGTATTGGTTCCGACATTAAACCAAAAATATCCAAGTACAACAAAGACGGCATGTATGCTAAAGTTAAGTACGTCGACGGAGGTATACCATAGCAACGACTTAACGATAAATGTTCTATTTTCGTTAAGTCTAATAAGTTTCGTACAGTATTCATTGTAAGCATTGTGCAATCGCTTAAATCTAATTCCACCATATCCGGACAACTGTTTACTAAATCCTTCACATCTGAAATAAATAATCAAGTATAAAACTCACTGAGAACCAGTTTGTGTGTGTGTGTGTGTGTGTGTGTGTGTGTGTGTGTGTTTATAAAATTCTACTTACTGTCGTCCGTCATTGTTTTTCTGCATCCACCTATATTTAAACGCGTAACGGACGGAGGTAGAGATTTACACAGTAATGTCATAGATTCTGTATCTAAACTGCACCAAGACATATTAACAGCATTCAAACTGAAAACATCAATAACACGGCATAAGTATACTGAAATTAATTGGTAAACTGGTAATAAACTGGTAATCTTACTTTTTAAGTTTCATTAAATCCCTGAGACATTCGACATCCATACCGTCGCACATTGTTAAATTCAAAATTTCTAGATCACTATTTTCACTGATAGCTTTGCAACACGATCTACTGACTATACATTTTTCTAACGACAATTTTTTCAGGTATTTACACTTAGACAGTAGCATAGCCAATCCATCCGGAGACAAGACTGCCATCGAAAGATCTAAGTATTGTAATTTGCTAACATATCCATCGGTAAAAACTTCGCTGTTTTCAAGGAACACTGGATCTGCGATTTCCGCTTGAGCGAGTCGAAGTATTTGAACGCCGCGTGGTAATATATGTCCTAATGTACCTTCGCTCAGTACTTTGCCACCTAAATCCAGTCTACTCCACAATGCTTCATCCCGAGCTATTTGGCACCATCGTTTACAAACCAACATAGAGCGTACCTACACAATTAAATATCATGATATATTATTGTACCATGATATCTACGAAGTGTATTTTAATTAAGCTTGTTCAAGAAATCGTACCAAACACTTCTTAGGAAGCCACTTCAATATCATTAGAATCATTTCATCTGATAATTTGTTAAATTTGTCCTCGCCAACAACCGAAGATTTTCTTTTTCTTCTAGAGAGATAGAACTGTTCAAGGCTACTTCTTTCGGAAGACGCATTTAAACTGCTTTTACAAAAACTTTCTTTTGTATCTATGAAATTATCTATTTCCATCTTAGAAGAATAGCCAGATTCATTTCCCGTCGTAGAATAAGCGGCTGGTTCGTCTAACTCGTACGAATTCTGCTCCAGTCTGTAGACATATTTAAGAATTATATAAAAATGTACCATGCAATGTAGTTAAACCTAAATAGAAAAAATGCTAAGAGTTACAGACCTATCTATACCAACAGCTTTAAAAGTGGAACCTCTGTAAATATTTTTTTCAAAGCTATTAACCTTCTCGCAATGTCTATCATTATGAGAGTTAGGAGGTGAAAGAGGATGCCTCAGAGACTGCGATTTTCTAGTACTTTCGCATGACGTTTCATCTTCTAACATGCTAACTCCCATATCTTCCAAGATTTCTGGTTCCACATGAGTCCCATCACCTGAGCACAACCATTTTTCGTTGCTCTTGGGCTCGCTGCTCCGGGTAGTATTTAAATTGTTATTACAACTGTCGTCCAAGCGTAACCTCTTACTATAACATACATTGCAATAATAGAGATTAGGTATGGATACTGTTTTAAAAATATACAAGCAACTTTGTACTATCAAGTATCGAAAACAACCTGTTCCACCAAGGTGACGAAGAAGATTCTTCCGACATGGTATTGCCAAAGTTTATGCGTAAACAAGTGAAATTTGCCTTGTGTAAGTGTGTAAAATTGGTATTCAAACGATTTTTAAGCGTGTGCAACTCCAAGACAGTTAGAGTTACACAATGAGTTAAATTGGAAACAGTTTTACATTTATGTAGCATAGGTTGTTACTGCTGTGCAAAGAATACAGTTAAAAGTGAAACACAGAGCATTTTCTGTTTCCAATAAAAATTAAATTTGCTTGTGATGAAAAAAGCATTGTACGGTTTTAATTACTAGTGAGAATTGGTTTTCAAAAATGTCCTTGTATGTAGCAGTCTGAAAATAAAATGAATAATTTTATATTCATTGTTTACACGATAATATGCGGTGGACAATAAATAGTCCCCCACAGTGAAAATCATACAGTATGCATTGAAAGGAATGTTGGTTTAGTTTAGTTACAAGAAAAAGATTAATACATTTTCCAATTCCACTGTAATACATTTTCATGACTTACATATATAAAATCAGAAACTAAAAATTATTTGTAATTACAAAAAAGTAACTACATTTTACTTACAAGGAAGACAATTCACATAAAAATAATTTAAATAGGAAGTAAAAAACTATAGTAAATTGCGAACTTGTGATTCATCATAACCGATCCATTGCAAACAGTTATAGACATGAAAGGATATCCTACAAAGCATTAAAACTAATTTTGTTCATAATGTTCATACGTTACTGTATAATGATACTTTATTGCATATCTTATACAATGTTGAACGTAAGATCAATTTACTTTATATTGTAGTTGTAGTTACTGGCTTCTAATAAAAAATAATTTTCACTTTCTACTTCACAGTACAAATCATGAAACTATATTAAACTAGAGAGTGATAAATTTCCATCAAAATCCTTACCCTGTTACTAGACTAAGCGAAAAGTTCTATCCACGCACACTGTAGTATTTTCACTGTGATTGACCGTAAATATTGACGACATATAGTAAATAATATGGGTATAGGGTACGTCTTATAAACTTTTAACTAGGGCAACAAGGAAGTAAACCACGAGGATATGTAGCGATAAGTTTACCTCTTCAAACAAAACCGTCGGACTAATACTAAAAGAAAATGTTTCCGAGCACCTCGACGTTGAACTGTTAAACAGAAGGAACAAATCGTTATTTTTCCAGGTTCGAAGCAGAGCATCGGAGAATTTAATTCGTACAATCGTTTGGTTTCGTTGGGAAATTCGAAATCGATTAATTTCGTGGGTTTTCGAGTAATAAGAGAAACAGATAAACGACAATCGATGGAACAAAAACTAGACGACACAACACTGGCGAAGGTTCTTAACCTTACCTGTGCGCGCGAGAATATGCACCTGCATCGGGATGTGCAACAGGCAGCAACAGGTAACAGACTCGTACACGGCAATTACCAAAACTCGGAAGATTCCTCTACAAGAGGGGGACACAGGATAAATAAATTTACCTTTCGGGTGGTGAAAATTCTTCGGACTTCTCCAGGCTATCCACGCCGATCCTCGTGCGCTCCAACACGCCGAAATTCATTTTTGGCGGAATGCCGCTGTGATGCTCTTTTTTTAATCGTCACTGGTCATAACCTCAGAAAACAATCGCCACTGGTGGCTTCCAATGGCTCGAACCGCTCACTACGATTCGATGTTCTTTTAGTCTTGCTTCCGATTGGCCGGTTTCTTGAGGATTTCGAGATGGCGGGAAACCGAGAGATCGATCGCGTTTCGTTGATCACCGCGCCACTCACTCTAGGTATACAATAGAGATGGCGTGCAAAATCACTAACGGTGATTTATCACAGTGATCGCTGAATCACGATCACGGTCGTGATTTAACTTCATTTACGACCGTGATTGCGATTTTTTTATCTTGAGTGAATTTCCTTACTGCAATCGTAAGTCCTTGATTTTTAAACAGAAAAACGTATTCAATATGATTTCACGATGAATTACATTACTATTCGTGTTTGTAATAATTAAGTAGGAATAACGAGAAATTCTAAAAGAATGATTTGCTAGGTAACATGTAGATTATAATTTATAATCATTAATTTATTCATTATTCTTCATTGTTTCTAATTATTCCTTCACTTTATACGATATAACTCAAATTTTTGTTTTGATGTCGTTAATATAAAATATACAGATTATGTATCAGGATTAAAGAACTGTTAGATTTGTCCACCAATCAGAAACGACACGAGAAATCACGAATCACTGTGAAAAATCACCATGATTGGGAACGAACGTGATCGAATCATGAGTGATTCACAAGTAACAGTTCACGCCATCTCTAGTATACAAATCCGATCCAATCCGATTCACGTCCAGTTTGGTCCGATTTAAATTGATTCGCTCCTATACTTTTCGTTAAAATCATCTTTTAAACAGACTCACCGAAAATTTCGATATCGGGGTAATCGAAATGAAATCAAAAACGGAACTTGGAAAATTCGTGTTGGTTTTTAGTTTTATTGAGATGTACTACTGTTTTTAACACGTTCGTCGTAGTTTTTCGTTTTTATTTTTTCCGATGTTTATTACGCGAGTACTTGCACACTTTAATTTAATGTTTCGGATCTCCAAGTCTTCGATCCTCGGCGTACACCTTCATCTGAAAATTCACCAAGTCCGAAGTTTTTTTGTGAAAGTTGAATCGAGATTGGTTTGGTTGTATCCCCTGTTCGTACCACCATCCATACCTGTGCACAAAAAAAAAAAAAAGAAAAATCCGTTTCGCCTATTCGAACGTTAGATATACACTGTCTCCACATTGTATGCGGTGAAAGTATGGCGATAATGTGGGTTTCGTTTATACAAGACGCGAGATCAAGGTATATATAGATATATGGAATTTAGATTACGCATGACTGGTCAGCAGTCGGCAATGATAAGCATCCTTGGGGCTTCTTCTTTTCCGACTCGTGATTTCTTCGAGCACGTCGCATGTATTTGGATCGTTTGCGTCCCCGTATTCTCTTGAATAGAATTTTGGGGCGACCGAGTCACCTGTGACGTGATGGAAAAAACGATTCTCTCAATTTACGTTTAACAATGGAGAACACACGGAACAATGAAGCAACCGTACCGTTGATTGTAGAAGTACGAACGCTCGATTTCCCGGGCAGCTGATCCTTAGAAAAACAAAGCTTAAACGGTGGTTTTTCTGGTACTCTGTTGGTCGTTGGTGAATTTGAATCACGTGAACTGGTTCGGTCCATAGGGTATCCAGCCGAAACTGTCGAAATTAGTCGAGTTGATACGCACTCCAAAAACGAATTACGTACCCAGTTCTTATTTGCATACACACACGTCTGATAGATCCATGATAACGCGCGTCAACGAGGAGACAAACTCCAAGGGGATGGGTATATTTGATCGATACTTTCCATCCAGACCATAAATAAATACAAACGCAAAGGATATTCCTGTCTAAAACATGTATCACCGTGTTTTCCCTTGATTGCCATATTCTTTTGTTCCTTCTATTCAGTCTGACCTCTTTTCGGATTATATTCAGATTATCTGTTCGAATCATATTCGAATTAAAAACGGTTCCTCACGACAAGCTCGCAATATGCCACGGCTCGTTGATAACTTAATATAACGAAGCTCGTTGGAAAATGGTGTGATTGTGAATGGTGGTGTGATATAAATATTTTGAATAAGTTTACAGATTTTAGTAAATGTAACAAACGTGATGTATATACATATGTGAATGTGTGTACTACTTGGGTATGTTTTATCTATGACTGCTGCATACGTTCTGTTTGTTATTTGTATTTGGAGTCGCTCGTGGGTACAACTCAGGTTGTGATTTGTTGTATGTATTTGAGTGGTAATGGAAATCGACTGTTCCGATTGGTATATGTATACATGTACATATGTTGTGTGCGCGCATGGTATGATCCTCGCCTTAGCAGAGATCGCGTGGTCCTAAGTTGTGACGAATAATCATGCCAATACAGCCCCGTAGGTATCACCACCAGAGCGCGGTAACGTGCGAGCCGATCACGAGCCGATCACCTTTTCGTATTGTTTCCTTGATACAAACGAAATTCCTTTGGTATCGAAACGAAGCGTCAGCTTGTTGATGTAGTTGCGACGCGATTAGACAATGTTTTATATTTTTTCGAGTAAAACAACAGATGTAAGAGATGCAGTAAGTTGCTGACCGACACTCCGACAATTGTTTCCTTTTTTTTCTTTTTTTTTTTTTTTTTTTGTCAAAACGGGGACGTATAAGGTGGATGTATAATAGATTGCGATAATAAAAATCGACTAGGGACCAAATCATCGAGCATCGTTTCCCATTAACGCTCGTGAGTTTGCACGATTTCGACGAAACCACGGGAACAATTGGTTTGAATTACATTTACTCGCGAACAAGTAGAACAGTACGATATACCTATGTATTCATTTTCTTTCTAATCTTCCATATTCTTACACGACAGCGCCTAAGGGCGATAGCAGAAAAAATAGTCTGTCATGTCTTACTTCAGGATTTCTCAATTAAATGCTATTTTATTAGGAAGCTTACATAGTGTTTTCGTAAGACTCGCTGGACTTTTACAGGAGAGAAATGATATCGTTGATTACTCTCGACTGAATAGTAGCAGTTTCGAAAATGTTTTTCATTCATACCTTAATTCTGAAACGCAGCCAAAAATATCTTGCAAGTGGCAAACATTTGGATATTATTTTTGTTCGCACGATCAGCAAACCGTATCCATACATATTGGACTGCCAGACACACACGCACTCTTCAGTCTCCCTCTTATTTTTCAATTACTCTCTCCGCAAGAGAGAACTGTGCACGATTTCGCATCTTTTTCACAGAAAAAAGGACGAGCATCATTATTATTATTGACAATGGATTCGTGATTCAATCAAATATAGGTACAGAAAAGATCCGACAATAGATAAAGTACCAACGATTTCCCTTCGTGGATCTACGATCCGCTCAACATGACCTCGCAAATTATAACGAAAAAAGCCCATTGAACTTCGATATTCCGTTTAAAAATATGTTCTTTACTTGCTTCTTATTTTTAAAAAAATTTGGAACGAAAATATTTTTATCGAGAGTGTGCGAGGCAACTCGTCGAGTGGTCTACGAAAGATTCGTGGGCTGTTTCTGTGAGCAAACGAATCCTTCCCTTTTCGTTTCGAGCATCGAAACCGTCAAACAACTTACAAGTTGAACGTGAAACAACAGTCTTACAAACACAAGAAAACATTTTGTGAGACAATGTATATCTATCGTTCGTCTTACTCAGTTTTAATCAGATTGTGAAATAAGCAGTGAATGCTTCGCGCGGTGTATGGTATATCACGTCATGTCACATCGCACTGATAAATTCTTCATCGATTCACGCGAACGAACGCACGCCTTGTGCGTATACATCGTGTTCTCGCACACTCGCGATTACAATCCAGAATTTTACGTTTTTCAATAAAGTACGAAAAATGAAAACAAATTATATGCCCTTATCTCGCGGGTAGATCGCAACGTAAAGTCTTTTCAAATTGTGAATCACGAAAAATGATGCACAAAAGATCGAGTATGACTCATCGGTACAGCACAGCGGTTTTTTAGCACAAAACCTTACAAATCTCTATACAAAGATGTTTATTTATTTACTTAAACGTTAGTATTGTTTTTCTCATTTCAGAACACATTTTACGTGTAGTAGAAGCCACGATATAGCAAGGTCGTAAAATCGATGGCAATACTTCAATACATTACACGATATATAGAAACAAAATTTTCAAATATTCTAAATAATAACTTTAAACATTAAAACTACTAAGTAATATTTGCAGTGTTTTTACTTGTAAATGAAATACCGTTAGTCATAAATCGTCATTGTTTTGTTGTGCGGAATCCTACAACAGAATGCAGGATATACGGTTTCAAGTGTCGCGTCGTCAATGAATTGCTGGGTGTTTGATACTTCACTTTTACGACCTAGCTAAAATCGTGCCATTTTCCCCCACCCACCCACTACTACATATACTCGTTTATCGCTCCATATCGCGCACTCTTTCTTATTCCCTTTATCATTCAACCCTGCGCATCACATCGCATCCTATACTCGCAAATACACTTGTGTGCCAATAAACACACATACGTACATACGTACATACGTACATACGTACATACGTACATACGTACATACGTACATACGTACATACGTACATACGTACATACGTACATACGTACATACGTACATACGTACATACGTACATACGTACATACGTACATACGTACATACGTACATACGTACATACGTACATACGTACATACATACATACATACATACATACATACACACACGCACCCATCACATATTCTCCTTCTCACTCACTGTAGTCTGTCTCTGCCTTGTCGCGCGAGCATTACGATTATAGATCTATATTATGGCCGTGGATTTTTTTTCTGCGTTCTGATCATTTTTTTTTTGTCACAAACAAGGCTTTTGTCACTGTTTATCCTTTTTCTTCGGTCTACCAATTCTGCTCTTGGTCGGTACTACATTTTCTCCGGTAAAATCACGTGCATATTATACATACGTTTTAGTAGTTTACATACTGACGATTCAATCGTCATGGAACACACCCTCGATCGATAACGGTAAACATTTGAACAAAGTTTTGCGAAAAAAGTATGTACGCGACGCGGATCGATCGAGAGTGCCTACAAAATTTACTTAAACTACTATTTTAACCAGTATCAATTACTCCACGTGCAGATTGCTCAATCTTCGTATTTCGTTCACTTTTTTGGACGAAAGGTTGTACGGCTGTTATAACGTCGCGTCGCGTCACAGTATCTTCCTTCTTGTTATTTTAAGTTAACGATACACGTGGAAAATCGATCGTCTGCCATTGAACGTCTCGTCCGAAAAAGCTTTGCGAAAGAATAGATGATTGTGTGGTACTGCTGAAAATGAAAATGAAAATGAAAATGAAAAAAAAAACGCGAATTTCAGCAAAGTGTTGCCACAACGAAGAAAATATGGTAGAATGACACGAAGGACCGTCGCAATCGCCGACCGTCGTTGTATTATCTTTGGTCTTACGAAAAGGAGACCAGTAATCATGATATTTATATATTTCGATGCTCTTTTCAATAAAAGAGCCTCGTACGCAACGTCAATACTTTTTTTCGTCCTACGTCGTAAGTATGCATCGTGACGCGTGCGTTCGCACGATTTTCTTCGGTCAATTTTCGTTCGCGAGCGTTAAAATATCGAGGAAACGAATGATTTCGACAACCACTGAAAGTTCGAACGAATCGATGAAAAACTTAAGAACTTCTCAATGACCTTATTATGTTGTTTCATTTCTTGCAACGTTACGCAGACATGTTACCGAGTAAACTTTCCCAGGATTACGTTGAAAGAAAGAATAACGAGCAACGACATGGCTGCCTCCTTAAAAGTTAACTTCAACCGTGTGTTACGTGTGAGTAAAGGGAAGAAAAAACACCCACCTCACAGCGCAGATCACCGAATCGTGGAAAATTTGTAGCGAGTTTGTTTAGACGATGGAAATTCTTCGAACTAATAACGACACTGTCAACGGCGCAAGACGGAGGGGAGGAGGGAGTACATTCGATTCGACGAATCGTTCTAGTTCTCAATTGGATGCACGGAAATCTGATGTTTCTATTGGAAAATGTGGTACACTGCTACCAAGAAACAAAATTATTATGACCGAAGTAACCGGAAAGCGAAAAGAGTGTTGATAACTTGAATAACAGCGTTGCGACTGTGAGCGGGTAGACGATAAAACTCTACAAAAATACGTAACACAACGGTAATTAATAGATGATTTCGTACAATCTAAGCTCATCCAGAACATTTTCCGCTAAAGCGTTCCCCTTCCCTATAAGCCCCTTTTGTCGTCTATGGTTTTCTCCCAGACCCCTTTATATACTCATATTAACATTCTTACGACGCAGGTACAGTGTTTTTTTTCGTAGTTTTTTTTGTTATTTTCTTTTAGTTTTCCCTTTAAACTAATCTGTATCTTCCTTACATACTAGATTTCTACAAAGATACTTAAAAAGACGTTTACATAAAAAAAAAAAGAAAAGAAATGGCCGTATTTGTCGCCCCCTTTTTTCTCTCAATGCAAAACTCATTCGTTCCTTTCTTGGATATCTTATTCGCGACATTTTCGAACTTACACTCTACCACATCCTTAGATTCCTACTGAGCAAACTATTCAAAACATGCACCGAAGAACGCGTTCATCTTGCTTGTCGCCGCTATTTTCTACTACATATTTTATGGTTCAATAACGCATTGCGGTCGACCACACGCTTTAAAACACAATCAAAAAGGAAGAGAAACTCGCCAATGTTTTGCATTTCGATAAGTACAAACCGAATGTCACCTTTAGGAACATCCGTTCGCATTCTCACCGAAAATCGTAAGGGATATAATCTTTCATCGAACCGAGACAACGCGACGTGAGACGAAATAAAAGGAAACAAAATATCGCGAGACGACATTTCTCTTCCCTCCAGTTCACCCACCACATACGTATATAAATGCTTCACGGTGAATCGATGATACAAACGAACATGCATATACTTTTTACCCACTGTAAATCCAGTACTAATTAAAAGTAGAAACTGGAGAAAAATGATGTACCACTAAACATGCCTGTTTGTATCGGATTTCACGTGTTCTAGGTACCTTTTTTTGTCCACGTGTTGGACGTGGTCATATCGTTCGATCTGCCACGAAACAACGACGGATATACAATAATCGAAACGAGCGTCTTCGAAAGTGGGAACGGCCTGTGTAGGTAAAAACAAAAGCAAGTCGCGTTTGGACGTGTTGGATATGTCACGAGTCCGCAGAGTCCGTGTCATCGTCGTAGATGTAACGTAACGCGTGTGGGCAGAATTAGATTGCTTCCACATAGTCATCTCGTCCTAGCGAATCGTTAAACCAACCGATCGTAGAGGGTCGCGTCAATCCTGTTGTTATCCTTAATTTGACCGTTAGCAGACAACGTCGCGCTGTACAGTTTCGTATTCCTATATGCAGACGTGTAAATACGAATTTATAACGCTACCAAGAAAGGAGATGTTACCGTGAAGATAGAAACGTTCAGCCACTTGGAGACGCGATAACCGCTTTCCTCGTTTGCCATTCGAGCAGATCCGAACGAGCCTTTAGACGACGCTGCATCAATCGGCTCTCGGTAGGTGGCGACAAACCGAACAGCTGATGCAGCGACGATTCTTTACCGATCAAACGATTCTTCCCAATGGTTTTCGGATCGGAAAGATCGATGCTCGAACTAACCGAGCAACATTCTTGGCGCGGGTTCGCGTCGAGCTCGCTGCAGGAATGAGTCGCGCAAAGCTTACTGTGCTCAGACAGCTCGCTGCCCGAATCAGACATGTGCCCGTAAGGATGATTATCGTCGTCGGTGGACGACGTCGACAACCTCGGTTCTCTGTTCTCCGTCAGTTCCTCCAGATTCACGGAGAAGTGTTGAAGTACCACGCGATTCACAGCCATTGCCGATTCGGCAAACGTTGAGAGTTCCCTCGCGGAATTATTCCTCCTAAACAGGAACGAAAGCATTCGATTTATATTTACGAGAATACATAATTTAAGAAATGCAACTTATCAAGCAAGTTCGGCTTGTGCATTGTCAATCTGTTACACGGTATTATACAGTGAAGGATCGAGAAATAACCAACCTGATAATATGAGGCGTGGTGAGAGATTTATCGGTGTTCTCGACGGAACTAGGGCCAGGATTGATCCACGGATGTTTCAGAATGCATTCGGCGCTCAGCCTCTGGTGGGCTTCCTTGACCAGCAACCCTCTGATCAGATCTTTCGCGTCCTCGGAAATGCATCTCCATTCGCTGTCCGGGAACTCGTACCTGCCCTCTTGAATACTGGTGAACAACAGCTCCTGGCAAGCTTGACAATTTTCTCCTCTCTCCCAGCCACAGTCGGTGCCGCAATTCCCGTAGAAAGGTGGATATCCGCAAAGAAGAATGTACATGATCACGCCGAGACTCCATAGATCACAACGTTTGTCATAGTAGTTCGCTTCTCCGATGAAAGCCTCCACGACTTCCGGGGCCATGAAATCGGCACTTCCTACCGGCGTCAAAAGCTGCGGCGTGGCCACAGGACTGGACAGCGAGTTGTTGAACTTGATGCCCGAACCAAGATCAAAATCGCAGACTTTGATCGGCGTAAGCTTGTCCGGGTGCACGCACAAGATATTCTCTGGCTTCAAGTCTCTGTGAGCGATTCCTGGAGATGGAACGTAATAAACGGGTCAGCCGACTGATTGGGAGACTTACGAATAAATATTTTCGCGGCAGTTTGATACGCAATAAGCAAACCAACGAGGAAAAATTCAAAGTAGCTTTTACCCACCTTTCTTGTGAAGGAAATTCAACGCGCTCGCTATCTCCTTGATTATCTGACTCGCTTCCCGTTCGCTGAAATGAATCCTTTCTTGGATTCGACTCAACAGCTGACCTCCATTAACCTTCTCGAATACGAGATAAAATTTCTCTTCGTCCTCGAAGAATTCAATCATCTGAATTATATTTGGATGTCCCTGACAATGATGGAACGTTTCGACTTCTTTGAAAACGCGTGTCCTTGCGTGACCAGGGATTTTGTCGATTATTTTAACGGCATACTCCAAATCTGTGTACAGAGACCTGCAGGTCTGGACCGAAGCGTAAGCACCCTCTCCAAGGACTTCGCCCGTTAATCTGTACAACTCTGAAACAAAACTCATGGCGTTCGTTATTCGTACTTGAAACTGGTACAAAAGTGCAAGTCTGTTTTCGAATTACATTCAACGTTTTCCGAACGTCTTTTTATGGTTATTTCATGTTACAAGTTACAAGTAGGCTTTCCTCGGCGTCCACATTCATTCATTCATTCATTCATTCAGTCGTATCCTCGTATACAGAATATACGACATGTCCGATCCCCTATTCTCATGCTGGCCTAAAATATTCAGTTTTACGAATATGCAAGGGAAACATGTTTCGATTTAATTACTTCATGTACATATATTGTCTGTTATCTTGCCATTTCATTGACAAACGTTATCGCTGCTGAAAGGCACGTCGTCTCCGTCATGGTAAGTAAAGCATCGATCAACTAAGTTCTGCTTGGCGTAGCACTGTCAATGTTAAGGTCACGCAGAGGTAACGCGTCGAAACCGCCGCCGCCGTCTGTCTAACTACTACTACTACGTGCGCATAAATTTTCTCTCTTTGTCTTTCTGATTTCCTTCCCTTTTCAGATCTGCCCAAACTTCTCGTTCTTAATTACCTGCCTCCCACTTCATCCCCCCCCTCCATCCCACTCTGTTTCCCCTTAAACTCGTTAACATCCGTTCCATTCTGTTCCTCTATTTTCTAATTCGTTCTCGATCCTTCGTTTAATGATGCAACTGTTGCGTCGTTGCTATCAACCATACACACGCGCACACACTCTCTCTCTTTTCACCTTCTCGTTCGTTCTCGAACTCGCATCTACTACTTCCCCATCTAACCACCTCCACGGGATTTTTCTCCCTTCTTTCGCGCGTCCAGTTCCACGATACAATTCTGCCTGGCAACACCGCTGAATATTCAGCAACCGAAAGCCGATAAACACAGGTGTGCTTCTACTCCGCTCTACAACAATTTTGCACGGAAAGCTTAGATTAGGTACTGGCTACAGTTTCCTTGTAAAGCTCGGTGTAAAAAATTATCAATATATGCAATGACAACGACACTTTGTGCCAACTCGATCACCAATGTCGTTGTCTCTTTTTACCGGGTGCACGAGATCGGTGTTTCGAAACGAACCTCGATAGCAAACACCATATCACATCCAATCTCGTTCTATGTTATATACATATACAATCTTGCTATGCATATTAATTGATTCGGAGGCCAAGTTTGGAACATTGGCTACGACTCGAATAGCATCGATAAGTTCGCGGCAAATTTCGTATATATCGCGTCGTTGCGAATAACTTACAGCGGACGTTTTTCAACTTCGGGAAATTCGAAGTAAATCGTGTTACTTTATTGTTGTTTTTATTCGTAAAGTATGATAAGCTGATAAAAAATATTAATTCAAAGGGTTAGATGCGGATACTGATCGATGAGATAACCCGTGCCCCAGATTTTAAACGTATACGGGCCGCTCGTGTTCGCTGAGTTCGCGGCAAGGGTACACAGAGGTGGTAGAAGCTTCTCGAAACTGCTTTACGAATCGATCGTAGAGTACGATGACGTAACTGTAAGGCAGTGAACTCGATCGGCGGTTTACCGGTATATTTGTTTTAAACTCATCCACGAGCATTACTGCTATCTTTTCCGACGTCTCTACGGTTTACAAATTTTACTTTCTCACATTTTTCTCTTCTTTCGATACGAAACTATAAAAAAGCAACCTTTCATAATCAGTTACAAATTAATTATTACGAAATTTGAAGTGGTTTACGTTCATTATCGATGACAGAAAAAAATGTCTCACTAGATCTGGTGAAATCATACGCGTAATTGCGGGAATGATACTAAACGAAAATAACTTGTTTTACAAGTATCAAAATTAAGTATACTTAAGATATGTATTCGGCAAATTTCGAAAGTGAGGGAACGGAGAAACAAATGGCAAGCGATATCATTGATGATTTAATCGGACCACATCGAACAAAATTCATCGGCTTATTGCACCGGGAGTAAAAGTTTAGGCCTCACGTACGATCAATTCTCAAGGTATTCGCGTGAGAGTTTCTCGAACATTCTGAACTTGTACAAGGTCAGATACCTAAGTGAAATGCAAGTCACCGAAGCACGAATGACACACAAGAGAGACAGACAAACGTACGCAATGTGTCACAGTCACTCAGTGAGCGTGTGGGAACAAATAAAACACACAGAGATCCGTCTAATTAACAGTCACCCACACTTTCTTTTTTTTTTTTTTGTCTTTCTTTCTATCATTTGACCGAATGCTCGTTTCTGTAGTACTCCAGATCCATACAGTTTCAGAATACGCTATGGATGATTAAAAAAATTAAAGTGGTAGAATAGAGCTGTATAAATGTACTATCAGTTTTAAAGGACAAACCATCGTTTACCATAGTTAAGTTTCACGGATTGTTTGCCCACGATTGTCGATGTAATTTCTCACGTTCCTTTTTAAAACTATGCATATAAATTGATTTAGTTCCATAACGATAGTCATGATAACGCAATAGCTCTCCCCCCCCCCCTCCTTTTTTCTCTCTCTGTAGAGCTCGTATTGTCTTAATTTTTGTTAACGCGTCGACTGTCACGCTGTTTTTGAGACACCGGTCACTGACACCACGATCAAATTTCATTTGTGTCTCAGACGCCCGCAGTATACCAATTACATTGTTTACTACGAGTTAATTCGTACGTGACTTTTAATAGTAGAGACAAGAAGACAACCATCTACGAATATATGTATACGTACTGGACCTCGATGGCAAATTTTCAACTGCGAGTTATCGCGTAGTTGGCAGTCAACATGTTAATGATCGAAATGTACCTTGAAAACAAGAAGACATCAAGGAGGACCCAGAACGCTTCTTCCTTTGTCTTTTACGCCTGGCTTCTTCTTGTCGAGCTTGCACCGCGCTCATAGATTCTCCTGTTGTATTCACGGTATCTCTGCAACTGGTACCCTCTGAAACGTGCATTAAATTCCATTTTTGAAAATCGGTTACTACTCGGACAAAGGACAATCGATTGAATGCATCGACACAAACAATTATCCTGTTCCCCGAGAAGCAACAAAATAATCACATTTTGAATGAATTCGCAGAAGATACGTGGAGATGAGGATACGGGGGCGCATATAAGGGACAGTTGCGCAACGGTGCTGTGGATTCGCAAACGCAATTTTTTGAGAATTAAACGGTCGTTCCCGATACCGTAACATTCGGGCTTTTATTATTCTTGCGGACACAATGTTGTGTATACAACATCGACTCGAGCCTTTATCCACATTGCTCGAGTACCCTGACGGTGGGGGAGAGTAAAGAAGGGGTTCATTAGTCATCTTTCGTTTTGCGCTTATTAATAATATTTACGTTATCAGTCATGGATAACGTAAGTAGGAACGTGTTCGATTCGGAATTCGACGCTGATACGCGATTAAATAACACAAGGCGTTTCCAACATTTTTCGGGTACAATTTGTGTTAAAAACGGAGCAATAAACACGCGAGAGACAAACTCGTCGATGTTTCTAATCTACCTAGTAAAAAAATTCTATCCGTGCAACTGCGATTGGCAGAATCTACCGAATCAAGAGAACGGGGAATGGAAGTAACCGTTTAAAACTTCAAAATGTTCGGTATCAAATACCACTCTTCCGAAGCAAAAACAGGAAAGTTCGCGTAGGTCGAACAGAAATGAGAATCAAGACGAGGTCAACGGAACGAGATGGAACAATAAAAAAATAAAACAAGCACGGCGGAAGACGACCTACAGGCAGTGAGAAAATGCTTGGCGAACAATTAACAGCAAATAAACAAAGCACGTGAACGTAATTCAGTTGTTTGTGAATATATTTTGGTTGCTCACGTCGCTAAGACTAGAGGCAACGGACAACGGACTATGTACGACCGAGAGTTCAATGACTGGCACAGAAAAGGAACGCCGCCATCTTAAGCGAGATATGCACGTACGATAATGTCGCTGCATCCGCAAAACTACCGAGCCAATCTAGAAACCCGTCTAGAACGTCCGAATTATCAAGTATTCAAACATTTTATATGGACTAATGTCCTTTCGGTAATTGTTACTGATGTTATACGAAATTTTCCTTTTCAGCAACCACGGAAGGTTGTGGAAATACATACGTACTAAATATATTATATATGTATAGGTACTACGAAGAAGATATATACATATATAATATCTCCCTCGATCATGCTTTTACGTAGGCTTGATGAACAGTGAAAATGAAATGCGAAAATTGATTTTCGTGAAACGTGACATCAACTATGGATATATGACACGCGCTTGTTCGACCATCGACGAGTTCCAACCTTTGTTTCCTTTCACGCTATTGTATTACGAAATAAAAGACTTCTCCGTTTGTTCCCACAGATTATTATCGTTTATTACGTGAATTAGTTAGGAATTTTACGAGCTAGAAAATCACATACGAAAACATTCTATCATACGCCCCTATCTTTATTTTTTAGGAAAGAACTATTTTCTAAATACAATTACTATACGATGCAAGAGTTCAGCGTCCTTTATTCTAAAAACTGTCGCTTGTATAATTTTGTAACTACGGTTTAAAACGCTAGAAGGAACCCTCCACTTAATTGGAGGGGGGTGAGGGCAACGGACTGTCATGCGCAAGGACCCTTTCCTGTTTCCTCCTATCGTTCGTTCTTTTGTTAGGTTACCCTTACCGTTGCCCTTCACGATATGCGTCGAACTCGAACGATCCGACTAACCCACTTCGCCCTCGAAAATAATTCAACGACGCGTTTTGAATACGTGCCGACCTGTGTCGCTGTGTCACGTCGCCTCGCTTCGCTCCATCTCTCCTCATCTCACGCGACTACATAGCTTTGCGCGACGTTGCGTCGCGATTCTCCGTACACCAGAAATGTTACAGTAGAGAACAATGTTTTCAGGCATCTGTCTTTCCGATTTCCGACTAAAGGATCACGACATAACGAATTTATTAGTAAAATGGGTATCGATATACGCCGCTAGGTCAACTTTTCATTCGACACTTATGTACTACACTCCGATGTAACGTGTTTAGAAGAAACGACCGATGTTACCCCTATCGGCGTAACATCGCTCTCGTCTGACACATCAAACGGGACGATAAAATTGATTTAAAGGGAAGTTTTCATTTAACGTATATCTGTAAACACTATGAATCATTATACATTTTCTGCATGGTTCTACCCATGAAAAGTTGTTTTACAAATGGCCAACCAAAGATGATAGAGAAATAACCGTAAAGATTCCTTCCTCTGCGACCAAACTGATATCAACGGGCGTAACATACGTATACCGAAACAACCATGTTCGAAGGTTTGGCAACGATGGTTGCTGTGTACCGACTTCGAGAAAGTTCTCCCGTCGAGTAACTTGGAGCGTTCCGTGCTCGGAGCATTTCCATGACGGTACGTGTCTGCTTTGATATTGTAGTACACACAATGTATTTCGAATGATTTTCTAAACGAAACTTCATATTTCGGTACCCAGTATTTGGGGACGATGGGATGATAGAATGGGCGAATATCGGAACATCATTGGTATCATATAATGTGACCACGCCACGGGCAGAATTCAATCAATATGAAATACGAAACTATCACCAAAAACTATAGTTAAACGAATACAACCAGTTCAGATGAAAGATTTATTAATTGGTAGCATCGATGAACCGTAAAACGATTATTGGCAGTTTCAACGCTATGAGGATGGATTCACGTTGATACTGTACATACATTGAATCTCTCGATCGAAGGTATTGAAGCTGTACAAAGAAATTTTCTTACCTCGTCCAATCTCCTGACATCCGTCCTCTCGTTCTTCCAAGATTTTCTCCACCATTTTTGCCAGCGATAATATTACACCTCGTTGCGTTCTAAAATCTAACTTCCTCTTGATCTCCTATTTTCAACGAACAACGGTGGAACGTTCTCTTAACTCGATATCAATTAATATAAAAAAGAGTCAGTCGTATATACAAAAACATCTATATACACTAAAGTACTGATATAAATCTTCCTTCCTAGCACTCAACGTTCGCTTTGTGCACGCACAATGTCGCTCTATACGGTACGCGTGTGTACGCGTGTTTTTCACCGTTCTTCTCTATTCTCCTCGATTCGTCTCTCTCCCTCTACCAACGTACTCCCAGGATAAATCGATGTATATCAGTGTCGATATCACAGATATAAATAAATATATAAAGGCTATCTATTTCTCTGCCCTTCTAACTCTCGCGGTTTCTTCAAACGACAGAAGACAATGCTGTTGTAATCAATGATACGTGTCGTAACTTGTATGTATATTTCGAATAAATACTATCACAGACTTTGACACTGCACTTTTCTTCCTTCTTTTTTGCTTTCCCTTTAATCCCGCTCACTCGATCTCTCTTCTTTCGTTTTCCCTTATGTCCAGCAATATAAGCCGACACAATTCTCTTCCGACTGCCTTCGATCCGATTGCGTTCCCAATGGGCGAGTCTTTGGTCGGAAAAATCCAATTTCCCGTCTCGTCGACCGCCAACAAATCTCACCTACCGCCGCTACTTCGATTCCTCTCTTCGGTTTGGAGAATTTTCGCCGGATAAACCAGGGTTTTTCCGTTGACGAAAACCTTGTGATGGTCGGTTCTCCGTTGTCGCTATTGTACAGGTACTCGCACGTAGCGGTAACCGGGCTCGGAAGCGCATTAAAAATCCTTCTGTTAACGCATCGGTGCCTCTTCTTCGTTCACCTTCCCTCACTGCTCGGCAGTTGGTTTCCGACTGAGTCTCACAAGATGGTCGCTTCGCTCACTAACATCCTCTCCGCCCTCTGCGCCAGCCGTTCGTCACTGCATCGACGCGATTCGCCTATCCCCGCTTACGAACTCGCCCTCTCGTCGCTCAGTTGCTTCCACGTAGAATCGGCTGACTTCGTCGACGCCCTCTGAAAACGCGCCGTGCCGTGCCGCGCCGCGTCGCGTACTGCTCCGCCAGGGGCTCTCCTCGCGGGGCGACGTTGCGCACAGTATCTCTACAATTATCAGATTGTATGATGCAAACTTGACAGGATTTGCAAATATGTATTTTGAATCGATACTCTTCAATTTTGAGCACCGTGTTTCGCTGTGTCGAACGAAGCACTTTGCAATCCTAATTGTGAGTATTACGTTGTAACAGCTTTTCAAATTCGTCTTCTCTTTCTACCGGTTTCTTTCTCATTTAGAAATTTGTTACTCGATAATCTCGACTGGAGAAATCAACTAAAAATGTTTTTGCTTGGTATGGTTTGAACAGTGCATGAGAGCCACTGATCGTTCTGGTGGTAGAGTTAGTTTACCGGCAAAGGACATTGTCGCACGTATGATTTTTTATTCAAGTTTTCGCCAAAAATTCTGAATATCGTACGTTCACCGTCCCGGTCCACGAATTGGATACTCGAGATGTTTACATCTAGTATCATTTATACCCGTGTGTCGAGGCCAGAGTTAGATAAATGGATGGGAAATGACGCCGCCGGTAGCGTACGTGCGTGTGTATGCGTGAGATACGATGCGCGCGCACAATGGCCACCAGCCACGTAAAACATTATGCGACGCAAAAGAACGATCGGGAATCGGGTATTCGGTGGGTACGTGGTGTGTGTGTGCCGCGCGCGACACCGCTACAAGAATACACGCGGGGTAAGAGGACACAGAACGCAAACCCAGCAAAGAGAAAAAGAGAAAGAAAAACGGAAGAGAACGAGCGAGTATTGGTTAACTTCTGTGTGTGGTGTCGTCCGACGAATAGCGACGAGCCACACGCGTGCGCGCACACACATGCGTCGTTTATATGGCTTACGATGCTATGCGCAGGCTCGAGTCGGCCATCGAGGTTTGTTTTCAATCGTCCGACATCGCGTGAACTTGTTGCCCGTATAATCGCTACGGTATTGCGTCGTAAGTTTATTAGCCGTATTATTATTACATAAGGCAGCACGGTCGATTGTTTACCTACAAATGTGTCACAAGACACGTTGCTATTCGGTTATGTACAGTTGATCGCTACTTCTAATCAGTTAATATAAATTAATTAATATTATCTCTATGTATATCAATACATAAATATACATATGTACATATGTATGTATGCACACATATTTTGTTACGAGAATCAACGTATTGACGTACATGACATAATTAATATCTTATATTGGCCCCACATGTCTATTATAATCATGGTTTTGATTCTCGTACCGTGTGTGAATGTAGAGAAGCAAACGCGGCGAGTTTGTTACCTATTACGTACATGTGTAGAACTGTTGTTGTCGCGTTGTATCATCGGTGTGATAATAGAGCGTGCGTCCGTTATAAAAACATCTCGGATTACAATAAATAATAAATCGGACAACGTACGATTACATGAAACACTAAATATGTATTTTACGTCTGCGATATGTATTTTGTAAACCTTTAGTGTCGTTAGAGAATGACGTCCGTATGCTGTTTTTCTCTAAAACTTATGTTTATCATTTCTAGCACCTATACGAAAGATTAACACCTTAACAAAAGTTTGGTTGGAAGCGACACGTCTTTACCATGAAAACTAAAAGTTTCACGTCTAAATAGAAAATTTAATAGACAGCATTCGATCGTACAAAATAACAAGCGCAAACCGGTTTTAGCACGTGGCGGGAGCTGTTCGATCGTGTTTGCTGAACCAACACCCACCTAAGACACCTACAGATTTGTGTACTTTCTTTCACTTTCGAAATACTCCCGCTGGACGTGTTTGTACGTTTTGTCATGTTGATAGAACAAGTTGCCAGGGTTATGTGTACAGAAAAATAACCGATTGGAACGGTGACTTTTATATTTCCAAAAAGAGCGTAGAAAAATATCAGCGATTACAAATCAAGAAATTATTGCAAAAAAACGTTTGTTTACTTGACGAGTTAAATAGCGCGATTGTAAGATAGATTGCTAGGAAAGATGTTTGGATCAAGATGGTGAATAAGTGCTGATAAACTGAACGTGCGTAGAGCATTTTCGTGTTAGAATCGATGAAACGAGGAGTGCCTGGAGGGCACGGCGGGTGAGTCGGGTGAGGTGGGCAAGGAGGATGAGGCAGGTGCCAAGAAAGAACGTTGCTGCCGCCGCCGCGTAGTTTCGGTTTTGGGATAGGAACCAAGTAATAATGGAAGGGATGGAAGGCTAAGAGGAAGTACGAGGGGGGCTGCTGCTGCTACGTAAAATAGCGCGAGGTGGCGCCTGCTCTTTGCTCTATCGCTCCGTACGCTTTGGCGCGTTGATTCCGAGATATCTATACAAATATGTACTATTGTTTACTATACCTATATAGTACATATACTATGTATATACACGCATATTTATTCAACAATATATCTTTCGCATCATATGTTCTTTAAACACGAGGAATTGAGATAAATTTCAGTACGTATTATTGAATGATTAAGAACATTAAAGAATTATTTTAGTTAAAACGATTATTCGAATGAACTTGGTAAGGGTAGAACGTCGTTCCCTTTTTGTATTACGTCAGCCTTCGTGCGCGAGATTGACAAAACCATCGAATTCATTAATTTTAACGAGTTATTATTGGTCACCACATGTCGGTGACTCATCCAATCACGATTATCGCCTTCGTCGATTTGTGATAGGTCGAAAAACTTTTAAAGCAATACACTAAAAATTTCTTCATCGCATTTACTTATCATAGGCATGAAAAGAATTTCAAGTGAACGCTGATAACGACGCTGTGTATGCGTATTGAATAAAAATAATAAGTGAAACAGCAACTGACTAAAACAATTTCACTCCAGAGACCTATCAATGCGTGAATTGCGACACAAGTTGGAAGAGAGAACTTTAACCGGAGAACTATTTTTTAGAACTTTTAATAACTCTGGTAATATTCGCTCAATCAATAGTATTCATTTAGGATTATTTTCGGATTGACAACATTTCTACGATAGGAAATCAAGTGCCAAAATGTATTCAGAAAGACACCGGCGAAATAAGTTTTGTTTCCTATTCGTTTTAATAATTGACGAGGATAAAAGAAAAGTGCGAGTAATTTTGTTCGGAAATTAAATATACGTTCGCACGCAGGACACACGAATTTATGCTGCACGTGGATCCACGATTCAAGGTCGAGTACTACGATGCGCAAAAGATTTCGCTTAACTCAAGGTCTTCCGCATGATGGTCGGCTTCGGTTGTTTCTTTCATGGAGCGTGAATTTCATGGAAGACCTTTTACCGAGTGCTTTTCTTTCGATTAGAAACAAGGTTTCGATTCGGAGCTTTGAAACGAGCTGTGATCTTATTATTGATGGTTTCGTTTCTGTTTTTCAGTTTTTCGTTGTCTAGTTCTATTTATGATGTTCTCATAATAGTCTTATAATTACGAGGCTGACTAAACACCGACTGTGACGTTATTTGAGACACATCTGGCTTACCTGCCTGTGTATCTGCACGAACAGGTACCATTCTTAATTGTAAAACCTGTTGCCTATTTGGAGGACACGGATAAAGTATGATTAACGGTAATACGCGCTAGAAAGAATTCAGCCACGGTGTGACGAACAATGTTTATAATTTGTGATCCGAGATCAAGTTTGTAGTTTGATATCGTAATTGTGAATGTAAACATCATTGAAGTGCTCGCGTGTATTCCGGTATCAGGCGAGAAACGAGATAATACGCTCTTCTCAAATACTTATTCCTGGACGTCGTAATTTTGAGAAAGATAAGAAGCCTTCGATGATTAAGCTCGCGTCTCATCGTGCCTTATCGTGTCTCACCGTATCGTAGAACACCGGCAGATAAGCTCCGCTTCAAAACACGTTCTTATCATTGTTTCTAATGTCTCCTATCACTAAAAGAGTTGGATTTTCTATGATGTATTGTTACGGTAGAAAGATAGCTTTGATTTTGTTGTTCTCGAGGAATTGTGTGATAAAAAATTAATATCAAATTTGAGCGCTAGAATTGGTCGAGGTCATCGACCGACGTTCGTCGACCTCTCCAGAATTTGTCCACCATGCTTATTTCTGGATGTCGTTAAGAGTATTTTCCAAGAAATGTGCGTGCGTATGTCCCGCCTCAAGGCCAGCCGTACTTTAACAAATTAAAGCTTGATGCGTGGATAGAATCGTCCGAACTTTAACGATTAATGTTCGATTGTTCGGCCTTTTAATCGTTCCTGAAAAGTGGTAGGTAACTTTGTTGAAAATGACTTTTTACCAGACTTTTTCCGTTCTTGTATGATTATATGTTATCGTGTTTGCATGGTTCTCGAAAGGTACTCAACGGTTTTCATAAACAAAACCAACTCGAGTTCCTGAGTTTGCAAACGCTTTCGAATCGATACATTGTACATGCATATGTATCATTCTCGATCTACTTTGGCTATGCATTCGAGGATTTATGGGCGACGAAGTCAGAAATCGAACAGCTACGCATAGTGAATAGACTGCAGAACTTTATGCAAATTCAGATTTTTCTGGTTTAATTTATTGAACTCGTTATGTCTGAGAGTTGTTTCTTTTATTATCGGTTTTGTTACATCCAAAGAACAATGAAATTGATACTAATCTTCACGGAAATTGTTATGGTATTGCGTTTTGTTAATTCATATTTGCGATAAATGCATAAAATTATCAATTTAATAATGAAGGAGGATGATCCGATCGTACAACTCTCTATATGTATGTATTTAGACGTTTTCTCGTTTAAAACCGGCTATACATTGGAATGATTCGAAGCAGTAGGCATTTCGTGCATTTTTACCTGAACATGATGGAGCACGTTTGTCGTATCGAACGGTTGGGAATAGGTACTTGTGTAGGTATATACCCGTTGTTCGCACAAATGTTAACCGTAAAAAGGTGCCAGGTATAATTGTATACATATAGTTATTTGCTCCTCGATGGGTGATCGTTTCTGTCTATCCGAACGGTAAGTCGTAAAATTGTTGAAAAGAGCAAAACATGTGCGGTCGCGGCAACTCGAGGGTCCGAAATTGACGAATGGCTTTCGCTTTCAACGAGTGCGCGCACCGTTGTTGTATGTATACATATAGTATGTATAGGCGATTGAACTTTGCGACACGCGAAAACACGGAGTAAAGACACCGTACTTTGGTGTATGTATTCTATATGAATAAGAACTAACTTCCCTCCATCTATTTGATACGGTGTTGAGTGGTGTGTGTTTTGTGTATTTGTGTATATATGATTCAGTGGAAAGTTAAAAACTATGGGAGAAGGAAGCTTATCGGGAACCGATCGTTCGCTGATACGCTAGGACGTGAAAACAAAACTATACGTATAACTCGTATACGTACGTATCGTATCGTATCGTATCGTATCGTATCGTATCGTATCGTGAAGTGGCAAACACACTGGTCCGATGCGGCGAACGATTAAGTGAACACTCTCGTAAAGATGCTTGGAGTCATTAAAAAAAAAAGTGATAGTTTCGTAGCGAAACGATGATTCGTAACTCGTAACTTCGAAAACGGAGGATCGGTCGAAACAAACGACTATAGTCGGCAAACGGACAAAGACACCTGCGAAAAAGAGCCAATGAACTTGCTTGACCTGAAAGGGAAGAGGCTGATATGCATCGACCATTCCAAATACGCCTTCGACGTACTGCTTTAAATTCTCGTTTTTAACGCGATATTTTGATATGTGGGTCACTTTCCTTACCAGTGTAGCAACTATTTTGCGTGAAAATTCGAATCCGATTAATCAAGGCGCTGCCACCGGATTGAATCAGGCGTTTACAGATCATCGGTATCAAATGATGTTATTCCAACAAATTCTTCGAATGATTCTCCGTATTTTGCGTTGACTTACGTAAAATACGTTGGATGGTAAAAAAGAAAATGGATCAAAGTCCAAAACTCTTGGATCACAAGACTATATTTCAACGATGTTGCCGTTACAATATTCTAGAGATTTTTATTTTTTTTATACGAACGAGATATTTTATACGGATACGATTTTTACATACGGACGAGACGAAAATTAGGAAAGTTTGTATTTTTCGAAGAACACGAGTAGGTACACGTATACGTGCACGTATGCGCATACATAGATATATCGTAACTCATTGCGCGTTGCTATTGTTACAATCATGGTACGATTTTGCTCGACACACCGATGACATTCGTTATCGATAAGACTACAACTAAGCCGTAGATATAATCCGCAACCGCGTGTACCGAGGTCGTTGCTGCTTGAATAAGAGGGAAAGAAAAATCGGTCGTAGAACGTACATTTTTCCACCATTTGAGTAGCTTGAGATTCTTGAAATGATCGGGTCTAAATATACCGTGCAAGATTGTAATCGAAGCGCGTAGTCGGTGACAATTGAATGTATTCGAAACTATGTCGTGTAAATGAAGGCACTGCACGAATCACAGACGTTCTGTTCTCCTCGCAATGCGTTATACGTTATACGTAACGTTGGGGAAAAAATAGTCAATGAGGTGTGGAAGAAAAGGAGCTGGATCGTACTTCGAACATGGGATATCCGTCGCGAACGATTCGTTCGTCGAAAACGCGAGCTACATAGCACGAAAGATACTTATTTATAACGACACGTTACGCGCGGGATTCATGCCAGACGTATAAAAGCGATTTGGACCAATTTCTCGGACGAAAACGACAATTTGCCGCAGCTTGTTGCAAACTCGACCTACGAAGCAAAGAAAATATCTTTCATCTGTGCTGACATTTTCGTAGCAACACGACTCGACCGAGTGTAATTTTGCGTTTATCCGATCCGGATCGTTCGGTCTATCCACCGGTAACACCAATGCTGTTGTTTCTAATGGATAATCCACCATCGTCGAATGACCGTAAATGTATTTGCATAGTTATTTCTGGACGTGGTTTCGCTGTCTCTACTCTGCTCTATCGCGGGTAAACAGAGATCGTTGTGCGACGCGCGATTGCGCGCGATATCGCGCGACCGACAAGGAACGGCGGGAAGGTCTGTGCGAGCGCGCGAAACTCTGTCTACCGTTCTACATCGAGAGACCATAATGAAATGAAACGTATCAGAAAGAGTAAATGATGTCTCGGCACAGCTGTTTCGAAACGGATCGAAATTTGAGGCGTACCTATGTAGATACATACATATATACTACGTGTTCCGAAGATACGTTCGAGGATACTTATCGATGTTCCTAGAGTCGTAAATAAGTGAAACGATTACTCGGAGTACGCATACATAACTGTTGGACAGGTATGCTTATATTCACAGCTGCGCATATGGTAACGTTTCGTTGTTATCTACGCGCATAATAATGTTGTATACGCGAGGAAATAATTTATGCGTGTTAGGTACATATGTACACGTTTACGAAAGCCAAACGCGCCAACTCGAAGTTTCGTCGTTTCACTTCTTCCTATTAAGCTGTCCACACTCACTCAAGTGACCTTTCATGGAGGATGATAGTTATCGGTGTCGCGAGACCGAATTTCCCACGTTTTCGACCTTCCATCGTTTGCGATTCCGACGACAGAAGATGCTAATGATGCGAAAACTAACCGTGAACCTAAAGTGGCTTGTAAATCTAAAAGTACCATGACATCGAGCGTAAGCGTCTGCGAAAGCATGCTGTAGTGTTGTAGAGTTCTCGATTTTTCAGTATTTGCTGCGTTCCTGATCCGTTTGCTGCACATTCAAAGGTACGAGCCGATTAACGAATTCAGCGAAGAAAATGGTTTCGCGCTATTTAAGAGGAAGCCCCGCGGCGGCTAAAAGGAGAACCGTCTAGTGTAGCCGATGAACCACTCGATGGGACGAAAACGACGCGCAAAAAGGTCGACCAGCGGACAATCGATCGGGCGATTTTCCAAATAAATCGTGTAATGGGCTAACGCAAAGAGAACGAGTTTCAGATGTTTCAGATCTACAATCTCTAATCCTAATCGATTTCAAGCGACAAAGTGTACCACATTTCGTCTCGTTGCTAGTCGAAAAACCAAGTGTGCCCAGGCACGAATTCGCATAGATCGATTCCACCCTTTCCTTGGCCCAGCGACATCAAACAGACTTCTTTCGCAATTATCAATACCTTGGGGTCGTTTTCGACGTGACCTCTTTCCTCGCGAGACAAAATCGTGGACACAAAATTTATCAAACCATTCCCGCGTTACAAATTCCTAATTCCCTTATGGTCAAACTATAATGCAGTTTGCATAATCTTCGTTTTTATATGTTATACCGCAAGAAACTGAATTATGTACATTGTATATGCTATAGTTTACAAGGCATTACTCATCGACGTGAATCATCCCGTTTAAAACCAGACTAAACGCATTAAAATTACGCGGACACGATCGATTGTGTAACGATTCTTTCAGATTCCAGCATTGTGTTTCGAGAGATCCAACGAAGATTCTAAACGTCCTGTTGGTTTTATCGTAAGCTCCGATTCGAGCGCGAAATCGAACGGCGACAATACATAATGCGACTTTGTCCACACGGATTTCACCTCGAGGTTGTTGGCCCCTGATCAGGCGATCACCGCTCGCCGGACATTATACCGATGTTCGGCGGGTGATAGGCTGATAGGCCGCGATTCCACGTTTCCTGCGCGGCGCTTGAATCTCTTTCTGGCTTGCCTCGTTTTTAGTAAACGCGTTGCGTCATCCCCGGAATCGATTAACGGTCGTACTTACGCGACCGTCACGTAGACTATTCAAAGTGATCTTAACCGCGAACGAACGATTTGCCCATCGAGCTTTCGCTTCAATTCATAGCCGAACGTTCCTGCTCCCCCGTTCCCTTTGTCGTGTTCGTCCTTACGCGAAACATTATACGCGATGTGTAGTCTATGAATCGCAAAGCATCGATAGTTTTCCATTCCCTGTTCTTCCGTGTAACACGCGTTCTTAAAGTATACGCTGTTCTATGCTCTGTCCGCGAGATATCGCGCGGATCTTCGGTTTAACGTTGAAATATTCATTCGGTGTCGTATTCGCAGCGCGTTCCGACTGTTCGTTCAACGTGAAAAAACAAAATGGTAGAAAGCTAGTGTCATTGTTACGAACAGCAATCGTCGATCGTACAGAAACGTGCTATTTTTTTGTTGTTATTGCAAGATAAAATATCCAACAGCGCGTTGGACAGCCGTTCTGGAAAACCTCTTAGCAGGCGTAAGGCTAGGTATACATATATTACATATGTATTCAGTTTGAACCCTCGTGTTGGGTATTCGTCGCCGAACAGCAGGAGAGTGGCATATAAATATGTCCGCCTTCTCCAAGTTTGGATGCGACAGCCTGGTTGGTCGAATCGGTTCGCGCCTTGACGAGTCGATGAGATTTACAACCCCAACCTATTCCCAGCAACCTTTCTCGAATGTAATGTTTTACAGTTCATCGGTCGCCTTCCAAGGGACAAAAAGGATGGATAAATATGTATATCTAGCTAAGGGTACGCGCATTCGAAGTCATATGGTAACCAGGTGTTTTTTCGTAGGAACCTTATTCAACGAGCGGTATAGAAAAATAATTATTTCGCAGAGGCACTTTTACGAGCGTGACAACGGATTCCTATGTTTTCGCTTTAAACAGATGTAAGACGACCGATTTAATGGTTTTATTCGTTTCTCGGATAGAATGACGTGCTAACGGTGCAGTTTTTATGCCTACAGTTTCCTTCGTCTTGATTACCATGCTGCTGCGCTATTCTCTGCGATACGATTCACGTGTTCAAATTGCATCAAACTGCATGTATAGATTGACACGGATTGTGCTCTAGTTTCGAAGGTGTTTTCTGTACATAATTGTTCAGAGGGACTGAACCTTTTCCGAAACAATTGGAGACGGCCGTACACGGTGGAAACTGTGATCTGACATTCGAAAATTCTTTGACTTGGCCATAACAGTTATCGATAGTTGGCAAGAGAACCTGAAGCGACGGTATTCTGACCATCCGCAATGTTTCCTCGGTTGACGTGCAATCTGCTTACTCGCTCTTTTCCACGTCCACCTCCGCCTGCCTTCCTTCTCTCCTATCCTCTCGAGAATAACAACCGCGAGCAACGTGCTAGCTGTCCGTGTACACGAGTATGTAAGCATAGTTGCTTACATACCCACAGCTATGACTGCAATCTACGAGAGTAAGATAGTTGCAGGACGCGTGCCTTCGCGTATGGAACTCCGCTCGTCGACACTCGTCGACTTCCCGATCACCTCTCAAGAACCCTATAACATAACTTCGCATTCCATCATCCCCATTCTTCTGCGTGTTCGTTAATATGTATCGCTTTTTATTCTTCCACCACGTAATATCCAAATGATGCAATTGCTTCTGAAAAATGATAACGCAGTTTCCGTAAATATCCAAGCCACGACGTTTTATAGTTTGACGTGTTCACTCGCATTGTATTTACATATGTTTGTTTTATTTGCATGTATGTATGTATTTATGTATGGACGTCGCGCGTGACAGTTGCTGCGCGTCGCAAAACGTTTTCGAAAAATAGCATTGCGACTGCGCGGCGGACCTACAGTATATGCCCTCTACCTCACGTACAGTACCGTATAAATTGACTCTCGATCGAGTCGAATTACAGAAATAGGGATATACAAACAACTGCTTCCAACATGGACGCGACCCGTACTTTTTACATCCGAGCCTTCCGAGGAAATAGTATACACCTACGAAATAAATCATACGACCTTTGCGCGCGTTACCGATTAGCCAAACCTGGCGACTTTGAACGTGTAGATAACAGCGTATACGTATACATACATACATACATACATACATACATACATACATACGCATATGTATATATGTATGTATTCATTGTTAATAACTCTTTTTACACGTCTTTCTTTTTCTTACGGTGAACAAGTTGATTTTCATTTGTTTCTCGTCAAACAAAATTACGCAATTTCGAAAACGGTTATACATATACATTATACACATGTACAATGTACATCTCTACGGAATTTGTGGCTGGTATATGTATAGAACCTGGTCGTTGCCGTTTTCATTCGTACGGGTCTGTATTCCGTACCTAAATACTAGTTGATGCGTTGCAACGATGATGCTTTAACGTCATCTCTATTTAATATGTTGGCAATAATTCCCAAATACGCAATATGTGTGTAATTTACGAAATTCAACTAAAATGTTTCAAGGCAACTTGAAACCCGCGTATATGTATACATCTTATTCCTATCTACATACACGTTACATACATATACGGATAATAGGATCGGTTAGTGGACCATAACATGGTAAATGTTTGAAATAATCTTGATTGTACTGTGAAAATGCATTATCGAAATTCAGTACTTGGTACGAGATCATGCGTTATTACACATATCTCTCATTTTCATCGAATGAAAGTCCGCGACTACGAAAAATACGTACATCTTTAAACTGTTTACAGTGTTTTGCAATCTTATTCGAATATTCCACGAAGAAGCATCTAGCCACGTAGAAAAAGTTAATTGTTAAAGGAACGTTCAAAACAAGACTATCGAGAATAACAACGGCACCAACAACGAACGAGACGTCTCGTAGATCACTACACCATGGCGTACGTGCCGAGGCACAGGTATTCAGCCCTGACCGACTTTCGTGTCTTCGACCGACGCGGATTCTACCACGTTCCTTCCCCAACCGTCCATCGTCGTCTCTTTTCTTCTCTCCTTACTCTGTAACTAAGCGACTTTTAACTTACAGACATAACGTATTCTCTTTAATTTTGCGTTTCTTTAAAAAAAAAACTCTTAATTAAAAAGCGAGATTAATTATCGATAGTTCGTCGTCGAATATTAAAAGTGCATTCGAGAGTGTGTGTACTGTGTATAATGTTCGAGCATTTATTGATTCGTTAACAATTTTCTATGTATCGAATACGTCGATTATGTTGATGCTGAACAAAAGGAGCTTGTTGGTGGTTCGAACGAATCTAAGTTCTTTCAAAATCATAGGATTTATTTTAACACTCCATCGGGCGACGACATTCTACGCAGACTATAGTCTACAGCTGGCAACTCTCCGCTGTACAACTGCTGCGTATAGCTAGCATCAGCACTTTTCATTTTACGGAAAAATATTACAAATGTATTATTATACGTATATTTATAATAGCGTATACTATTAAACATTTGTAATAAAGTTCAGAAAGCTTGTCGCGTCAGTGTTTAAGAAAATTTAACTGCAGACAGACCGTTCATAAATTCTGAAACATCTACCTATTTTCACTATTTTTAGACTACCGACCGTTCACGGTAGTTTTCACAACTAATTTTAGTCGACTTCCCGATAGTATGTTAATATCTATTGCTTTACTTGGCTTTACTTTACATGGTGTCTTTCGTTTAATATGGACAGACTGCACACGTATGTACAATGTGTATACATATATTTTTTTGTTTCATCGTAGAGAGTATAGAATATAAACAATAAAGTATGTTATCTAATACTACATTATCGATAGTCTCGAATCGTTCGATATGAAAGAACACCAAGCACGTGTATGACTGTACCCGTGTATACATATATATATACACACACATATGTATATAAATACAAACATTCTTGAGAGGTTATGTGCAAGCGGAAAAGCGGCAGTTTTGGAGATAATATATTTTTGTATAGTCCTCAACAAAGCAGAGCAGATACGATACCTAATTTCACGGAACGATGTTTGCTCAGGATCCTTTATTGAATCTTACATATGAAATTGGTTCTTACGATCTGTTGCACTTTTTTGGACGTTAGATGGTTATGTTTTTATGGAATATTGTTATTATCGTCGTACCGTAATCATTATTACATCGCACATCATGTATATTTCCAGAGTTAGGAGTTGTTTGTCACATGTGAAGGCTCGCAGTATTTTATGCAGTTCAAGATTATATTATTCGCAGCAAACAGTTTTGAATGAAAGTGATTCCTATAAGGTAGATCCAAAGGTTCTAGCGTTACGAGAGAAATTGTTATATTGTGATCACCTAGATTTGCAAAATCTACGACTGGGATATACAAAACGTAAACAATTGCAAAAGAAACAACAAATATATACACAATCGAAGATGCAACAGAAGCTATTTCATGAACCTGTGTTCAGCGTGATGTGGGATGAAAAGAACAAAAGCAGTTCAATTGAAACAGAAACCGATAATGATATAGAGGTAGAATTGAAAGAACAAAAACCTGTGCATATGCCATATTCCAGAATAGATACCTATGAAGCCGTTGACGTCTTACCAGAAAAGATAAAAGAGAAAACACATGTATTGTTAAACCAAAGATACAAGGATTTATATGAAAAACATTTGGCGTTAGAGGCTTGTTCCAAGATCAAAAGCAAACGAAATTTGAAAGAACTTATGAAAGATGAAAACATCAAAACATTACCAAAGGGAGAATTGTGGAAAGTTCCACCAACTTGGATGTCAGATTTTGAACAGTTCAACGAGACTGAAACCGATAGAGACTGGTATAAGAATTATGGAACTCCAGATCCATTATCTACAGTCAGTTCCATACCTTGCGGTGGATGTGGAGCGTTGTTACATTGTAAAGATCCGGCAATTCCTGGATATCTACCATCCGAATTGTTTTCACATTGCAAACAGAACGAGTTAAAACTTACAGTTTGTCAAAGATGTCATTTTCTAAAATTTTATAATGCCGCGTTAGAAGTAAAAGTGTCTGTAGAAGATTATCCAAAGCTTTTGAGTACTATAAAAAGGAAGAAATGCGCAGTTCTCTTGATGGTGGATTTGACCGACTTTCCCGGTAGTATATGGCCAAATTTAAAAAGCGTTTTGCATCCTTTCACACCGATTTTTCTGGTCGGGAATAAAGTCGACTTACTTCCTCGAGATTGCCCGACTTTCTTCGACAATGTCAAACAGCAGCTATTAAATACCGTGCTCGATGTAACCGGCATAAATACGGCGAACGTGACGCATGTTGCGCTTGCATCAGCCAAGACTGGTTACGGCGTAGAGGAGCTGATAAATAAATTGCAACGCAAGTGGCGGTACAAAGGTACGTAATTTGTATTTTCTTCTAATCTGTCTTTATCTGGATCGTTTGAATATTGTTGTAATTCTAGGAGATGTTTATTTGGTTGGATGTACAAATGTTGGAAAGAGCTCAATGTTCAACGCTTTGCTCAAGTCAGATTATTGTAAGATACAAGCTGTAGATCTGATACAACGCGCCACGATATCACCTTGGCCAGGAACGACGCTGAATTTATTGAAATTTCCCATTTTGAATCCGCAGCCACAGAAACTTATGCTTCGAGCACGAAGACTTAAGCAGGAACAAAGTTTTAGTATTGACGAGAAGAAAAAAGGAGAATTACTGTTCAAAAAGACGGGGAAGATTAAATTTGCTACGTTGCAGGGTATAATAAATTATGTGTATCTTATGGCGTTCGACCGATTCGTGATGTACGCTCATTAAAAGTTTGTTACGTATATGTTGGGTAGGATATATAGGTAGAACGTTTACCGAAAGAACGATGGAGAATGCGCCGATTGATCCTTTCTCAGAAAAGTCGCACAAATTCATGGACGGTAAGCTCGGTTTCGACGAGTCTCAACTGGAATACGCAGAAAGTCGTTGGTGCTACGACACACCGGGTACTATACAGCGGGATCAAACACTAGATTTGTTAACAACGGACGAATTGTTGTTAACGTTACCCCAGGAAACAATCGTGCCGAGAACATTCATTTTTAGGCCGAAAGAAACGGTATTCGTGGCCGGTATGGGACGACTGGATTTTTTGGAGGGAGACCTATATATTCGGTATGCAATGTATATCGATATATTTCGAGAGACTCGAAAACCGGGGACTGCATTTCTTTGTTAGAAGCGTAAACGTGCATTTGGGTATCGAGTTGACATAGGGGCTGGTTTGTTCTGGAACAGGTGTACATTGTTCACGAGCAAAGAACTGCCTATAACGATGTGTTACACGAACGACGCGGACGAGATTTACGAACAGCTGTTGCAAACCGAAGCGTTCGTCGTACCGTCCAACGATCCCGAACGATTAAAAGTATGGCCAAAATTGGAGGGAATGGAAATGAAGTTGACTGGTATCAGTAGACACGAATCCGTCGCCGATGTTGTATTATCGAGTATAGGTAATCTGCAATATGGATATTTTTTCGTGGGGAAGGAAAGGATGTGTAACGTGTCGTATTCAATTATCTTTAGGTTGGATCGCAATCACGCCGCACGAAAACCAAAATATTGCGTTGAAGGCGTGGACGCCGCAGGCTCGAGGTTTATATCTGAGGACTCCGGCGTTGCTCAAGAAAAGCGTAATGCATCGCGGGATCAAGACAGCAGGAACTCCTCTGTATTCGTTGGGAAAGAAGATGTACGTTAAATAAAACGGTTTCTGTTCTTTGTTACGTATGCTGCGAAGTGTACGCAAGTGTGTGCGGGTTTTCCGTGCGTTACACCGATTTATTGGTACGTTTCATGCTGCTATTACAGTTACCTGTCATGGGCGAAACAACGGAAACGTTGATTTTCATGGTGTCATTTGGCATGGAAATCGCGATCGCGACGGTAATCGTTTTCAACCAGAAACACTTTTACTAGTTCAGTGTTGGTCGTTGTCGTTGGTTTCGCGGGCTCGAAGTTTCGCTTGTTTGTACATTTGTTTGTAAAATCTTTCCAAGTTTTTGTAGAAGCCTTGTTGCGCGTCACGATGATCTTGCGCGGCGAAGGTATCGTATTCTGAAATACTAAAATTCACCATTGTATGTGTCGATTGGGCTTTCGGTTTCTCAGTTTGTTGATATTGCATTTTACTTGATGCGAATTCACGGACGCTTCGACGAAACTAACTACTCGTTCTCTCCGCGATCCTCACCAGGTCGACGGAGCCTACCTTTTTCCCGCAGGTATCGGGCCTTTGTGCGTGTTCTGAGAGAAAAGATTGGGCGATAACGTTTCTGTGAAACTATAGCCTCGCGAACATTGTGAAACTTACGCGAGCGTTGGAGCATCGTTCGACTCGTTATAGCCGCGATCGTGGCCGTAACAGTCGTAAGGTTCCGAGGACACGGAATCGTTCGAGCTGCGTTCGCTTTCGGCAGTTCTTGATAGGACGCGATCGCAGTCGCAGAAGAAATAACACTTGTATCTTGAACAGATCGGACAGTTGTCGAAAATGCCTGTGTTTTTACACATAGCGGAAGTGGTACAATCGTTTTCCGACTTGACGCGATGATCACGTACACATTTCGGCTGTTCTCGTGTTGCACGATGATACTGGCCGATTCGAGGCTGTTCGCTCGACTCGCATCGGTATTTCGAGCTGAAAATATTTATGACCGATAGAGGATGTCGTTCATGATCGGACGATTTTACTTGACTCGGGACCTCGTATTCCCGTTCGGTGCTTACGGTCGAGAACTCTGAACGCGTGGTTTTGCTCGGCTATGGCAGACTCTTCTCTGTCTGATGATACCTTTCGTGGGTCGCTTTCTGTGAGCACACGGCTGCTGTGTATACTAAAAGAGAACGAAACGCTCGTAATTATTCGGATCTCCGAGTGTCGTGTTGAGAAAGTAACGTCGTGTGTTTACCATGGAATCGTTCTTTTTCTCATCGACGTCGTACGTTTTCTTCGTATGGCCGTCGCAAATACCCAGTACTTCTTCTATCACGGTTCTCGTCGAGATTTCGATTTTGGGCGCTATGATACCCTATGAATTGAGCAAACGTGTATACGGTATCATCGATTAACGGAAAAAATGAAATTTCAAACGCAATATAGAGAAATAGAGAAATAGAGAAATCCGAGATAAGCAGGAGAGAAAGAAGCAAGGAGAAAGCAACCAACCGGTGATAGCGCTAGCGGATAAATGGAGGCGAGCGTGCTCGGCAGGGATAGCGATTGCGGACATACGTATCGAAGGGCTAATGGTATTGCGGATCGTTAAGAGCTCGTTTCGAACGGATCCTCGGGCACATCGATCGTCGAGACTTCGGCGGGTACTAACGGGAAAGCGTTTCGTCGGATCCATCAACAGGTCTACGGTTATTCCGGCCAACGAATGTTTGTAGGGAAGCACCGGGAACAGCACGTCCGCCAAATTCGTTTCGAAGGTGGCCAATACGATGGTCCGGTTGCACGGACCGAGCCATTGTATAAGTTCCGCGTAGAGAAACTCCTGCTCCAATTTCCGTTGCAATTCTGTCAAAGCAGCCAGCCGTGTGAAAGTTTTCTTAAACTTAAACTCGTTGTGAAATAATAGTGGTAAAATCGGTGATACTCTGTGAGATTCTAGGGTGGAACCGAGACTAGTTATTCGGAGGGCCACTTTGCCGTTAGGGCACAACCATACCCCAGGACAGGTTACCTGAAACAGTCCCCGTATCGAAACTTGTTCAAGCTCGATCAAGATCGATCGAACGATGGACCGACCATCGATGACAGATTGGCAATGATAATACTTACGGCGTGCAATTCCAGTCGCACCTTTACGCGGAAGCCTTTTCCCGCCATCGTAGTGACCGATGGCTATTGCGTCGCGTCGCGTCACCATCGATTCTCGGCCGTTATCATACTCTTTTTTTTTTTCCTTGGTTTATTCGCGAGTAAGTAGCAGAATTCTTGAATCGTCGTTCGGACTAACGCGAAGTCACAGGTGCGGGGTATGTTGCTCCGAATCCGAATTCTCGCCGGACAGTCGTGTTTTTCCCTCGATGAACAACGCGAACGTTGTGCCGCGTCCGTCTCGAGCCGGGACTAGCGACACGGTCGTTGCCAGGTAACGGCAACCGCACAACATCGATATTGAATTTTGCCGACAATCGAATGGTCCTTTTGCTCTGTTGTACTTATATCACGATACGCGACGCGACGAATCGTTGATAGAAAGCTTAAACTTTGAACGGTATCCCGGTAAATTTCTCGACAGGCAAACCCCGCTGAACGAAACGAATTTCGAGTTCGTTCGCGACAAAATCCGTCTTTGTTCTGGGGAAGCGCAATCTCGGATCGTTCGTCGGTGACGTCGAGGTATCCACGAACCAGCCGTATCTACGGACAAACGAATCGAAGATGTTCTCTAGGTAGTAATCTTGTGTAGTAATCTGGAATTGCTTGGATCGTACCGGCCGTTGACCGTTGGCGGGTCGAACGGATAAACGTCCTTTGGTGGAAAACCGGCGCGTCTCGTGATCAAGTCGACGTATTCCTGACGGACCTTCGACGGCGATATGACGTCGTGTTTCGCGTAAAATTTGCCGGTAAGAGGTTGCGTTCGACCGATCGCCACGAACTCTTCTTGCAGTTGCAGGTGTTTCTTCTCTTTTTCGTATCGCTCGGTGTAGAATCGCAATTTGACGGGATTCATCGTGTCGAAGGTCGAAGGAAACGGACAATGAAGATGGTGGAAATATTGGCCGAGCTCGGAAATCGAAGCGCGGTCGCGGATCGGAGACTCGCTCTCGGCAAAGAGCCGCGCGAAAAACTGAGCATCGAACGGGAGGGGTGTTTGTTGATTCGACGAAGGAATCGAGTCGCGTCGAATATCGATGATATTTATTTAACGATACATAAGTATATGAATAGAAAACGCATTACACAACAAGCGGAAAACCGTGGCCGATCAGTCATAGGTTTCCAAGCAGGGGTCGAGAGGACGTCTGGGCATCCTCTCCACCTCGCGATCGCGGTCGCAAAAACGCGTGCGTCCGTTCGAATCCGCGCGGGAACGAGTTTAACACGGAACTCGCTGGGTCGCGAGAGCAAATCGTTCGTGCGAACAACTCGAAGCCTCGAGAAACTATCGGCGAAAACCACGCAAGCATTGCAGCGGCGCGGGAATTTCGGTGCCCTCGGTCGGTGCAAACGGGCGGTACCCTGAACTGCCAATATCCTTCACTTGTATGTCTATTATAAATACTGGAGCCAAGATCGTGGCACGAAGTTTGTCGCGGTGACGAGGAGACCGGTATCGGTCGGGACGCCGCGTATACACTTACTCGCGTCTCTTGAAAAGGAACGATAGAAAAAGAAAAAGAAAGAAGAAAAAAGGAAAGGAACGAAGGGGAAAAAGAAAAAGGTGAACTGGTAACGGTTACACGCGCGTTTCCCTTCCACGCGTTACGAAGAACCTTTGGTGACTAGATTTCGGGTAGGAACGAGATCACTGCGACCAGTCTCGCAGCAGTTCTTCGACAGCGTGGACGGTATACATAATAAGGGTGAAGGGGAACAATTCCCGTTAACAACAACATCGTCGCGTTAGAAAATGTTTGGTCAAGTTGCGCGACGACGGACTAGAACGTGATCGTTTTTCAGGAGAATGGCTCTCTTCGGTGCCTTCGGTGATGCGGGATACGCGACGATCGAACGTCCAAGAGACCGACAAACATTTCGGTTATCGCGGTTCGAAGGGTGTTGGTTTCGAATGGGAAGGATGGTCTCGCGACGGAACGAATTAGCTGTGATCGTTGGCGCAGGTGGTCGGTGGTTCCGTGGATGTCGACGACATTCCGCTCGTGCTCCTGAAAACAGACGAACCGCCGTCTTGAAATCTGCACAGGTGAAAAAAGTTTACGATAGAGTTACCTTCTCCGTTCGGTGGATCGTTCCTCGTCCTGCTCGAGAAGATCCGTGACAATGGCAGGCTCCGTGTGACCTTTGCGGTTCGGGCCGCTCGAACGTAGATCGACGGTTCCTCCGTTGTAGTGGCCGTTCTCGCATCTGTTCGGGTACTCGAGGTTCATCGGTAGCTTCCTAATCTGCAGGTAATCCGAGCCGGTCGGAGCCAACAGCTCCTCGTAATACTCGACCGTTTTCGGCTCGGACGCGGAGCTTCTGTATTTCCGCGGCAAGGAGGAGGAAGCGAAACAGCCGACCGTGGTTGGTTCGCTCGGCAAGCCGGATACCGGGCTCCGATAGCTTTCCAGATCGGCGTCGATCGGAAAGTCTACGCTGTGATACCTCGCCCGAGACGAGGACAGATCGAAGGTCGGCGATCGGATGTATCTTCTGAGCGGATCGTAGGAGGAGGAAAGGGGAGGCAGGTGCTCGATCGAGGATCTCGGATCGGCGATGTACGAGGACGAAGACGAGGTCGTGGCGTCGGAATATCGGGGGGATCTGTCGAGGAAACTGTTACGCGCGACGATGCCGTCGTCGGCGAACAGGTCGTAGCTTCTGGACCGACGATCCGCGTGCCTGGCCAAGGAGACCGTGCCGAGGCCGACGTACTTGCTGCGATCCCGTTGCTCTCTGTGCCCGCTGAAGCTGTACTTTCGCGGCAACGCGACGCTGCTCGACGACAGCCCGAGGCCAGGCGGGGGGGCCGTCAGCGACGGTCTCCTTCTGTCGTTGAACCGCGAGTAGAAGCTCCGCCTGCGGATCCGATCGATCACCGATTCCGAATTGTCGGACCTCGCGTACAAGGAATGCGACGGGGACGTTGGCGAGTGAAGGTCGGCCCGGGCGTGGTTCAGCTCGGTCGAGCTGACCGACCACGAGTCGAAACTCTCGGGCTCGTCGACGGGCGAGAACGGCTCGTTCGTGTAACGATCGAGCAACGGCGGCGTCCGTTGATTATTCGACGGTTCCGTCCGATCCGTTTCGGTTCCGACGGATTTTCCGTTGTCCTGTTCTTCCGGCAGATCGGCCGCCGGTCGTGAAATCGTCGCGGACTCGTCGTTGCCGGATTCGGCACGACTCTCGAGAAATTTCGCGCACTCCGTCACCTCTTTCCTCAACTCGGCGACGTCTTTGGCGCGCAACGGCTTGTCGATGATGATCTTGTTTCCGGTGATGCTGGCGCGGTGCGTCACTTTCGAGAGACATTCCATCAGCTTGTCGGTGGCCGCCTTCGGAGATTCACCGGGGATTCTCGGTGACTCGGACTTCGGCGACTCCTTTTTCGGCGTGGTGTTTCTGAACGAGTGTTGGGGTATTTTCGTCAGGTCGAGCTTCAAGTTGCTGCGGTTTGCGCGCTGCGACTCTTGTTGTGCTTTTGTTAGGCCGTTTTTCGCATCGAGCACGATTGAATCCTCGCCGGGGCTATCGAGGCTCGGCTTTCTCGACGAAACGGCGGCGGTTTTCGCGTCCCCGTAGTTGGACCTCGCGGATGTTCTCCCGTTCGTTTGCGAGTCGACACCGTTCTCCTTGGTCTTGGCGACGACTGTCTTGGCAGCAGCGCCGGACGAGCCGGTCGACTCGGAACTCGTTTCGCCGGTGTGCCCAAGTTTTTTCTTTACTCGCGGTTTCGCGGTTTTCCCGGTCTCGTCCGGTTTCTCGTCCGAACCGTCGGACGATTTCTTCGCGATCTTTTTCACCGTTCGCGTCGTCGTCGTCGTCGTCGTCGCGGTGGTGGTGTTGGTGGTGGTCGTCGTCGGCTTCTTCTTCCTCTTCTTCAGCGTCCCGTCCGTGTCGTTGTTTTTCACGGTGTTTCTCTTTTCCGCTTCGTCGCGCTTTGCCGTTTCCGCGGATGAGCCGTTCTCCACCAACGATCGATTTTTTCTAGTTTTTAGAAGCTTCTTGTCGATTGCGCCGTTCGTGGGATCTTCCCGGGCGAGTTCCGTCGCTCTCTTCTCACCGGCGAACTCCTCCGCGATCTCGGTGCTCGGCGAGGTTCTCTTCGAGCCGTTCTCGCTCGATCCTGTTTTCTCTTTCACGGTCGAAGCTTTCTCCTTTGGCGGTGAACGTTTCGGAGACTCGGACCCAGGCTTTTCCCCAACGAGTCTCTTGGTCGGTTTCGAGTCTGCTTTGACGCCGAGTTTGGTCGGTATCCGGCTGCTACCGCCGCCGCCGCCGCCGCCGCCGCTACTCGACGAGGCGTCATCGCCGAAAGCTACGGTGGTGTCTGGCTTCGTTGATTTTGGCGGGCTTTTCTTCAGCCTGCTCAGAATGGTGTTTTGCGCGACAACGCGCGATGGGCCCGCAATCTGTTTCGTGTCCACGCTTTTGAACAACCCCAGCACGGATGACACTTTGCTCCTAGCGGTGCGTCCGACGGGCTTGTTCGCGGACACATCTTCGACGCTGGCGGCTTTCCGGAGAGAATCGGTTTCGGGGGCCGAACGTCGTTCACCGGGAGGAGCGGAGAACTCGCGGGACTCGTTCGCGATTCCGCCGTTCGCCACGGGTTTCGTCGTCGCGGCAACGACTTCCTCGCTCGAACGAAGTCTCTCGAGTTTCTTCTCCAACGAGTGCAAGAAGCTGTTTCGCGAACCGCGTCTCTCCTCGATCTTCCTCGTTTCGACCGTTTCCTTTGGCGGCGAGTTTTTCTCCGTCTTCACATCCGCAGACTCTTCCGGTCGGCGATCCTTTCTGAGCGCGTTGATCTCGTTCTTCAGCTCCTTTTCGCGCTTTTCTTGCTCCACGCCGCTTTTCGTTTCCTGCGATCTGTTCTCGGTTTTTCGTCTCATAAACCGGGATTTACGTCTTTCGTTTTCCGCCGCCTTTCGTTCCTCCTTCTCTTTCGCGTAACGACTCTCCTCTCTGGGCGTGTCGAAAAAGTCAGGACGCAGGAATCGCGATATTCTGTGCTGTTTCGACTTTTGCGGCTTTTCCTTTTCCTTTTCTTTCTCTCTCTCCTTCGAATCGTTCTCGCGGTTCCCGGCAGACTTGAAGAGCTTGCTCAGGATCGACTTTTCCGGTGTGAGGGCTCGCGCCGCGGTGAAACCGAGGTCTCGCGTGTCGGCGAACGACTTCCGACGATCCACGGCCGACGTCGGCTCTCTGGTCAGCGAACCGGATCGCAGCCGTAAACTCGGGATGCAGGTTCGTCGTTTCGCGACCATCGAGGAGCAGTTGCCCGTTTCACCGATCGAGATCAACGACTGTTTCTCGCACTTGTCGGTGTCTCTGTAGCTCGAGCTCAGATTCGGGTCGAACCTGCTCGGTCCGAGGTTCCTCAGCTTCGACTCCTTGATTAAATTTTCAGCGGCGAGTAGTCTGTTCTCGAAGCTCCGTGACGGATCCGATCTGGGAACGTAGGCGGCAGCGGCAGCGGCGGTGGCGGAAGAGGAAGACTTGTAGTCGAGCGCGTTCCAGGAGGACTCGGTCGTCGGGGACGTGTCGTACGATTTGGTCGACACGCTGGACATCGCATCCGGCAGATTCGCGGACGCGCAATCCGAGACGGAACTGTTCTCGGTCGCGTGATTCTCTTGGTTCTCCGGGTCCGACTTCCACGACGAGGCGAACGCGTCGTCGGCCGTTTCCTCTTGAATCTTGTCCGTCCTGTACGAGCGAAAGTTTTCCCTGCGATGCTTGCCGGTCGTACCGGACGGTGTTGATTCCTTGTACTTTCGACCGAGAGTGCTCGCGTGCTGGGCAAACAACGTCTGCAACGAATCCTCGCCGCGTTCGTTGCTCTCGCGATCGACGTCGATGTCGTCGTCGAACAGGCTAACGCTTCTCCTCGGCGATCCACGGCATCCGTATCCCTCTCGACTGCCGCTCGACTCCAACAAGCTGTTCGATCGTCGCACGACATTGTTCGCCGGTCGGTGTTCCTTGTATTCGGTTTGATCGGACACGGTGGACTCGGAAGAACGGTCTCCGGCCTCGGACGAGTCCAGGAACAACGCGTTTCGCGACTCCCTGCAGGGGGACAAGCGACGGTATCGCGTCTCGTAGGGTAGAGATCGTCTGGTTTGCTCGATGAACGATCTGCTCAGCCGTTTCGCCAGACTAGGCGTGAAGCTTTGCTCCACCGATTCCTGTGTTTCTTTGCTGATTCGCGCCTCCGCCTCCGCCTCCGACTCCGCCTCCGCAGCCGCCGGTTTCGGTTCCGACTCCGTCTCCGTCTCCGTCTCTGTTTCCGTGACCGGTTCCGCTTCCGCGTCTTCGCGTTCTACTTTATCTGGAAAAAGATTTAGATAACGTCTACGCAAATTCGAAACAGGACACGATTCTAGGGGTCTGCTCTCCGTTCGGGACGGGTGGTCAGTTTCGGGATGCGAGCCAACAAAATACTCTCGATCTCCTCCGTATTTACACTCCTTTTATTTCTACATACATGTTGCAACGCGTTGCTTGCCTTGCTTTCTCTTATATAAAATCTTTCTTGGAGAATTAATAAATAAACTTAACCGGCGAAAGAAACCTCTCGAGACACGGTTCTAGCATACACTGTTGCTCGTACGCGTTACGACGACACCACCGTTTCCGCTTTAGACCGCGCCCGTATTCGTTTGCTTTCGCACTTTTCGAATCTACATCTGGTACACGCTGATTACATTAGTCTTTTCAAGAGTACCGTTTCTTTTTTCGCAACCAGTGAAGAGAACAGTTGGCGAAAAAGAGAGACAGAGAGAGAGAGAGAGAGAGAGAGAGAGAGAGAGAGAGAGAGAGACAGAGAACGAAGGAACAAAGAAAAAGACGGAGAGAAACGCTTTGGACAGACTGAATCGAATCATTCGAGAGTTGTTTATTTGGAAGCGAAATTTACGCGATTCGGGCGCGGTTAAACGGGGTAAAGCGTCGCCGATTCGATATCTGGCACTTAAAGGTCCAAGGACGATCGCTGCTGGGAAAACGACGACGACCCTCGGTCGAAATCTATCTAAACGCATCGACAAACAGTCGACGGCGGAACATACACGCGTATACACACACATACACATACGTACATACACGTACACGCGACCGTTGATGCGACAAATCGTCGAACGTGAACTCGTATACTCGTCGAACGATTACGATTACATGCAGCGAACAAATATGTAGGCTTGCTATATGCGTGAGAGAAGTTGTTATAGGTCTCGAACGGAGTCGAACACGTGGAACCGATCGCGAGGGCTTGTTTTCGCAAAAGCTTTCGCGAGCATTCAAATATTTAATATAATTTTAATCGAATAGATGTATGTATAACGGCATGGTAACGCGACGCCACGTCATGCGATTCCTGCGGGTGAATCCAATCTGGGAAATTAGCCCTCGTGCTCGAACAACACGTCTAGACGAGTATACTCCACGATGTCTTAGGTCTCTAAATCACAACGCGTCAAATCTGTCAACTTAAGTCGCAAGTAATGCAGTATACAATACATTAAATACAATATAGTAGCATTATCAAAGCATGCCGAGACAACGTGAAGTAATAAAACGCTGTTATTTAAACTCTTAAAAACACAACAAATATCAGCCATCTCAAACAGGGGTTAGCTCCTCCGCCATATTGTATGCACGATGATTCCTCGAGATATCTTGTCTGAACGTGTGTAGAAATCTTTCTCTTATGCAACGAGTTTAGTATTGTTTTGGAAACGCGACGAAAACCGTTAGATCCGTCGCCGAGTTTAGTCTTAGACACGCGACTATACACGTACTTATACCGTTGCTGCGAGTCGAATCCAATTCTCGGTTCTTTTATCGTTCCCTTTCGTTTCTTCTCTCGACAGATCGGTAAGAACCGAAGACAGACTCGTACGTCCGTCCAGTCTAGTGGTTTTGTTCTCGCGTATATCGTGCTCCTCCCGGTCGTGGCGTTTCTCGAACGATTCGATTCGATTCGACTCGACTCGGCTTACGTACGGTGTACATAATGAAACAAAGATACGCGCAAGAGAACTTGGTTAGTGCTTGTACCCGTTCAAAAACACGTTTTCGGATCGTTTCGTTCCAAACGATCGAGCACCGGAAAAGAATCCCAAAATCGCGACGAGTGAAAAAGGTTAAAGAACTCTGCCGCGATAGAGTGTGTTGTCGTCGGTAATTTCGCGAACGAGACAACGAACGAGCATCGAATCGTCGAATCGCGCGAGACATCCCGTATTCCGTCGAGCGTGGCCAATCGATCGACGGAATCGACGAGAATTGTGTAGCGTTCGTGCGACCGGATCGTCGCGTTCGCTTGATAGAGAGTGTAGAGCATAGTACCTAACTTGGTTTGTCTACTGGGGATTACCGTCTGCCCGCCTACGTAGAGTCACTCGTACGGTCGCTGCAACAACCGTCAGAAAAGACCGTCAATTACACGTGTAACAAAACGGATTCCACCGTGATTCTCTAGAATATATTTTCGATTATTATCCGCACCAATACGTTTCGTGAGTCGATCTAGTCTCGAGGAGAACGATGCCGGACCTGAAATTTTCAAACCACGAACAACGTATGTATGTATATGTATATGTATATGTATATGTATATGTATATGTATATGTATATGTATGTATCGTATCGTGTCGTGTCGTGTCGTGTCGTGTCGTATATGCAAGCGTGTCGCGTCGACGAAACTGTTCACGCTGGCACCGTTCTCTGCGATCGAACACATTTGTTTTTAGCTTATTTTTCAAACATCTCGCGCCCCCCGGCATCTCGAAGGCAAAAAGCTTTTCTTCGATCAGTCAACATCGTTGTTTTCGTTCGACTCGAGATATCCGATGAACAACGAACGGCGTTTACTATTCCCGCGAGTTGGTGGATGAACGTGAAAATTGTCAACGTTACATATTGTCGACGGTGCGTAAGTATACCGAAAATATAATCTGTCCGAGAGTGATCGACGGTGGCAAACAGTTTATTCCTTTTGATCGCTGATTGAAGAGTCGACGATAGACGTGAAGTGGATGCATGAGTATTGATTTTGATGAAGATGGATTCTGTCTTGGATAGTATAGAACCGAATTTCCTCGTGTGTTCGTGCGCGTACATGGATTTGATGTGCAATCATGCCATAAACTTTAGTATACACTTGATAAATTAAATAAGACAAATGAATTGCGGCTGCTCGTGTTAATAGGATAATGTATAAATCAGCAACAACATCGCAAATCGCTACTACTGCGTATTACGTATTACGAGGTTCTATGTCAGGCAAAGTATGAGAAGTTACGTCTCTGAGTAATTTTGCTATCGAAAATCTTCTATCTCGAAACGTTCTTATCGCGACCGGCGAACTCTCCGACTCGTCGTTCGCGTACAGTTGGAAGTGCAACGGAAAAGTCTCTAAGAGAACAGCAGGCAGGTATATTTTGTTTTTGCGAGGAACATCGTGCAAGACATGCGCTTCAGAATCTGGAAAAATCTTTCGCGTTTTTTTTGAAAGTACGCGATCCCGTTCCCAGCACCTCTCCAATGGAACGGAAGAAATGTGAGCTATTAAATAAATAGACAAACGGTCGATCGCACGATTCCCGTGAAAATGAGCGGATCGATTCTAACGATCGAATTAATCTTTCTGAAACTCATTCTCGCGTTCTTCTGCTTCGTTCGATTACAAATTACCGAAACGTTTACCCACCTGTGCCAAACATGAACCGTCTAGGTATGTATCTATTCTAAGTGGGTTAGTAGAAAAAGTCGCAAAAACATGTTCAGGCAATCAAAAAATCGGAAAAATATCTCATCGACGAGCGAATAAAAGGTAGAGGGTTCGGTGATACAACGAATGATTGCGGGGGGGGGGGGGGGGGGGAGAGACAGAGAGTCGAAGAAAAAGATGTAAAAAGTAAGAAGAGAAGAGGCAAATCGGTAAAAGTAAAGAAAAAGATGTGCTCTGTCTATCAACGACTCGACAACAGCTAGGTACTAGGAGATGCATACTGAATAACATTCAGTATTTTCTCGCGCGACTAAAGTTCGACTTCAATCACTAAGAAAATAAAGAGCGACGCGGTAGTATTATCGCGTTGCGACTTTGTGGAAGCTTCTTCCGAGGAGCGTCGGTTTGGTAATTTCGTTCGATTCGCGATCGAATTTCACCGATCGGCAAGAATCGACTCGTTGGAAATCGGCTCACGCGAAGAGATATCACGGCTTCCGCGAAGTCGCGAATCGCTCGAATCCAAAGTGAAAAAACATTCGTCGTCGCGTGGTACCGCGCGGTCCAGGCAAAAGTGTTGTTTGACAAGAAAATTTTGGTGTTTGAACGAATCGTTTCGTGACTCGGACCGTTAGCCCTTGGACGATGGAAATCACGAATCCGAGCCAGAGAACGCAAAAGGTCGACCAATAGACCGGGTACCGAGGTTTCGTTTTCTCAGTTTGACGCAGTTTCACGTTGAATTCGTGGAACGATCGTATGGCACTCGACTCGGCTCGACTCGGTTCGGTTCGACTTACCTCTTGGTAAGGTGTTGCTGCCGATGTCAAAGACGGTTTCCCTCGCAGAGGTGTTATGCGATCCTGGGCTATTCGGGCTTCCGGGATTCGTCGAGGAGTCGACGGAATCCTTTCTCGAGAATACGTCTCCGTCGCGGCTCCGCGAATGCCTGAACTGAGACTCCGTCAACCGCCTGTGCGCGCAACAAAGCAAATTTCCGTTATACGCGCGTCTTTTGCAGCAAGCATAGTCCCCGAGTCTATCAACGCGTTCCACGTTAAGAACTAGCTGATCGACTACTCTTCGAGACTGAAACCGATCGGTACCGATGACCTTCTTCGCAGTTGCGCGAATCCGTGTCTCGAATAGTCGATCGATCGTACAGGAACGGAGGAATTTTTGATCGGAATCGGGAACGACGGACAATAGGATCTAAGACGAAGCTCCATAGACTCGTGGAGTAGGGTGTCGAGATGTAAGTACACGCAACGTCGGCAAGTATTTCAGGCCGATTTATTTATCCGCGCACCACCTCGATGTTCTGTCTCTCGGACGTCGGAGGTCTCGCGAAGAGGAGGCGAACGAGACGAAGCTGTTCAAAACAGGGACGTGTTTAACCGGGAGAGAGGTAATCGTGTTGCGTTGCACTACCTTATAAAATAATCGGCATACACTACATTGTTCTAAAGTTGTTGTAACAATTGGACTCACGTAGTCACGGTCCTCGTTTCGACATACGTCTGGTAGCTTGCGCAAACAAGCGTCGAATCGTTCCGATTAGATGACGAATATCGAATCTCAATGAGACGCGGACAAGTAAATTTCACGTGGTATGGCAGAAAAATAAAGCACGAACACACGTTGGTGATTTACCTCGATAACGGCTTATTGAGAGCCCAAAACGCTGGCGACGAATTCGATCCTAGTCTTCCAAAGAGTCGAGAACTTGGGAAACCAGCGTTTCGGTTGTCGTCCACATTCAGTCTCTGCGTCAAGCTTCTCACTCTGGAGAGCAGCGTGGAAAAGAGATTCTCGGCCGTGAGCAACTCGAACCCGTCGTCGTCGTCATCCTCGCCGGAGGACAAGCTGTCCGCGTGTTCCGACGGTTGCCTCGACGGTCGAGAGCTTCTCAGTCGATGCATGTGCCTCTGTAGGAGATCCTCGCTGTCCCTAAAACGTGCAACGAATCTGGTTAACCGGCTCTCGCCTTCGAGGATGAATGGAATCGAGACTGGAAATCTGAGAGGAGGAATCTGGAGACTGTTGATTCACCTGTGCAACGTCGAGAATGGAGATTCGTCCTCGCTGGCGTCCGACAACAGGGAGCTCATTCTTCGGGGCCTACCGAACCTGGACCTCGTCGGCGCGTTCGCGCTAGTTGGGGTACCGGTTTTACTCTCTGGTTCCACGCTACCCGACCGCGGCGTCACGTATCCACCGCCCTCCACAGCAATCGGAATTATGTATTCTCTGGGACTTTTTCTGATCGGTTCCGGACCGAGCGTAGTAGATCCCAAAGCGCTGTCGGTATCCGAGTCCGCAGTCGACTGACGTGACAGCGATCCCGATCGCTGGGACATTGATCTTTGTGGCATCGGTGGCTTCGGCGCGGACACTGGCTGTTGTTGTTGTTGTTGTTGTTGTTGTTGTTGTTGTTGCTGCTGCTGCTGCGGCGGCGGGGTCGTCGGCGTCGACGAATACTGTGATCGCACGGTGTCCCCTTCCATCTGTAATCACCAGCCAGATCGTCCGCGTTACATTCGATCCCGTCGGGGCAGAAGAAAACACAAACAAACAGAATTTTAACTCGCCTGTATCGGTATTATTCTCTCCTTCGGAACCAGATTCTTCGGCCTGGTGTCCGGCTCCAAACTCGCGCTTCGATTCGAGTGTGGAATCGCGGCCGCAACGGGGAAGGCCACTTCGGACCTTTGTGTTCGCAGCTTCTGCGGTTGAAACGCGTCGATCTTCGCTTCTAGCTCGGACCTGAACGCCGCCACAGGTTCCGACGACTTTGTCCCTGACAACGAGATCTCGGCTTTGCTCGTTTTCCGCGGTCTCGGCAGAGTCGCGCTCTTTAGAGTTATCTCCATTTTGCTGGACATTCTCGGCTCGTCCGGCTGCGAGTCCTCCCCGTCGTCGTTGACGGTCGCGGCAACGCTCGAGATCTGAAAGCGAAAGCAAAAGGTGAGAAGTCGAAGAAAAACGAATTGAACATGAATCGCATGTTCTCTTTCCGCGATTGTTCTTACCGATGCTGTCGGCTTGTTCGCCGTATCGAAGGATTTGTCATCGAATGTAAAGTTGCTATCGACAGGCGTGGAAACGGATACCGTGGCGGTTCGCAGATCGTTCGTTCCAACGGGTATCTTCAACGGTAGCTTCTCGGCAGCATCCTGGCCGGGCGGTGACATCGGCGGGGATCCGTTCACTCTCCTCTGGACGGGCGGTTTACCGATCGCTCCGGTTATTATATCGACTGCACGTTTCTTCGCCTCTTCCAGCTCCACCCCGTCCGGTTCCCCGCTTCGAACGTCTCGCGGCTGTTTCGATTTTTCGATCTTTTTGTCGGTCGGCACGTCGATGATGACTTTGGACGCGCTGGGCTTCGCGGGAGGAGGCGCGCCGATAGAAGAGAGACTAGCTTTCCTCTCGAACACGCGTTTCGCTCCTCCCACGTTAACGCCAGGAATGAAGATTTTCTTTGGCTTCTCGGTTTCGACGCCAGACGCCATTTGATTGAACTTCTCCGCGGTTTCAAATATCTTCGAGCGCCTCCTCTCGAACGTCTTCGCTGGAACGTCTCGAGTTTCAGCCGCGAGCTCCGAGTCGAGAGACAGTGCCTTCTCCTTCAGTTTCTTGAACTCTCGTTGAGTGGCTTCCAAACTGTCTTGAGAGGCGTATGCCGCCGCGTTATCGTCGTTGTCGTTCACAGCTGTCTCGCTCGACGATACAGCGGTCTTTGGAACGATCGGTCGTTCGTCGCGCGTCATCCCGAGATTCTCCGCGTTCACGGAAACCACGCCGGAAGTCGGTTCTTCCCGGTATCCTTTGTCGAGCGATTTCTCGACCTCGTTCCGTGGGTGTTTGTCGTCGCGATCGGCTGTTCTCAGATTGTTTTCCATGGACGGATGATCGATCGGTTCCTGTTGTCTCTGGGACGCGGTCACCGGCATTCCGCTTCGTTCCTTGCTGGGCGACCTCTCGTTGCATTCTTTGATCAACTCCAAGGAAACAGCCGTAGATTCCGCTCCACTCGGGTCGACGAGGATTGTGCTGCTCGTCGGAACGGGCACAACTGGATCCACTTCCATGGCTTCCTCGGTGATAGCGTTTGGAATCGGGGCCGAGTGATGCCTGTACACGTGTAAACCACCGTTAAACCACCGTAAAAGAGCCGGGACGGGAAAGACTATGATAGAACAAAAAAAGTGGAGGAGAACGGAAACGATTACCTGGACGCGGATCTATACGTTCTAGGTTCTCTCTCGTCGGTTCGCTCCTTTCTCCTGGACCGCTCCTTTCTCTTGACACCAGCGGCGGCCGTCTCGTCCATCGACGGCGTTGTCTCGAGCTTCCTCTTTGCGTCCCCGGCAGCCGGTGCGGTACGCGGCTCCTCCTCCATTAGCTCCCTTATTCTTCTGTCGGAATTGTTTCGATCGATCTCCATCAAGCTGCCGACCGAATGGCACCTAGTGGGAACCAGTGTTTCGGAAGACACGTTGTTCGCGACGTCCCCGGCCGCTTGACGGTCATCGCCCACCACTAGCTTCTCCGCGCTGGCCGACTGTGGTACCAACGAAAGCAACAAATCCAGTCGAACCGGGGTTTGCGCAGCCAACTCCTCCGCGATGTCCAGACAATTTTGTTCGTAACCCTCGTTCACCCACCAGTGGGTACATATCTTTTCTATGTCAGCTCGCTTGCCGGGACTTACCGTCAACATATCCTTTATGAGAGGAGAGGCGGCTGAAACGAATTCGTTAACGGTTTTACTATTCTTTACTCTCGGAACCGAAAGTCGGAAACGGACTAACGCGACGCTATGCGACGAGAGAAGAGAAAGAAAAACTCACGCGACGGTTTCCTCGGTTCGAAGTAATCCGATTGGGAGATCTGTTTGACTAGTCGTTTAAAGTTGGACCCATCGAAGGGCATGGCACCGTAAACCAATGTATAGAGAAGAACCCCCAAACTCCAGCAGTCAACTTCCGGCCCATGATACGGGGTGCCCTTGACGATCTCCGGGCTCGCGTAGAGCGGACTGCCGCAGAATGTGTTCAACAGTCTTTGCTCGTCGAACACGTTCGACAGTCCAAAATCCGCTATTTTCGCGTTTCCAACTTGGTCCAACAATATGTTTTCCAGCTTCAAGTCTCTATGGCAAATTTTATGTTTGTGACAATAAAAGACCGCGGTGGCTATCTGTCGGAATATCCTACGAGCTTCGTGCTCCGACAAGACTTTGCGTTCGCTCAGGTAATCGTAGAGCTCACCGCCGGCCGCGTACTCCATTACCAGCACCATTTTCTCCCTGTTCTCGAACACTGAAACGAAAGAAACACGGTTACGAATATCAAGTTACACAGTCGAACCGTGGCGACGATAATCGACAAGTTTTCAGTTTACCTTCATAAATGTGAATGATGTTTGGATGTTGCACGCTCGACATTATTTGAATTTCTCTTCGTATTCTTATCAGATCAGCTTCCGTCTCTATTTTGCATTTCTTTATCGTCTTTATCGCCACTTCTTGACCAGTTTCTTTGTTTATGCCCAGCTGAACTTTGCCGTAAGTACCTTGGCCGAGCTTCTTGATGATGTCGAACCTGAACGAAAGAAAACAAACGGAACACGTTTGAGGGTGCGATGCGATGCGTCGCATCGAATCTATGCGATTCGTCTACGTCGAAACGTCGGAACGTCGGAACGTCGGAACGTCGGAACGTCGGAACGTCGGAACGTCGAAACGTCGACACGTCGAACAATGCGGTGGTCGCGTTATGTACATTAGAAATACATATACGTTCAACCGGGTATGTATCTAGCGATCGCGAGAATCTCAAAGTTTCCGACCGATTATCGCTGAATCGTTCGAGAGCCGATCAATCTTCGATCGGTCCCTCGAAATTTACTTTCTCCTTCTGCCTTGTTTCCCGTTACACGATCTTGTTCGATCGACGTACCTCTGCTTCAGTTTCCGTTTGTGATTGTGAAGACGCACCCCGCCCGTGCTCTCCATGCCTCCCATTATATTGTGTATGCTCGCCTCGCCGACAACCATTTTTCTTACTTTTATCTGAAAAGAAAATGTTTCGGTGTAGCTTGACCATGGAAGAGAACCCGTCGAGTTTAGTTTTCCAAAATTTCCTTTCGACTTTCGATCGTTTCGTCGTTTTAGTTTCTCGCCATCGCGCGAGCCCTTTCCATCAAAGCACACAGATATTTCCAAGAATCTTGTCGAAGAAACATGTTTGTAGAGGACGGAAGGAAGGAAGGAAGGAAGGAAGGCAGAAAGGAATGACCTGAGTTGGCCGCGTTGGATCGTCGAAAGGTTAACGCGTGGGAAGAGAATGACGAGGGACGAGAAGAGGGTGTTTTTGGTGTTGTGGCGCGAACCTTTTTTCAAAGCAGTCCGTCGAGTTCGGCTGGATCACGGTTTGGGCCACGAGCTCGACGCACGCGATCGAGGATCGCGACGGCGGAGGTGGCGGTGAGTGGCGGTGAGTGGCGGTGGTGGCGGTGGTAGCGACGAGGTACGGTTATCGAGCTCGCGGTCCAACGAAGAAGGAAGGACAGAGAGGCGAAGAAACGCGCGGCGAGTTTATTTTCGGTGTCGAGACGTCGTCGGTGTGCGTCTCTCCCGCCCCGCGATGGATGGCCCCGCCGCGTTGCTCGCCTCCTCGACGAAACGCACGATGGAACCGAATTGAACCGAACCGAATCTTATGCACGACGATTCTTTCGTGTAAGCAAGTAGCTGTCTCTCGCCCTTTCGTCGGCTGCTCTCGCAACACTGAGAAGGAAACGAATCGATCGACTTCTTAAAATCATATCGAAAGGTGCTTCCAGCTGGCAAAGATTATTCGTTCTTCCGCGAGTACCGTCAGACCATTTCTCGTTTCCTCGAAGAAAGAAAAACATGCCACGTTCCCAGCGGTCATTCATCGATACGTAACCGTACGTTGAACCCTCATTCGAAGTCGCAATTCGATGATAGTGCAGGGTGGAAAAAGGGGAATCAAGAATTTCGATCTTGTTCCGCTTAATTCAAAGATTTTCGTGATCGACGCGAAAGCTCGTTTTCCGTATCGGAAATCGAAACGGACGGGACAAGGTTTCGGCCGTGGCATCGAAGCAGCTCAACCTCCACGGAAAGAAGTTCTATGTAATTTTAACGGAGCTGCTGCAACGTATGTATCGCGGTGTCGACGTTACGCGCGAGCTGGCTATTAATGCTCCGCGATATGGATAATATGACCGCCACGCCGGTCGTTCGTTCGTTCGTTTCGGTTTTCAAACGAGGCTGTCCAGCAAAATACATATATGTACGTATACTCGTGCTGGCCAGTCGCCTCTGCTCGACGAGCAGAACGAACCGAGCGAGACCAGACGATAACAAGTTTCCCAGAAAATGCGAAAGGACTCGGTAAAAGCTCGTTTTCCCAACGATCACGTATATGTACCTCCTTTCACGAGTTTGCTCCAGATCGAGGGCCCGTAGTCTATTCCGTTCCGTTTCATCGAACAGTCACATTTTCCAACGCGTCGTCTTAGGCCGACGCGCTCGAATTTCTTTTCCGAGTGAATTCCGTCAAGCACGCCAAAATGCTACAATCCGATTTAAGCGAGACATCAGGTTCGCAGTCTCAAACTCTGCCAAATGTCGCGTCACGAGGTTCTCGCCGTCGCGCGTACGCTCGAAACTTCTTCCCCGATCGCATCGCGAGCCTTTACACTATACACGGTTCGACGACGCGTTTGACCTTGCAGAGGCGCTCGTCTTTCCCGTCTGCCGATACGCGGACCGTGAGTATCGGCAACGCGTCCGGTCGAAAGCCTTTTATGGCGCGAAATGCGACGAGTATCGTCCTGCCCGGTTTTATCGACTAGACCGCGCCGACGGTGGTCTCCATACGGTCGATTCTTTATTCGAGGATGATGAAAATCGCGCGGTTGTTCGGTTTCCACTGTCTCGTACATTCAACGATGCTTCCGGTTTTCGGTGTTGGCGCGAACTCTTCTAAACTGAGCGATGAAAATCGAAAAGGTGGCACGAGACGAACAGTTTGCCAATTTGCCTCAAAGTCGATCGCCAACGCTAGGCCAGCTTTACGCGATCTATTATCGTGTTAGCGCCACGATCTTCTTCGAATGGAACGGAACGGAACGGAACGGAACGGAACGGAACGGAACGGAACGGAACGGAACGGAACGCCGCCTCACGAAGACCTTGCTCATTGACATGTTGCACGAAATGCACCGATAATCGCGGAAAGATGACAAGACAAAAATTAGGATAGGTATTGCTATAACTCGTACGATCGGCCAATGATCGAAAGGACGGTTTTGCCGAATCGTTTTTCCGATGATCCGATTGCGAGTTATGTCCGATCGGTGGAGTATACATATATGTATAACTCCGAGAAACGAAACACGTGCGCGTATGCGTTCTCGTTCTCGATACTCGATCGGTGCGTTTCGATATTTTTAGCGAGCGCGTAGACCCGCCGCGCCGCGTGGGCAGACCAGGCTTCAGGGCTGATGTCCTAATGACTTCCATTTCCTCGTGCGTTTCTGTCCCGTTTAATTCGTCGTCGGTCTTTTCCTCGCGAGCCCGCCACTCCGCGAAATATCGTTTGTACCAGCGACTTTCGTTTCGAGGACCCAGAAAAAAGGGTCAGTTGGTACGCGTGGCAGAAGCACCGACTATGTAGCTCGATCCTTATGCACACCGAAGCAGCTTCCCTCGAGCTGATTCTCTGAACCGACGGAATTTTTAAACGATTCTACGCGATGCGAGCCGCGAATGCAACGTGGAACGGTAAAGACAGCCTCTGTCGCTGAACAATTTCGATGTGAATGCTCCAAGGAACGTGGACTAGCCAGGTCACGATCATTTTTACTCGGTATTTTTAGACCGTGTCTAAAATACTACTGTCAACGCGAAGTCCGCAAGAACGCGGGATAAATTCAACCAGCCAATTAGAAGAAACAAACGATTTTTGCCCTTCGATCGCACAATATGCTTTCGTTCGAGGTTTCCGTTTTCGCGAAATTTTCACGAAACTTTTCTATCGTTCTCGAATGAAAATCTTGACGAGGAAGCGCTCGCGAACTATTGGGTCAATGCATGGTAAGGCGCCGTTTGGCAGTGTTCCTTCCAAAAATCTGCCAAGATAAATTTACTTTTGCGCGCTCGAATGATCAACGGATCGACGAGAAACGCGCGTCGTCTTTTGTAGTTTCGACGTACTTATGTATGTATCGCGAACGGAAGTCGATTCTCCCGCGTAGGAATTTCAGTTCGCCGAACCGAGCTCGCCTGCTTGCAGCAAAAAAGAAACAAAAGCAAAAGCAACAACAAACCTTTGCTTGGTTTTCGCCTTTTCTCCCGGTTTTATCGCGGTCAAGAAAACCGTTTTAGGAACGGCTTCGTTTGTGTCGTTCGAATCTTCGGTCGAAATTCCTTCTTACCCTCGAACGCGCAGAACTACTAAATAACTATAATAGTTCTCCAAAGTATTCGCCGCGTATCGAATCGACGCGACGACGCGACGGATGTCGTTCGAACGTGACCTCATCCGCGAGAACTTGTACGGTATCTCGTGATTCATGCGTTATTATTAAAACCCTTATTATTCCTATGCGGGACTCGCGTTGCATACATGAATGAACTTCTGTGCGTCGAGCGCGGGTGATTGTACGCGTGGATCGCGATTTCTTGCGACAAAAGTTTGAGTCACGAACAATTAATAGACTCGGTGAATATCGTTCGCGATCATCCGGACATCTGAGCTATTTCGGCCGAGAAACGTTTCGAGGTATTACGTTAAACGCACGCGTTCGAGAAAGAAACGAGAAAAGAACGATGTACCGTCGACGATTAGCAACTTCCGCGAGAATCGACGTTGGAAGAAATTTTGAAATATCTACATACATATCACCGTACCGAGAGTCGAGAGTCGAATGTCGAGAATCGAAAAGAGACAACGATGTCCAACGACTCTGACTGGTGGTTGCAAAATAAAATAGAGTAGAAGGTAATAAATGTAATGAATATTTCGATCTTGTTGCCAGTATCTTAAAGGGCTAAGTACCAAATTCTCCAAGTGGTTACCGAAAAAGATAGAATCGGATAATAACAACGACGGTGGTGAGAGTAGGCCAATGGTATTGGCAAGTACTACATGACGACGATAGAGTAAGTATCGTCTGACTTGATCCAGACCGATCGTTGAACAAACACTCGAATATCGTTTCTTCGAGTAGACCGCGAGTAACGAAAGCGTAAGTATGTAAATATTAACGGAGGAATCGGGAAATTCGTAAAGCGTTGATCGGTCCTAAGAGTCGTGTGGCCTATCATTTCGATTGAATAAAATCTGTGCCGAAGTGTGCGTGTACGCGTATTGGTGAACCGTTTGCGACTACTGAACCGCGTACCACGGTATGTAGGTTCCTATCGATAAAAATAGCATTCTGATATTTCGAAGGGATCTTTCGGAACATCCGTTGATCGTCTTGGGCTGCATCGTCGAGGATATGGCCGGAAAACAAGTTTTCTTGCGAGGTTATTCGGGGATAGGATGGAACGGTACTGAAACGTTTTTCGAACGGTCTCGAACGATTTCGATACAGCCGAGAGACCGTTCCTCGGCCTCGGTCTCGCGCATTACATATTGAGTAATCGAAAACGCCTACGAAACTAAATCCACGGACGCGTCGTAAGTCGTAACGTTTTTTCATTAAAGGGTAAACGTTCGTTCACGGTACTCGTGCTCGCCGATGGGAGGGACGAGCCGACGCTCTCAATGAGAATCGACACTCGGATAGAATCTAAAAATAGCGAGAATTTGTACCTTACGGTGAACTCTGGAGCCAAATTATCCTCTTTTTGCGGCTGCTATTCACTCCCGGGGAAATGTATAGAGGAAAAAACACTATTTACACTGTTATTATCGTCTCTACGCTGGACTCGATCGTTAAGTCTTTACAACGTTCGAATTTTTCTGAGAGATCGCGAACCTTCTCCGTTTCCACTTCATTTTACCAGACATTTTTCGCGTGACGATACGGCACACGGCTCACGCGCTGCCACCATCTTTATTTACTAATTTTGGACTTGAATGCCGAACTGCGTTTCAAGTTAGATTCCTACGCGATCCTGGTAAATAAATACATACGTATATGTACTCGGTACTTTCTTATACTTGTCATCATGTACGGAAAAACACGCTGTCACGACTTCGATTTCGAAAATATAATGTTTCTACGACTAAACTGTTTCCATTATTTTCGCTGTTTGCATTACGATTCGATGCCTACGTGGCTGTTAGTTTTCTTTAAGTAAAAACAACCTCCACGCGAGAAAGCAAACATTCTTCATGTACATATACATACAACGGACTCAAGAAATACGAAAACAAGTAAACCATACCCGTAAATACAGAAAAATTGAAAAACGAGTGTAACTTACATTGCATATCAGAAAGGAATTGCGTAATTAATAGAATATCAGGAGTATGTAGAATAGCATGCATGTTCCTAGTTCACCGAGTATACATATGTATATTATTCCATAGCGTTACATTTCTTAAACGTTGATAGTATCACATAAATGCAAGAAACTCGTGCATTTCGTGCCGTCAAACCGTCAAATCACACTGGCATCATACACGATACGAACGAAGTATGTATACAGTACATTCTGTTCTTGCTAATCATGGACCTAAGATCGATGTTGTTAATGCCAAAATCTAGAACTTTGACAAAAAGCGCGGGAAACGATTCAGGGAACTAAATCAAGAGTTCTAGATTTAGTTCCCATTTCCGTCACCAAATGGTTACCATAAATCGAGCAATTTCTCGATATTTCAGTTTTCCCGCCATTTTTAGAATTCTAAAAACCGCGGAAAACCTGAAAAATGAAGATTGTACCTATATATTGTACCTGGATTAAAAATTCTCTCATTTAGTGCAGAATCGGTATTTCAGGACATAGGACATGAGGTCCCGTGAGATGTAATGTACCAAATGATACATATATAGATCCATCATACGTATATTTCGTCTGTGCCTGCTAAGGCCTACAGCGCCTATATATAGCCAATTCATGCTTGTTTCTGCTTGTTTCGTGAACCATCGTGAACTCAGTCTGACTCAACTGTCGTGAATGTGCTCATTGGTGCTCGTTGACTATCGTTAATGATCGTTAACGTGAGTACATAGCACGGAATGTTAGGTTACGTTCTGCGCACTGCGTTCAACGACGACCAATGTGGACCAATATTATTTTGCGCGTTCATTCTGCAGTGCTGATCACCTTTAAGCGAAGATCAAACTAGGATCGATCATGGATCCAACGGAGGATTGGAGTGGAAATTGTCAGACGTCGTTGGACAATGCCACGCAGGAAACCGAACGCCACGAACCTAACCAAATTGTATCTGGATACTCGAAATTTGACGATTATGTTCAGGTACGTTGCTATCGAAACGATTCACTTTGAAAAATCTACTATAAATTCCATCAGTTCGATACGAATTACATGTTGTCTTCTTTCAGGATGCATTCGACGCTATACGAGCTGGAATTAAGGCTGCCAATAGTTTACCAATTGAATCAAATTATAATTATTACTCGTGCTTTCCCAGCTTTCTTGCTGCCAAAGACAGAAATGTCACTTTGTTATTAAGCGTTATGCAGCACACCCTGGGCACAGCAGGTATTAAGAGCAATGTTTTCAATCGTGATACAGAAGAAAAGTTTGACCTTCTACTGGAAACAAACGATATACTTTTAGACAGAGCTGTAAGTCTTTTTCAATTGTGTAACAAGTTTTCAGTACGCAGTGTTTGTGACTAATTCGAAATATTACTTATCGCAGAACGCATTGATGGACGAGGAATCTGGTATTTCCAAAAATTCGGAAGTAGAACTAGTAGTAACACAGGCAAGAAAACAAACGATTAATGGCAGTTGGAACAAGCGGGCTTCTAGAGAATCCCAAACGACCGACAGCGTACAACCTGTTCGTTTACTCGCTGGTAAAAATGTTCAGAGACCGCAGTTAATGTTCAAGGACAAAATCGATAACAGTTCGAAACCTTGGTGTCCTAGGATTAAAGACAAACCAAATTCGTTAAAACCACTAGCGATTTATCTAGAAGAGGGCGAGAACGGAGAAACTTTCAATCATCCGTATGAATACGAATTGGACATGTTTAAAGTTTCTGATAGTCAACTAAAAAAATCTGAACCGACAAAATATAAACTTCTGGAGCAAACGCCATTGATAACAATCGAAAATCCATCCGACATGAAATTGCTATTAGAAGATCTGAAACGGTATAAGGAAATTGCTGTGGATTTAGAACATCATTCCTACAGAACTTTTCAAGGAATAACTTGTTTAATGCAAATATCGACGGGAGATACGGATTATATAGTCGATACATTGTCGTTGCGGTCTGAACTTCATGAGTTGAACGAAATTTTCACAAAGCCGACAATTTTAAAAGTGTTTCACGGCGCAGATTTGGATATTCAGTGGCTCCAACGTGACTTATCTCTGTACGTCGTAAATATGTTTGACACGCATCAAGCCGCGAAACAACTCAATCTGCCTTATTTGAGTTTGGCGTATTTGTTGAAACACTATTGTAATATAGATCCAAACAAACATTTCCAATTGGCTGATTGGCGAATAAGGCCTTTACCAGAAGAACTTCAAAAATACGCCAGAGAGGATACGCATTACTTATTGTACATAAAAGATATATTGAGGAATGCTTTGATAGATGCTGCCAATGGGCAGACTAACATTTTGAAAGCGGTTTATGACAGAAGTATAGACATATGTAGAAAAACTTATGTAAAACCTGTATGGACGGAGGAAAGTTGCATGAATTTGTACAGAAAGAGTCAAAAAATGTTCAATAATAAACAGCTTTACGCTTTAAGAGAATTACACAAGTGGAGGGACTTGACAGCCAGAGAAGAAGACGATAGTACTGCTTATGTTTTACCGAATCACATGCTCTTGAACATAGCCGAAACGTTACCTCGTGAAATGCAAGGAATTCTTGCATGTTGTAATCCTATTCCTCCCTTGGTTCGTCAAAATCTACTAAAGTTACACAAAATCGTACTGAAGGCTCGAGAACAGCCGCTTATCAAACCAATCCTCGAAGATCTCAGACAAAGGTTAACTCAGAGGAATAATATTACAAATTCGGAAGCTTGGATGTATTCTCCACATGATATTCCAAGCGGCATGGAAGCAAGGGCTGATTTACCATGTTTATTAGACAAAAATACTTTATCGGAAACATTAGTATCAAAGACTGTGGTGGAACATTCGGTTACAGTGTTCGATAGTCCAGTCACATCTGAGGTAAAGTGAAAATTGTAAGCGGTAGAGCGTGGCAATGGTCGTAGTTTACGTTTCGGTTAAAGAATTAAGTACATATCGCTACAACGTTAGTCATTGCAATTTTTTGTATCTTATTTCAGGATGAAGGAATGGCAAATGAGGGCGAGCAACAGAATGTTAGGAAGAAAAAGTTTGTATTTGTTAGTCCATTTGAACAATATAAACGTGTTATACCCATGGTAGCGCAACAGGAAGCTTGGGAAAGGGAAAGACAGAAGCAGTATGAAGAACAGGAGTTAAATAAAATCAAGAAAGACGAAGAAGAATTAGCGAAAAGTAAAGGCAGAGTTCACGAACATTTCAAACAAGTTTCTCAGGGTATAGTAGCAGAAAGTGTGACTACACTTCCAAAGAAACCAGTTCAAGTTCCTTTGGTTCAAATGCACGGTCGAAAAAGGAAAAGGGATTCAAATATTAGGAAGCAAAGTGAAACGCAAAAGAAGACTAATGATAATTTACTAACACCAGTTCCATCATTGGGAACCATAAGTACGCGCAGTGTTAAAAATGAATTGGAAGTCGAGGAATGTTCAACAAGGGAACAGAGGACGGATGAAAGTTTAGCCAGAATTCAAGCACAATTTGAAGACGATGATACCACGAAATCAATTCGGTGAGAACACACTATATTTATATCATTCAGTTAACCGTAATTGTTTCTTTCCTAAATGTATTTTCAGAGAAAGGAAAAAAGGGGACAAAAAGCGCATGATTAAAGAACTAGCGCAGAAAGGTTTAATGCCATCGAGAACATTTGATTACAAACAGGTAGATTTTAATAGCTTCCAAGGAGGGAGTGCAAACATGTCGAAGCAAGCGAACTTTCAACAAACAATGGTAAGACAATGTATGTTGTTTACAATAATATGAAAAATAAAGAAAACTAACATATCGTTGTTTACATTTGTAGACAAAGCAGACAGATAAAAGACGAAAGCGAAAGAAGCAAAAGTTGAATATATAGAGTGCAATAAATTGGAATTGCAGATTTATTGTAGTTATATAAACCTAGATATCATATACATACAAGATTATAATTTCTTTTGTATCATGTACAAATGACGTAAAATAATAACATGTGTTTCAAGATATATTGCTGCGTATATTTTACACGAAAATAAACCGGGTACTTCGGTATTAGAAGCAAGTATTTGTTTTAATTTTTGACGCATATTCTTGTACTCCATTATTTGAATCTTTCAAATTATACATGAGAGCATTGTATAAAAGTATGCCACAGAATGAATGAGAACAGAATCCATCTTGAAAAATTGTTTCGTTTGAACTTGGTGATGTAATCAGTGTTATCGAAACGTCATGTTTCGAACGCTTTTTTTTTTTTTCGTAAACTTCCGTTAGAAGATCGAATCGTGGAGTTATTTCTTTATGTAACCTGAAGTTGAACAGGGAAAATGATCTCTCTTGTAACGGTGTTAACTAAACTGTCTTTGCTTTCCACGGTACATAGTCATGTGTTTAATGGGAATACAAATACAAGCGTAAGTACTACTGGCGGAAATTCGTTGAACGCTAATAACGCGACTTTGTTGGACTTTATTTATACACGCTCCATTTCTTCGAGTTTTGTGGACACTCATATAGTATCTAAGTCCAATCAAGTTGATTGCTTTGGTCTGGGAAAAACAGTAGCCGCAACATTGGAGTTGTTTTTCATAAGTAAACCCAATGGAACGAATGCTCTGGATGTGCAATTTTTGCTGTCTTCGAGAAATCAGCCACAACGAGTTCAGGTGATGATTGGGAAACAGTTTGGTTTAGAGTGGACAGACTTTCAAGCTGAGCGAAAAACAGTCTTAATAGTGCACGGATTTCTATCGCATGGTGGAGAGTCATGGATTAGCGATATGGAAAAATCATTTCTCAAATGGGTGAGTGAAGTATATGTATACGTCTGTCATCGGTACTGCACGAGTTAAATAAGTAGATTTGATTATTCACACACGTTTCAGGGTGACGTTAACGTTGTGGTTGTAGACTGGAGCACGAGAGGAAATACTTGGAATTATTATAAAGCTGCAGTTAATACGAGAGTCGTGGGATATCAAATCGCAAGGTCCACAAATATTATATACTTTTATCCGTGGCATAAAAAGGTTTATAAGAGGTCGTTCCGCTATCTTTTCTTCGTTTGCTTGATTGTTGTTTTCTTTTTGTTTTTCTTTTCCTTAGCTTTTTCGAACATATAGAGAATGCGACGGTCGTTAAAAGCAATCCGAACGGTGGTAATTGGGGATCTTTACATTTAGTGGGTCACAGTCTTGGAGCACACATTTGTGGATTTGCCGCAAAACAGTTGAAAAGAAGGCAGAGTAAATGGATAGTCGAAAGAATAACAGGACTCGATCCTGCGCAACCATGTTTCAAAGATGCAGATTCCACCGTGAAACTTCACAAGTCCGACGCATTGTTTGTAGACGTCATACACACCAACGGCAAACTGCTTTCGGAGATTGGATTGGGTTTGCCGGAACCTATAGGTTGATATCACTTTGGTGCACGTAAATCGTATTCTTCGTTTCGACATATTTCTGATAAACCCCATCTTTATCAGGGCACGTTGATTTTTATCCCAACGGTGGCAAATGTCAGCCGGGTTGTATAAAAATAGACACTTCGTATTTCGACTATTTACCAATTCCCCTTCGAGGTAATGTGTCCACTTCTGAAATCGTTAGTTTTATTATGCTAATTTATTGCCTCGATAAGACTAAGAATAACGGGTTGTTTTCAGTTATCGACAAATCTATATGCAGCCATGGACGGTCGTACATCTATTTGACGGAATCTTTGATGTCAGACGTTAAACACAATTGTACTTTTTGGGCGCATCATTGGGATTTATCTTATAGAAATTTCATGAAAATAGCAGTGGAGCCCTGCAATAAAAATACCTGTACCGAAATGGGTATAAATTCGATAAATTATCCTCAGCGTGGAACATTTTTTGTTGCTACCTCTAATTCTATACCGTTCTGCGGTAAGTTACACCGGCGGAAAGAGACGCATACATTTATGGATGGTATCTTCTTTTTCTAAACGGTGTTACATTTTCCTTTTTCAGTTAACAGCACTCGCGCGATCGACGAAGTAGTAATTCAGCTGAAGAGGGATAATGAGAACGAGCTCAACGACTGAGATTTATCGATGAATCGACAGTACGTGTATTATCCATTTATAAATACATGTGTCTTACTTTCAATAGACATTACATGTTATGCTATGCGGAAATTATTGTTACATTTCAAAAGCTATTTACAAGTTGATTCGGAAAAGGATTTATGTACATTTTACGGTACCACGTTTCATACGCGATAGACTAATCGCAAGAAAATATCTTTAGATATCGCAAAAGTAAAAAAAAACCGTTAATCTATTTTGTCTCGTCAATTCTCTTATAGATAGGTATACGTAGATTATAGCATAGTGACTCGGATCAAGTATTTTAACGTAAAAATAGTGTCGTGTCGCAGTTTTCTACTTTCAATTACATACTATTATAAATTAGTTGTAAATTACAAGACGTGAGTCCTAAGAAACACAGGAAATAATAATACTTCGTTGTATAAATATCTTCTGAATTAATTAATTAATAAATTAGTTGATCGTCCGAGTAAAAATATATTTTATACTTGTTTATCTTTTTTAACAAGTCCGACGTGTTTTTTGCACGGTGATTAAGCATGCTATTATTGGCACTTGAGTAACGCGTATGTATCTAGAAAGAAGTATGTCTCTTTTTGTATAATCGCGATAAAGTTGTGCGAATCACAATACGTATATGTATAATTCTCTAGATTTTATTCGATCCCCAGGGCGCAATCGTAACTACGAAAATTACTTGTTCGGCGCCAACCCGAAAAAAAGCCTGGTCTTTCGAAGTCGCGCGTGAATGAAATTTAAGTGGAAAACGAAAGAAAATGTAACCTAAACAGTCGAGGTTAACGTTTGAAGAAACGTGTCACACTTGAGATTCAAGTGTGCTTTGGTAGCTTTCCGATCGACTCGATCGCATTCTTTTACCGTCGTTCGGTTGGCGAATTCATCGAATCGCAACAACTTAACTACACAATTGATGTTCGATTGCGACTCGTACGATTCTTTCTCTTTATACAGTTCTTTTTCCGGTCGAGAAAAATAAGAGAACTAAAAAGCTCCGTAACGGATCAATGAATAACCTGTACATAAGTGGCTGGAAATATACCAGTTCGTCCTCTGCACTCGCCTATCCACCACCCGTCCGGTTGTTTCTGATGCACCGTTATCAAGTCTCCGGGGCTTAAGCTGAGCTCGTCGTTTAGATTCGCCGAGTACTGATAGATCGCTCTACACTGTTCCGCCGAGCTGTCGATTTTACTGGCAGTCTCGGCGCCGTCGACCTCTTGATTGTTATTGTCCTCGGAATGGCTGCTAAATTCGTCGAAGTCGCTGAAATCATCCTCGTCGGGTGGATTCTCCGAGTTCCCATCGCCGGCTGTTCGATCGGCCCAATGACGACTCTCGGTCTCGTGATCCTTCGCGAGATGAACTTCGATTTCGTCCTCGTCGTCCTGAAACTCAAACGATTCGTTCTTTGCCCAAGAAGGAACCTGAAACGAGATCGACGTCGTTTGTTTATCCGGCACGATTCTCACGGAACATGTATATATTGTAGTATACGTATGTATACCCGAGAATAGGTTCGCGCGCGTTCTCACCTTAAGGACGCTCTGCTGCAGTCCCTGCTTGTCTCTCGAAACCAAAATGTGGTCCGCCAAGGGATGCTTGGCTCGTTTACTACCTTCCACTTCCGCCAACGTTCCACCGACTTTATACCTCGCTGCCTCTAGGTACAACAACATGGAGCGCATCTAAAAAGGCACAGAGAGCGAAGCGAAACAATAGGTTAAGATAAAGCGTGGTGGTATCACGTGCGTAGTACGCGAGGGAGAAATAACGGAGAAACGTAGACACGGGAACGTACGTGATGCAATTTATCCGTCACGTTCTGCGTACTCTCGTCCGCGGCGAACGCCGGCGTTGCGACGAAAGCTCTGTGAAGCGTTTCCAGACCCTCCCTTCCGCGTCTTTCTCGTTCCAGATCCTGCCTAATCAAATGAAGAACTCTGACCAATGCTTGCTTTCGACGTTCCCTGTTCATCGCGAGAGTAACATGCTCGGCATAAAAGTCCGGCAGCAGTTGCTCGGAACTACATCCCTCGTTACTCTCCACTCTGCGCGTAAGATTCTTCAGGATCTCGATGTCCTGAGGCACGTTGCAGTTACGCGCAGGTCCCACCAAACGGTCCGCGCTCTGCAAGATTAGAAAAAGTGAAGATCTCTGGTGGAATCGAGTGATCGGACGGGACGTACGAACGTTGATACCTGTTGCAGACGGGGAGCGAGAGCTTGCAGGTGCGCCAAGTAAACGTTCGCTAGATCCTTCAGAGCGCTTAATCGTTCCTCTTCGAGAAGTTCCATCTGCTTGGCTCCTTTTCTCACCGTGCTTTCGTATTCGAGCCTGGCTCTCTCGGCTCTCACGCTCACCGTGTAAAACTCCGTATCCGCCCTACGGGACGAGTCCTCGGCCTTTCTCCTCCTCGCCTCGAGCTTGCTCGCCTCCTTCTCCGTCATATGATGGTTCGACGATTTGTTGTTGCTCTGTTGGCTCTGGCTGATCGATTGTAACCTCGCCAGGTCCTGCAGCCTCTCGTTCTCCCGGGCACAGGCGAAACTTTGCTTTTTAGTTTTTGCCGCGATGTTCCGCCACTCGTGGAGAGATTTTCCAGCCTTGTCAACGGAATTCTCGATGGATTTCCGCGAGCGTCCCTGAGCCTCCGCTACTCCCACCTACGAATACGCGAACGCCTCGTTAACGCCTCTTTGTCTCTAACAAGGCGATTTCGCCTAGCCTTCGGCCTAACTCCGTGGTACGCGTACGATCCGTGTCTCTATCGTTTGATCGCTAAACGATGCTAAAACCATCGAGACACCACGTCTCAACGTAACCTTTCAACGGACTAACAGAACACTGCTTCGGAGGGTAGAGCTGTTTTTTGCGAGACGATGCATCATCGTCGTTCCCCTAGAATCTAGTAGATATATTCGCTAGAAGGAACGAGGCATTCAACTCACTCGGAGCGGTTTGGCGAGCTGCTCGCTGAGCGTGATGCTCCACACTCTGTGGGCTTCCGCGGCAGCCTCCATCTCCTCGCCGACGCATCTCCATGCCTCGTTCACGCCTCCGTTGCTGTTTCCACCTGCGTTACGAAACAACACCGCCAACGTCAATTGGAACAATCAAAGAAGAGACCAAAGACTTTTACTTTAAGAGTCCTCCGCGTACCTTGATCCTTCGCGCACGCTTTCGTTAACTTGCTACTCAACTTGCTGAGTCCTTTGGCATAGGTTGCTTCCAATTCCGCCCTGAAAGATGAAAAAGCAACGAGTACTCGTGAGTGGCCCCGACGGAAGATGGTGTTTCCCAGGTCTCGTCGACAAGATATAAATGACATAATATATTGCTAAACTATTTTACAATCGTACGAATGGTTTCGAAAATGCTCTATCCGTTTTGTGATAACTATTGTTAGAGAGAGAGAGAGAGAGAGAGAGAGAAGGCGAAAAATGTTTATCGATATCGTGCGATTGCTTGGCGAAGCAAACGAACAGTATTGTCAATGTCTCTGCGCGAAGCGTCCCGGGCCTCGTAGACGTTGCTCGCGATTTTCACCGAGATTAAATCTAGAGGACCGTTTTCAGTCGTATCATTTCAGTAACACGTGTAACTAGACGCATCACTTATCAATTTACTCTTTGAAAGAAATGTATCCTACGAAACGTCCAAGCGAAGGATCGAATCGCGCGTAGTTACCTTTCGTGAAGAATCGACGCCAGTTCCTTGCAGAAATCACCACCCTGTTTCACGTACCTCCGGACATCCTCGAATCCACCTTGTCCTCCCTGCAAGCAGAAAGCAATACGTATCGGTAAACGTTTCTCTTCGTTCCTCTACTTTCGACAAGAAACTGTCTTCTCGGAGAGGCGACTCGTTCTACGGTTGAATAATCGTGGTGCTTAAGGGGAACGCAGCCAGAAAATAGCGGTAACCACGCATCGTGGATCGTGGCTCGCGAGATGCAGCATTTTAAATGTCTCGCGCGAGTAAATTACGACGCTTTCTTTCACCGGTTCGTCCGTGCTGGCTTCGATGATGCCGCCGGTTTTTTTTTTTTCGCAGACGCATGGCCCGGGAAAAAAAAGAAATTTACGCCTAGGATATACATACATATGTACGTATCTGTGCTTCCGTTTCAGCGGTATTTCTATTCGCTTTGTTCGAATGTCAACAGCGCCGATTTACGAGCAGGGATTAGTCGATTTACAACCGCCTCGAGTGTCGGGGTGAAGGAAAGAAAATTCAATGTTACGACGTTTCTTCGTATATAGTATATAACGTCGATCGACGTTAATTTCCCGTGTAAGTACATACGTACACCTTTCATCGTGTCTTCGGGAGCCACGGGAGCCGGTAAACGAGTTAACCGAATCAATTTCCCACGATAACGCGGGTCTTCGTACGCTCGTGAACGATGCCCACGACCAGACACACTTTCTCGAGCGCTATTCATTTCTTTCGAACGTAGATTTGAAAGTCGCAAGAAAGCACAGCCAACATTCGTAAACTCGTCGATCGGCAAAATTAACTCGGAACGATAGATTTCTTGAGAAAAGGATACAGAACGGCGACGGCTACCGTGATACGCAATGTCGGTAATTTCGAATTTAGTATCGATCGACGCGTTACCTTTGAAATTCAACGCGACCCAAACGATCCTATCGTTGTTCCTTTCGCAAACGACGTTTTCACTTTCAGGTTTTATCTACTGTTTCAAAGATGCACACAAAAAACGCACGCGTCACTGGACGTACAACTTATACCGTGTTGCAATTATACGGGTGCGTGTAATACCAGAGCTGGTGCCTCGAGTAGTCTTTTGCATCTTACGCAATATATGTACCATGCTATCGTAACTGAAGTCCAAGCAGTGTTTTTTCAATAGAACAATGTCGAGCGACGCACGCTATGTGCCGTCGCTGGTCTGCATCGCGCGTACAGAATACGATAAAATTAACGATAATAATAGTGGCTGTTTCTGTCGAGTAAACAAAAAGTCGGGTCGCGTGCTCGAAGGAGAGTAACGGTCGAGCGAGACTACATAGAAAGTATAATCTTTGAAAATTCATTGCCCGCTGCGCTCCGTCGCGTTTCTACCGTAGGAAATTGTATTAGAATCTTATTTATTTAGCTGGGCTTTCCAATTACAGGTTGTAACGCAAAGCGATCGCGGCAGGCATCGTTGATCGAAACGTTAATTGTAAATATGCGCGTCGCGTGAAAATTAGAACCGGTATTCGTGGTAAGTAAACCGGTCACCGGTAGACTTAAAAAATCGTTCGTTTTTGCTTCTCGGGAGAGATACGACATCTGGATTTTCCTGTGTGTTACGACGGCGTGTGTCTTGGTATCCGAAAGAATTTTTTCGGATAACAACCGGATCGAAGGAAACGTATCGAAAATGTCATGGATCGGTGTTACGCACGAATTCAACCTTACGCGTGGCTTTCGTAAAATTGTCACTCGAGCGGGAAACTTTCCATCCGCAGGGAACTTTGCGTTTCCAATGCGTAACGAGTTTGATTCTTCTTTTTAGTTTGCACACGAGAGCGACGCGATGGCGATTCAATCTTGCGATTCAGTGAAAACGAAACAATACGAGAATACTTACGTTTCGCTATGAATCGATGGAGAAACATTCGACACGTGTCTTTCAATGAAACGCAACGATATCACGATGTTTGTCATGATATCGACGGTTGCAAAAGCGATAAGAGAAACGATTGTTTACCGTGGCAGTCATTCGTGATGACTCCTCGATCGTTTCCCTGTCCGATGATTGAAAGATTAATCGAGTATCGGCCGGCTCGAGAGTAAAGATCAACTTTCTCGATCGACGATCCACTCGCATCGTCGAGTTTTCTGCGCGCGATTCGAAATCAAACGTTTCGAAACGAATGTTTAGGTCGAGTTAACGCGTTCGCGTCTAACGAAACTGGATACGCAGAAATAAATTGTTCCGACGGTGCAACGATGTCGAAACACGTGGAAGCAAAAGGTTAATTGATACGTATCGGGTTGGATATTATGATTACGATAGGACGGTCGCGGAACAAATGGGGCTGGCGCTCGCAACAGGTGGTGCGCCGCACCGTCACGTATATCTATACCTACACCTCGTGTATACGTATGTATGTACGTGTACCGTGTGTCGCGCTCCTGTAGAGCTTCCTACGTTCGCCGCGTACGATATCTTTTAAAAGATGCATTCGGTGTAGGGCTTCTGACTCGTATTAAAATTGAATTAAATAGACTTCGATGAGAAAAGTCGAACGAAAGTAAAGTTCGTCGAAAGATTGGAAAAACCATTATCGTACGAGCGATGCAAACTTGGCCTTAACGTATTCGAAACAGGTTTGAAAGTTCGTTGGATTTTTTGATATACGTACGCAGACTCGATTAAAAGTTGTCAGAGGTCGAGTGTCAAAATAACTCGAATGTCGCGAGAGAAGAACTCTCTCGACGCTGTCAAGATCGCGATGGTCTACGGCGCGGCGTTCTCGAGAATTCCGAGATTCGACGAAAGTCGAAACGATCCGAGAACGTTGTTGGATCAGGATGCGCGCGATGCGGCGTGGCTCTTCCTTTCCCTTTTACCTTTCTCGACTTCCTCGAGACTGGGTTCACGGGGGACACGGTGAAATCGCGGAGGTCGCCGGTACGTACTATCGCTATACCGTAATTAACATTAACGCGGTACGCGTTGGATTCCCTCCTCTCCGATCGCTCTTCGCTTTCCTTTGTACGCTAAATTTTTCACGCGTTGCTCTCGCCCGGCGTCATAATTTCTACGATTACCTTTTTATGTTTCGTTCGCCACGCGAGTCTCGATAATCGTCGGTGAAACGAATCGGCAACGGACGCAAGCTAAAATCCTAGCTAGACTCGTTTGCCGGCTTTTGAGAATAACTAACTACCTGTGTTCCTCGACGAGAAAGCAGTACCCTGCGCGCCAACGGTATTTATGAAAATACATAAGAAGGCATCGTGGCGCCGTTTAACCAAGAACAGAGGGAGTTTGCGTAAAGACAAACACGGTGTTACGCTCGAATACAGAACTCGACGAGATGCGTCGTTGGCTGACGACGCGATAGATAATTACAGCCATGGAACAAACGATAACTGGCATTTCGACGCACGCGAAACACGTTGCGTCACTAGCCATGAAACCATTATGGAAAACGAATCGTCGCGCGATAGCCACGAAAACAATCTATTCGAAAGTTTGCAGGGAACTACTTATGTTTTTACGGGATTCCTACGTTTAATTTTTCGTCGAGAACCGAACAAGAATAGGTGTACGAACGCGTTTCAGATTCGGCGAGTTCGCTGTAAAGGCAAACTTGCGTTTCGCAAACGAGAGAAAGATGTTTGTACTTTTATCGCCCGAAGGAAGTGACGGCACCGAATTCGAAACTCGTTCGCGAAGACCGCGCGGAAAGGCACGAGTACAACGCGAAACAAAGTCGGTTATTTTCTCCGCTCAACTTTCCCACACTTTCCATGCTTTGATCGTAGCTCGAAACACTCGAAACGTTAACGTCCAACTTATATTCACCGTCCGTGTGTCTACCGGTACTTTGTTCGAATACAGGCAGGTATGTATGTGTCTAAAAAATGAATGCGCCAACGGCTGTTCAGGACCTTATCGGTGTATCGCGATCGACTATGTACATACGTTAATATGTATTATGTAGTTTGGTGCGTGATCTTCTCGCGCAAAGGCCGCGAGGGAGCTCTGACCGTGTCGACCGAGCGCAGAACCGATCAGAAGGGTGTCTCGCCGACGTGAATCGAACGAATTCGAGCGAAGAATGATACTGTCGAGGGCGACCGGTAGTCGCGAGAAACACGAGTAAAAATGAGTTGTTCGATTTAAACGCACAGCCGGCGTAATTGCGCGCAACGGGTGGCGCAACGAAAGGAAACGTCGCGCGGAGCGGAGCGAAACAAAACGATTCTAGTATACCTCGTCGGTCTCGTGAACGTGAAGTAGATGAGTGGAGGCCATTAACCCTCTGATTGACCCCAGCATTCTCTTCTTAATCAGGCCAGCTTTTCGAGCACGATCCTTGGTCTCGGGTCCCGCCACTCCCGCCGCGGTTGCATCGTCTACCTCCTCGTTTTCTGTGTCGGAACAGGGTTTATTCGTGCCTGGGGAAACCGGAGTAGCGACGACACGTTCGTTGGTCTCGTCGTCGGAAAAAAGCTCGACATCGTCGCAGCTGCCTGTTATTTCTCTCGAGCCAAATGTATTCGTGTTCGTGTTCCTCTCAGCCGCACGCGTCGCGTTCTCCTCCGCGACAGAGGTCAGACCGAACTCCTCGACCCTGGTGATCGATCCCAACTCCCCTGTCCTCGCCTTGGTGAGATCGTAAGACGCGTGCTTACCGATTTTGCCGGTGGAGATGCTCGGGACACGGGCCTCGCCCCCGAGGGCACCGACTGCTTGCAGCCTCGCATGCTTGTTCACCACCTCGTTGATTCTCGAGGTCTCCTCGCGCAGCCAGCATCTCATTTTCTCCCATGCTTTCCCGAATCGGTGTTTCTGCAACTACGCGCGGCGCGATACCGATGAGTTCACGCGACGGCGGTATCGATCGGTTGCCATCGATCCGTGCGAGAACGCGACGCGAACACGGCGATAGACATTTCGACTGTTACTCTAGACGTAGACATTCGAACGAATCCGAAAACGAAAAATATTAAATCACCAAAGACGCGAAGAAGGGTTTTCGCTGCTATCGCCGTGTCCGATTCGATCGTGGTCGCTGAACGATCGGTGTGATTCGGGGCTAAATCGTGTGTCCACGATGTAGGTAGGTATTGTATTAAGATCGAGTACCTTCGAGCGTCCGATCCGACGAGTCGCCACGCTCGAAAGAGCGAAACCCGACATAGAAGCGATTCCCGCGTCGTATTCGTCGTTATCCGAGGTGCCGTAACTTTTTCTACCTGATTTCAACGATCTGACCGATCGTTTCCTCCGGTCGTCTCGGTCCTTTGTTTCGGCGGCCGAATCGATTTTCGAGATCATCGTCATTGTCGTCGTTTGTCCGATTACTTTCTCCAACGCGATAACTCGATCGGACGTACCGTCTAATGTAGCCGCTGACCCTGTCGGCGAATCGCTCGCGTTTCCGTGCGTCTCGTTCCGTACGAGTGCCGATTCCGCGTCGAATTCCTCCCGGATCGTGCCGTGAATTTCGTTACCACCGCTCGTCGTCGCATCTGCCTCGCCGGGACTTTCTACTACTTTCTCGGTTTCGATTTCGATTTCAGTTTCCTCGGGAACGCACGATTTCGAATTTCTCGGAAAATCGTACAGCTGACTTTGATCGTCGTCGTTCGTCCGCGTTTCGTTCGCGTTCGTGTTCGCGGTTGCGGCCCCGCCTGTCGCGGATTCATCGGAATCGGTGGTTCGGAGTTTCTCGTCCGCGTGTAAGAAACTGAACTCGATGGTCGGCACTCCGTCCTCGTCGGTTTTCACCGAAGAGACCGCGGTCAATTCCACGGTGTTTCTGTGCCGTTTCTCCTTGTCTCTGGGTTTGCTCTGCTCCAAGCTTTTCCCGTCGGAAAGATCGACGTTCGGCGGTTCGTTGTACTCTCTCCGGAGGCTTCTCGAGACCTCCTCGTTCTTCCGATAGAATCGTTCTTCTTTCGCGCCGGTCGCGATAACTTCCATCCTAGGATCGCCGGTTTTCTCGGGCTCGTCGATTTTCGTTACGTCCGAAAAGTCGCGACAGTGAATTATCACTGGCACCGGAACGTCGTACCAGATCGTGGACGAATTGTTGTCGTTAGCGCTGGGAACGGTCGACAACGACAAATTTTTCCCGGACTTGAAGGAAGCCCACGCGTGTCTCACCTCGTCCATTTTTCTCGCTCCGTGCGTATCTTCTTCATTGGTTCACCGTATCGTATTTTCCCGACGATTCCAACCAATTAGCGCCGCGAAATTAAAATAAACTAGACGACTTTCCCGATACCTACCTGTATGCTTGTACGCATGTTACGTATTTCGTTACCGATAGCGTCGCACGCTTATCGCTACGTATCGTGCCTACGCACATACCTCTAGGCACTTGTCTCTCCGCGAGGTTACGTTCACTTATCTTCGTGTAGATATTCACGAAACGTACTCCTTGTTTCACGAAGAAACGGACGAACCTTTCTGTTCTTACGACCGAGTACAGGTCGGACCGTCTGCCAGTAACGAGTTTGTAAACGATCCGAGTAGACTAACGTCGATAGGGTCACGCATTTCGTATCCTGCAGGAACGTCTCTTGTTCGTTTCGGTGCGAAGACGCTTCGTCGTAGACAACGTCAACGACGTGTTTATATTTCCATGATTTCGCCGCGATTCGCCTTTCGATCGCAGACGATCAACACCCGACACGGTGATTGCCTCGTTGCGGTGACTGCGATCCGTTCTCGAGTTTGAACGAATATTAAGAATCGTCTATCGAATTCGTGGACACGTGTCAACACGCCTGCGAGTGGTGAGTTCGCGACTGCACGGAGGAGACAGACCGAGGTTCGACGAGCCGCTTCTCACCGTGACAAATTCCAAGGTGTCGTGTGACGAACGCGACGACACGAGCTAGATCGTCCCACGAACGTTCGAGTTCGAATGATACACCGATCACGGCCGCGCCGATTCACCGGAGGCTGTCGCTCAACTTCCGTGTCCCAATTACGCAATTTATCGTTTTTCCACATTCTCTCGTCCCTCCACCGGTTTGCTCCACCAGGTGGTCTGACTGGTTACCGCGTCACCCCCCGACGCGACGATCAGTCGAGTAACATCGTCTGTTTAGAAATTAACTCTCGTTTCATGATTCTACATTGGAAACGCGATCGAGATCGCGCGTGAAATAGCAGGTAGGCGTACAGTCGACCGCGTTTACTTGGTTCGTCGCGTGCAGCGTAAAGTATCGACTTAAAAAAGAGCTATCGAACGCGGACGCACGGTTTCCGACCGAACGATCGACCGTTCGCGAATTACTGGTCGTTTCGTCGACGGTTCCGCGCGACGACGATCCTCGCGCATCGCGAACTAAAGCGCGTTACCGCTTCAAGGTTAATTATCCGAGCGCGCTCGCAAGCAAACATGCACGATCGCCGTCGCGTTCGAACGGCATTGTTGCTTCTCGCGAGCGATATTCAACGGTCGAGAGATACTAGAACCGCGGAAACGAAACGAAACGAAACGGACGACACACGCTCCGTGAACCGTGATGCTCGTGCGGCGACGTTCCAGTCGTGACTGGATCCACGCTGGAAGCCGTATTATACAACACCGTCGAACAATTATATCCGTATTATGTTGCGTACACGCGTATTGCACAACCGGGCAAACGGTGCACCGTACCAACGGTACGCGTACGTACTTACTCGACAAAAATCGGACACGAGTGTTTCGCCTGGATATTTCAATTGTATCGATGGTACCGTTCTAATCGTAACTTGTAAATCTTGGTTGCGAAACGCGTCGCTGAACTAACATCCTTAACGTGTCGTCGTCGGCGATTTAAAAAAACGCCCGTCGTTCGTTGTACGTCGAGGAGATTCGGACGGGTAACCGGCAGCTATCTTTCGAACGTTGAGTCGTGGCGTCTCAGCGTCGCAAAACTGTTTCTACATTGTTTTCCTTTCGCTCGGTAGAAATGACTTCGCGTCGTGAAAAACAGACAAGGTTCTGCACACACGTTTATAATTTATCACGAGTCGCAAATAAAAGGATACGTCGTGACGCGTATTGCTACCGAGGCGTACAGGTCTTCGTTGCGAACGGTAATTTATGATAGGAGGCGCGAGACGGAAGACGAGAGAGACGAGAGACACGAGAGACACGAGAGACACGAGAGACACGAGAATAGGTCGCACTACGTTAATTTTGCTAGTTTTCTGGTTATCTCTGGATGAGAGCGGTACACCCAAAATAGACGTAGCAGAGCAGAAATCGGAAGAAAATCAGTTTTCTCCTAGAATTTTATTTCAATTACGCGATCGATCGCGTTGTATGATCGCTTGGTAACGCTAATCGTTTGAAAAACACGGAGCGACCGGTTGAGTCACGCGGTCGCTCGTACGAACGAGAAAATCATTATTCTTTTTTACCGAACCAGCACCGTCACCGGCACAAAAGTTTCTTGAACACGCACGGAACGAAACGTTCGATTCACGGTTCGCGATCGACCGCGGAACGGCACAAGATTATTACAAGAACAACGAGCGGATGAAAAAACAACGCTCGGTGCGCCTCGGAATTTTGTAGAAATAAGTTATTCACTTGGCGATCGGCCAATCCTTTCGATCCGTGGATCGATTCACTGAATGGAAAATCACAAGGACACAACACGATGATCTAACCCGAACGATATGTCCGAAAAATCGAGTTTAAGTCGCCGGTATTTACTATCGCGCGTATCTTCGAACGAGAGGATACGCGTATCGGGATTAACGCGGCGGCGGCGGCGGCGGAGGCGGCCGTTTGTAACAGTGCGTTGCGTACACGGAGAGTCGCGAGAAAGAGGAGAAGCTCCAAATAAGAAACGACACGGACGAGGACGGAGAACGCGAAGAACGCGTAATACGGTACGGGTTGCGCTTCCCGCGGTCGGAAACGTAATGCATGTTGGACCGTGACGCGACGCGACGCTACCGACAGTGGATTAAGTATGTTTAAGCGAGAGCAACGCGTTTTGCGGTTCTAGGCGGGAGGCTGTTCGTTTTCTTTCTGGATTATATTTAGATTCCTTCCGCGACACTCGCGTTACCGAAACATGGTGTGCACGTGCAACGGTGACAGAGGCTCGCATGCAACTGTATCACCGAACTGAAGCCGACTCAAGCCGAACCGTTTCCCAAAGTTGCGCGCGTACAACCTCTCGCGACCGGTTGACGAAGTGGTATGTTGCTTACCTAATCAAAAGACTATCGACAACCGGACAAAAAAATCAATCAACGGTCAAGCTTCCAGACTATCGAAATTGTTCGATATCGACGATATATACATATATGTATCGGATACATGTATACATATAGGATAGGTATGTACAGGAATTTCAAACGATCCCGAGTCATTGGACGATCATTCTTACGAAAAATCTTGCACACCTGGCCAGACGCTGGTCGATCGTGTTTCGTTCCAATTTCGATCGCGTGCATCCGCTTTCACGAATAATTGAATTTTTTATCCAACCTGTATCTCTTCGGACAAGATACCTACTCTGGACTTTCTCGAACGTGTCGATTTTATCGAAAACCTACCGAGCGAATGCAAGAGATTCCACGGTTTTCGGCAACCACGCAACGTACGCATCGCAGTCCGCATTTCCGATGTTCGACCCTGTTCTCTCCGGAAGTACGAAGCTACGAACGTCCCGTGATAACGAATCTCGCCGATGTTCGTGTGCGGGCTTCTTATCGTCGGTGGAAAGTATTGCAATTTCTCGCTGGCCCCGAGTCCTCTTTTTCTTTACGTAACCGCCGATATATTGCATAGCACCGATAAAACGGAACTATCCGAGTCGAGAATGAAAGTTTCTGTCCGCGAAGAACCGTTCGATAATGCGTTTCGAGCATTCGGCGCGTCGAGCATCGTGCGTGTCCCTTCTGTGTTGGAACTGCTTGCGTGTGGTTGGTGTCGATCGAGCGGAAAACGTTCGTGATTTCGAAAAGTCCCGACCGATTAGTTAATGCCCGACAATTAAAGCAAATCTAGAAAACCGATCGGTAGAAAATTCTGACGCGAGACTCGAGTTTCGACCGTGATACAAAGGGAAGGAGAAAAACGTTCGATTCGCGAGGTATCGAACCGCAAAGATTAGATTCATTGCGAAAGAACGAATCGAAACGTCGAAACAATCCAGCGAGAGACCGCCGCGTTGTTTCACCGAACGATCGGATGGTACGTTTGAAAGGGGGATAGAGAGGCGAATACTATAGTGTTGCCGGACAGCCGAGGTGAATGAAACGCGCGTAATTCTTTGGGGAAAGAGAGAGAAAAGGAAGCCGAGGCGACGGAAGTGCGGTGTGCACGCTTATCCGGTATAGGAACCTTGCCTCCAGCCATGGACATGGACGGCCAGTTATACTATACCTGGCTGACCCACTGCTACCCCCGTTATAGAAAATACACGGCAGGCAGCCTCTCTTTTTATCGTTCGCGCGCTCGTTCGCGGTCGATCGCGCGATCTCGATTCACCGAGGAGACGCGCGTACCTATAGCAAGGTGTTCTTTCTTTCTGCAGCCTCGAAACCGACCATCGTCCAGCCATCCGTGTTCGTTCATCGATTTACTTGTTCGCGAAACGGAATTGTCTGGCTTCGAAAAGCTGAACGGTGTCGAATTTAATCGGATCGTAGAGAGTTGAAAACGAAAGAGACCGCTTTCAATGATCACAAACCGGGATTTATACAGTAGTATTCGAATGCGATTAGATATTAAGTCGAGTATATTAGGTGTGATCTATCTGATCTATGTGATCTGATCTTAAATACGATATTATATTGACAGTATCATAACGTACCGTGTTCGGTTGAAAACTCGTAAGCGTCAAGATACAATTGGAAGGCACGCGAATATAATATAACCGCTGATCTTAAATACGATATTATATTGACAGTATCATAACGTACCGTGTTCGGTTGAAAACTCGTTAAGACGCGTTTCTATTACTGAAAAGATGATGAAACATCATCAAAACTTGGCGACACACGAATGTCGTTTTAAGATTATGTAAAGCGATATAAAACGTGAACGAGTTTTATTTTCATTTCGGGATACGAGTCGTATTATACGACCAGCGTTCACTCGTCTCATTGTCAGAGTCGATCGTGTAATCTGCCGCAAGGGAGCAAAGGGAACGAAAGCAAGCTCTCGATCGCTCGATCACGCGATTCGAGCCAACTCCGAATGCGAACACGTGTTTCGTATCCGGCAAAGTGAACGGAACGCTGAGCGGACGGACGTACTTACGTACAACGAAAGGGGATGTACATATGTACAGTTTACCATACGCGAATACTTACGGCAAGATTCAGACCTGCTTTCGAACGTACGCAGCCGGAAAACCAGTGACACTTGGGACGCATCGTGTTCCTGCTATCCATTTTTTATCTCGATCGCCGTTCCAGTTCATGCAACTTTAACAACTAAATCGCGCATCGCGGGTCAAATCTCGTCTCGCATTAATAACCACTTACTTGCACTCGGACTGGCGGATTTAAAACGTTTCTCGTAACGCCAAGCTCTCTCCTGTTTAAACGGTAAAGGCGGCACGCGCGACGCGACGTTTAAAAAAAGTCTGACAACTGTGATTGTCAGCGACGACAGGTATGAAAGAGAAGTGAAACACGCGAACGGAACAGAGTTCAGGGGAACTGTTAAACTGATAATGCGTATATAACGTGGACTCATTGCACGGGCATGCTATGTTTTCCTTATCGATCGGAAATTGTAATCTCTTTGCCGAATCTACGACGCGTTCGAGTAAACGTATATTCGAGTGCGACATGCCGACAGGGCAGTTTTAGTGGCAAAAATCATGTGCATCTCGTTATAAGAAATTTCGTCAACATTGCCCGACAAGTCACGTGGTAGAATACGTTTCAGATTACACCGTCTATGAATAAGTGCCACGAAAAGATGTTCACGTGATAATCCCCCCCCCCCTCCCTCTAACGATTCAGTCAATTTTCATCGCTACCACTACCCTTACTCTCTCTTCCGGCTGCTGCGAAGAAATGCGCGAGAATAATGCATAGCTGGTCGTAAACGTTTAAGCGATTTGTTCGAAAGGCTGGCCGACCTGCGACCTACGTTCGACACACGTTTAATGGCGGATTATCGATGCTCGGGGATCTCGAAACATTTCGACCGCTTCTCTCGTCGCTCCAATTTCGAATATTTCCCGTACATCGACGTATGTATGATAATACCCACGTATGATGTAAACTGTACCGTACTAACATCGGGGGGTAATCGTTTTTCCGACCCCATGGCCTAAAGAAATGAATTTTTTTTCTTTTTTTATGTGTTTGGTATCAATATGACATTATAATCGAGATCGACAAGAAATTCCGATGAATCGAGGAAACGGCAGAAATTCGTAAGCTTGCCGTAACAACGCGAACCGTATACAGCACCTTCGAACGCGTACGTACTTTATGTATATAATCAACGGTGATACGCGTACCGCGTAGGAATCGATACGGGTTCATCGTATAGCGGTCTCGTAATGATACGGCGACGAGAATCAACCGGAAACGACTCGTCGACCGGAACGGGGCTCTTTCGCGAATCGCTCGAGCTACGAACAGCGTAACGTAACGCGACCCGAACCAATATTTCATATTTACTTCCATACGATAAATTAGAAACGTGTCTTCGGTAGTTGGAAACGCATCTTTGACTCGAACTACTTCCGTTCCGTTCCATATCGATACGTACGGGCAATAGCTTGTAAGAAAGATTGAAATTTTTGAGAAAACTCAAACGAACGTCTCCTCCGTCGAAACGCACGTGAGATCGATGCAAGCCGTTTCGTTGCATCGAGCAAAGAAAGGATAAGAACAACGATACATCCAGACCGGAAATTACATTAAAAAAAAAGAATTCAAAGATACGACTAGAAGCCGGCGACGCGAACGAATCGTTGTAAAATTTTTGCTTTCTCGACAGGTCTTGTCGGCAGAGAGATAGAAAGAGAGAGGCGAATGGTCGCGAAGAAGCGCGTAGAATAAAGGTCGGCCATGAACCCCGACACGTTTTCTCGTACACCTGTATACACGAGGACTTACTTCTCGAAACGCAATCCATGCTTTCGGGCTACATAATGTATTCGTAACCCAAATATCTACGCGAAAACGAAAGGGAAAAGCGCACAGACTCGCGATCCATTGACGGTGCATGAATTCACCGCCGTGAAGATCGCGGCGAAAAAGTTTCGCAAAGAACAACAGGTAAATACAGGTGACAGGGGAACCGTGGAAGGAAACTAATCCGAGTCAGACGCGTCTTATTACGTTTTCCGTGGGAGTAGAACCAGTTTCGTTGCGCGAGTCGTATCGACAATTGTCCGGCATAATAAGATGCGTGTCTCTGACGTAACACTTTCACCCCCGAGGGACTCGAGGGCCGGGCGAACCACTCGCCGCCACGCTCCTTTTCAAATATCTATCTCTTTGCATATATGTATATGTATACAGCTGGTGGTACGATACACATAGAAACGTATTACACCTACAACCTACTGCCACTCTCCGCTCCAACACCCCTCTTCCTCTAGTACCGATTACCGATCCATCCTCTCTTTCCATCTCTCCATCCATAGTCTCTCTCTCTCTCTCTCTCTCTCTCTCTCTCTCTCTCTCTCTCTCTCTCTCTCTCTCTATTTCTCCTTTTCCATTCCATTCTCCATCGATAATTACGTAACGGAATATAAAAGTTTGCAGCATGATCCCGGGACGATGTAACGACGGAGCAGCTAGCCGAGTCCACGTTTACCTTCCCGAGTGTCGTTTTCTTCATCGACGGAAATTACTCGAATTAACTCCATCGTTTTTCCCGATGCTTTCATTTCGTACGATCACGAACACCTCCCGTTGACCCTCGTATTAGTAATGAAAAAATAGTGTAACACTGATCGTTCAGCGCCGATATTGCAAAACATCCGGATGTGAACCGCGTTCTTTTTCGACGCGTATCGCGAATAGGTATCGGGTAGATTAGTCAGCAGATGGTTTTTTATGATTTTGTAAAAGGGCGAAAGAATGCTCGTCGCGAATCCAGGTACACCGACCGAGGTCAAATAACGACGACGATCACCAATTAGCAGATAAAACGTCGATAAATGACTGTGTCAGTTCGAACGTATCGGTGGTCAAGATAAGATTTTTTTTTAAAGCAAGGATAAGTATAACACGAGCAACGAGATTTAACGTTCGCTCGGTAAATAAAGCTCAATGCCGTTCGACGAACGTCTTCGTTGCGTTTCGTTAGCTATCGGGATCGAGTTCTCGCGGCCTCCAAACGCTTTTCCAATGCGAAAGCGATGGACGAAACACGAAAACGTTTGATCCATCGCGAAATTCATGGAAATTCTAAGAGACAGTCGGAAGAAGGAGAGACTGTATTTATCATTAGTAATTTTTCATTCGTTTACTTTTAGAATCCAAGGTTGCATCGTTTCGACGTTCGGATAATTTCCAAATAGGAAATTATGTCGCTTCTGCGCGCGTTCACGAATGGTGGGAGGAAAAATGTTGACGAGGTAGTCGCCGATACAACAAGAGAGACGAGTTAACGAGATACCAACGAAAACCTTGTAACGAATCTCCTTTTATGCGTTGCCTGTACCGCTCTCGATCTTACCGAATAATCGCGCGGATCTTCTTTCTCGAATTCGAGTCATTATCCATCTATAACTACACCGTCATTCGTGTCGCGGATAATTGTTCAACGGTGAGTGGACAACGCGTCATCGACGCAACGATATCTTACCGTGGCTTTTTCCTTTCAGAAACATCGAAAAAATGGTCTACCACGGTTCTCATAGTTTTCGCCTCGTTTCGTTTCGTTTCAAACCAGTAACAAAAATAAACACTTTGTATTTTACAAATTTTTTAATATCGAACATCATTATTTTCTATTGGACGGTAGTACATCGCAAATGTGTTTAAATTGAATTTTACTCCGTGATGTGAGCATAAAGTCAACGACGTGCAACGACTAAAGCGATCGAGAAAGCGTACTAAACGAATAAACATTTACATGCGTGTGTCTGTATGGAGATTTTTATAGAAGTAGGTCGAACTTCCGATACCAACGAAACGGAAAAAAGAATCGAAATGTCACTCGCGGAAACATGCACGTGCAGTGTACGTTCTCCGTGCGAATATAAACATTTTTCTCCTCGTTTCGATCGGATCAAGGTATGACAGATAAGACGAATCATCTTCTTTATAAGTTGCCAATTGCCCGAGAAACGTTTAAGAAAAGAAAGCGATTCTCTCGTTTGCGAACGTTACAAACAGTTTTACTTTCAACGAGTCCTGCGACAAAATTTCAGACTAACGTTTATAATAACTTTCGTCACTAGATTCGTATCGTATCGAAGAAAAGAAGGGTTAACAACCAGTATACTTATACGAAGCCGACGAGGAGGAACAATGGTTTCCGTGAAACGATCATAGAATAGAAGGTCACATGAATGTTGCTACTCACCGCGTACTTGTCCTTGTAAAAAAGAGAACTGGTCGACATGGCGTTAATCCCGAAGCAACAAGTCGCACAGACCGCGTAAACTCACGGTTTCATCGTCGATCGCCGTTATTTTGGCTACGGCTCGTCGCCGTATCCATTCAACGTGTCAATGCGAATGCATGCACGCATGCACTCACGCACGCACGCATCTACTCATATATGTACAAAGCGTGCAGGCAGTAGCACACACGCACCGTTGCACAAACACACGCACGTTCGCGCGTGCACTTCCACTCACGCTCGTTCCGAATCTTTTCGATCGAGAGACAACAAACGAGAAACGAGAAACGAGAAACGAAAAACATGGGTCGGCAAAAGGGATCGAAAGTTTCGGGAAATCGGAGTGTTGACAGTGAACCAGAAAAGTGTGGACGGTGTCCCGCGCGGAAAGAGTCGAGTCCACGACTGACGGACGGTAGAGGACAGAACGTGCTGGGACCGCTGGGCTGGGACGGCGTGTCGTGGAACTGGACAGTACGGTACAGGGCAGACGGATCGGATCGAATCGGATCGGATCGGTTCGGATTGGGACGGGACGAGTTCAAGCTGCGAAAGAAAGAGACTGATACACGGTGTGTATGTCCTGTTAGTTTATGGCCACGGTTACGGTAAGAAAGGTAGAGTTCTCCCCTCTCCTTGTACCATCGTGCTGACCTACAATCTAACGCAAAGGCTCTCTCTTTTCGCCCTCTTTTTCCTCTCTCGTAGTCTCTCTCTCTCTCTCTCTCTCTCTCTCTCTCTCTCTCCTCTCCCACCCTTCAAGAGCAGTACTGTAACACTATACATATACCACATGATATCGGTAAATACTTTTTTTTTATACACCCCCCATTCAAAGTTAGATTAATTTTTCGCCTATTTCTTTTCATCCGAACGTTTAGTGAGTCGCTTTAATTCACACTTGTCGATCTATTGTATACGCATACAACCCAGTTAGCCGAACCGGCAAAGCCAAATTTTGTCCAATGTCTGTTATAAAGTTATGACTAAAAGTTTGATGCAAGATTTCCTATAAACAACTTGCGCGTAGATTGACAGGAACATAGGCAGCAAATTGACTAGCGCAAACCTTGTTCCGATTTTGCCCTCAATTTGACATAAGTCATGTTGCAAGACTTTCTGCCAATTTTCTTTACCATTTTGTCAGCTGGCGTTGCCTGCAAAACTCAAGTCGATTGCGGAAACAACAAAATTTGCTCGAAACTTGTACACAACTGGTTATCAGGGAAATACCTTTGAAAGAAACGTAATTCGGATTAAAAAAATTGTTACAACCTTAAACGCAAACTGCTCTTCGCCTTGACATTTCACTACGTGTATGTACATCACTGTCTTCTAATTATCCAGTTTTCGTGTGTATGGCATTCATCGAGAACTTCGGATACACATACACCGGATTTGTACTATTTCGCTCTGAGCTAATAAAACAAGAACGTTAGTGTAAGCAAGTACACGACCTTTGAAACTTTTGCTCTAGAAAATATTCATAGAAATAATATTAACCTTTTACGTTCAGACGGTTAGATATCTGGCAAATCCCACCTTTTTCGGATAAACCATAGCCAGCTATCTAGACAAATCCTTCCTATAAAGCGATATTCGACCGTGAAGAATTAACTTTAGATTTACAACGGAAGCTGGTTGCGTCGGTAAGACGCGCAAACGAAACTTTCAAAAGTTCGATTCCGGAAACAGGAGAAGTCGATATCGATGAAAACAACCAATCGCCATCTTGTTTGGTCGACAGTTGAATCTCGAAACACTCTCGAATCAGAGGTCTACAGCGCGATACGTGAGTGCTCTGTGTGTTTGTTTGCTTCTCCCGGAACGAACGTCTCGAAATATGACTCAAGAAGGCCGGTAAGTATATCGACATTCACATAGAAACTCCTTCAAATATCTTCCTTAATTTCTAAATTTCATCTCTTTGTTTATACGATAAGAAAAGTAGCAGATATTCATCGGAAGACCCGAAATGCTGCCCCGTGGCTTTCGAAACACCGCCATGTTGTGTGACTTTATTGATTCTCGAAATTTCTGGAAAAAAAATGCAAGAAATCTCTTGTATTTTCAATTCTGACGAATTTACAACGTGGCCACGTTTTGTCTTTAATATGCAATGTGTTCCCAATGATAAACCTCCACCCTCGATCCACTATTCACGAAGTATCAGACGATCAGACTCGGTCGTATAAGCTTTTAATAGCTTGTATTTCTAAGCAACTATTTATCGATATTTCAGATGTGAATAACACGCCGTAATTTTGATATATTTCTTCGACACGTGTTCAGTAACATACGATCACTTCTTCTTTTTTCCACTATTAGGCAACAACACTCTGTATCATTTTTATCTATAATGACTGGCGGTTTTCGACGGAAACCATAGAACTTTATTTCTAACCTTTACCTACGTCTTACGATTACCACATTATCGTGCACACGTTTCTTTTGCATTGATTATTCTGTACCATGAAAGATTAGATTTCGTTTATCGAGTTAGGTAGACGATCATTGAAAATTAATGAAAAATAATTACGTAGAAAATGAAATTTTAATACTTCATCACGCGTGTTACTATACATGCGTTTACCTGGGGGTTACCACCCTGTATATGAATATACATGCAACACGTTACGCGTGTATTTAGTTAATGTTATCCATTTTGTGATGTACAGTTCTATAAATTTTATCTTCTTAATATTTAAATTGATGTTAACTAATTTTTTAATTGTACTCTGGATTACATACCATTTTTTTCCCCTTTTTCCAATGTATTTAATTATCAACTACTAAATTGTTTAATCATTTTTAGATTGCCTCCCCCATCTGTTATCTGGGCTCAGAGAAACAATATTCTATATGTTACGATCTGTTTAGAAGATTGCAAAGATCCTGTTATTAAAATCGAACCAGAAATGATGTATTTTAAAGGAATTGGTGGAGTGGAAAAGAAAATGTACGAAGTGACAATTAACTTGTACGGGGAAATTGATCCAAGCAAAACAGTTCAAACAATAAGAGGAAGGACTCTTGAATTCATTCTTGCCAAACAAGAGGCTGGTCCATACTGGCCAAGATTAACAAAGGAAAAAACAAAAGCTCATTGGCTGAAAAGTGATTTTAATAAGTGGAAGGATGAAAGCGATAGCGACATTGAAATTGAAGGAAATAACTTGGAAGATGTAAGGACAAGGATCATTTAATAAAAGGTTTCTCTAAACTTGTCACACATTTCAATTATAATCCATTTCATTTCGTATCTGTACTTACAGATGATGAGACACATGGGTGGCTTGGGAGGTTCTGGAGATAGTAAGCCAAGCTATGTCAATTTCGATGATATGATGGCCGATGGCGGCGAAGGAACAGATAGCGACGATGAGGATTTACCTGACTTGATCGAGTGAACAAATTTTAACGCTGCTATAAAATAATCTTCATTCAAAAAACGTTAAAAATAAAAACAAAGGGCGACCTAAGAATAGTGCACCACCAGGCGATATTTCAGTAGGCCATGTTATTTGTATTTTCAATTGCAAATAAGTTTTGCAAACTTGCTAACGGCCCGCGACGCAGTAGCAAAGAAATGAGTACGGTGCGCAAGGAACTGTCAACAGAAAAAAAAGAATACAGTGGTCAAAAGAACGAACAGTAATATACTTTTTAAAGATTTTCCAATCTTTTAGTCTGTAGTTCATATACTAAGTTATAATGGACAAGCTTTTTTTTTAATAATCATTACTGATGTAAAAGATGAAGGATATGAAATAATGAAAATGATTTAAATTATTTGTGGAATTGTTTATTTCAGGAAATCCCGTTAAAAAAGAAACTTGAAAAATTAATTTATGCAATTGTCTACTATGATCACGGCGAACGTTTTAGAAAAGTTTTACAGCATGTTTTTTGTTTATATTTACTGTACACTGTAAACAATTTGCGGAATTACACTTTGCGTTTGTTAATCTAAAATAACTGTAATAAGTAGCATTACAGGAAAATCATTCTCGTGTTCTGTATTATCTAAATATAAGAAACTGATAGAAAGAAAAGGTTATAAATTCATTTATCCAACGATACTGGAAGCGCCGCGTAATGCTAAATATCCGGCAGTTATATCCATCGGTAGACTTCGAACTGTTGCAAATTCTTCAGCAGTAGCATAATATAATTTAGTCTGCGGATCTGTATACCGTGCCTATAAAATAAATGTAATTTTTACATCTATGTACTTTTGAATAATGTAACTGATTATACGATTGTGGTATACTAATACTGACCGGTAACCCAGAAATGTCTGAATATTTCTTTGCCGGTCTAAAACTTGGCGGTGCGTTAATGGAACTATCTGAAATTTTGATAAATTAGCGGTAAGATGTTCATTCGGAATTAATACTCGTATCGCGTAGCCTGTCAGTTGCTTCCTGATTTACTGACTCAACGCTCTTACTAGATTATTATATCTCAAACATTTAAGATTGATAGCAATACTAAGAACATAGTTTATATATGAAAATTATTTGTAAGTACAAGTAACTTGTTCCTTAAATATCTATGATGTTCCAGAGATCTTTTAAATCCTCAGTTATTCAAATTGTTCCAATTTTATTAAATGTATTAATGGTTAAATTGTTTAAGAATAATACATACAATGTATTACTTCCACTGGCCATGGTAGTGCACGTTCTTGAGCCAAGACTTGCTTTAATGAACGCCAGATTCGTTTCTTTCCAGTGGTACTAGTCGGTCGAAATTTTTGCTGAAAAATTGGATTCTTGAAAACTGGTTGTGCTTTCTTGTTAAATTCCACCACTTCATCGCTCACCATTTTGTCATTTTATCTATAAAGTTGTAAATGTTTTATAAGATACATAATCTATGTCAATAAAACATATAAATACATATTAATTTGTACATTATATATATATTAAAACATCCGAGACCGACGTATTATTACAAGACTATACTAAGAAACTGGCAATGTTTATGTACAGTGTACAGCCACGAGGTGACCCACATGTTGAGTCATCGACTAAACATGCTAGATATTTCACGACTTATATGGTGGGTCATCGGTTTCGAATGTATTATAACTATTTACATTTATATAATCAAAGAACAATCATGCTAAACTACATTTCCAAACAAATACTTAATTATAAAATTTCTTTATTAGTCTATCATATTTTACACTCTAATGAAGATGTTTGTAATAATTTTTTTATGGACCATGCAAAACTAATACTTCATGTACATCGCATCTTAGTATGCCACAAATTGTGTTCATCATCGTTGTATTCAAATGTTTGACCAAAACTTTGGCCCACTGACTCAAAACAAGTAAGGCAGCAAAGGAATTCTGCGGATTTCTATAAAAATAAAATTTGTAATCCATTCAAACTTAGAATATACATGTATCTTCTTTTACAATAAAATACCTTTGAAATTCAAAATGATATTTATATCCTTGCAACAGATACTTCTTAATAACATCCAATAAATCATTTTCAACTAATACAAAAGCTTTTTCACTTGGCTCGATCAAACATAATATTGCATGATGACAAAGAAGTTGATTGTATTTCATCTGATTTTGCATATTACCACCACAATTTTCAGTCTGTATGATAAATTTAATGGTGAATAAAGTTAAAAATGAAAAGTGTTGTATAAATTTGAAATAAATATAAATGATGGAATCATATAACCTTTGCAATATAAAGGGTAACATGCACTTTCCTCTCAATATATTCTATATCTTTTGCATGGAAACATAAAAATTCTTCAGCCATTTCTACTTCTTTTCTTGCTACCTGTGCCAGATTTTCTGACAGACTATACTTAAAAAAATCTTTCTGATTATCATACTCTGCTCTTATAATATTAACACTTTTGTAATTACTTAGCTCAATTGTGACGTGATCAAATGTATTAGAATTTTCAAGTACAGGAGACTTTCTATATTTACTGCTTTGATAAGTTTGTGAATTAATTGGCTTTTCTCCGCATAATGCAGGTGATAGATTCTTCTTTAATCCACTCAACTTGTTTCTTAAATTTGTTCTTACTTTCTTATTTAATATCTTAGTTTCCATTTTTCTTATATTCTCAATATTTTTTCTTCTTATCCTAACCTTCTGGAGTATCTTTGTATTAATATTTTTTAAATATGAACTTAATATCTGTGTATTGCTCAAAGAAGTCAATTTATCAAAAAGGGTAGTATGTTTTTCTATGAAATATTGCACACTCTTTTCATTGGAGAAATCCAAATTTTGTGGTATGTCTCTGATTTTTTCTGCTGTGTAAAGTAACTGTTGTTTGATCCTACAAGCTCTATCAACATACTTTATAAATGTAATTTTGTTATGGTTTCTCCAAGTAGAAGATTCAATTCTTAAATTTTGGATAAATGTATGTACAAATTTGTCTACATTTAATGTTGATACTTCAAACATATTTCAAATCACTGCATCACAATGTTATACTTTTAATGAAAAGTAAATATTATGTAAACATTTCAAAGTCGCATATGTAGAAAAATGTTAAAAATACTAACTTTCTTATGAAATAAATGACAGCTCAACATCATGAACAACTTCTCCAACATTTTCATTCAACTTCATAATGATGTACGGTTCAAAGATTACAGTCATTATGACAATTACTCGCTTTTGTAGTAACTGTCTTGTTACGATACGTTACATGAATCGATCCTTAAATAAAAAATTTCTTAACCATCGTAAGTATATCGTTTATTTTTCTGATGCATAATCATAAACCGACAGAGTAAATAAAACGTTAGACAAGTTAATGGAATTAATGCTTAACCTCCGAAACGGAAGTGTTTTAAAAGGTATCCTTAATGTTTTAATTGATGTTCAGTATATTTAATCTTACATGTACATACTTTTTTGTATATCATTGCAAAATAACATAACAACGTAAAATGTTTAGAACATTTGAATTTCTCACTCACCATTGATAGGTGTAATCATTCAGATTGATTCGGATTGATTCAGATTTTGTCCAATTTTATCGTCAAGTCCAGTCACACGAATCGTATCCGTCTAACAACAAGTACTTAGATATTCCATAAACATGTATAATAAACTGCGCGTCTTATGGTATGTACGAAATACAACAGTCCTATCTATGCCACAATATTCTATAATATTCATTGCAACGCAGAAAATTGTAAAATCACTTTACTGCACTTTATTGTTATTCGAATTCAGAAGTTTATTAAGGAAGTTAAATCTCGTTTATAAAACATTTATTTTAAATAAATGTATACTATATTTTCCATAGTCCTTTTTAAGTCGTGTATGAGGTATAAAGCATGAATTTCTGTACAGTATAAAAATAATTAATTTCGTTCTACATTTTGTATTTTTTAGTTCGTCTTATGATAATATAGTTTAAATAAAAAGCGATTGTCTTACGTTTTCTGTAACGTACACGTTTTTTAAGGTATATATACTCTCAATTTGAACAGTAATTTCTAAAATACAAATTTTTTGAGTATGTTTTAAGTTTAAACACTGCATTACCTTCAGAATAAATCTAAATCTGTTTTGAATGAACTGTAGCTAAAGCGCGTTTACATTTTCAAACACATTTCCATTATATTGGAGTAATGTTTATTTATATGAATTAAATAATAATCACATTTATTTAAATATAATTAAAAATGTATTCTTACAAAAAAATTGTTTTACAAGTACTTGATTTAATTACTGTAGAAAAGAGAGGGGAGAAAGTGATTGAAGATAGTGGGGGTTCGATAAAATGAGGTTAGGGAGAACGTGACCAAATTCACCTTGTACACTCTTGAAGGTCAGAAGAACATTTTTGTAATTTGCTCCAGGCTTGCTGAGGAATTGTAATTTGGTTTCGATTGGTACTCTTTACGGGTCTATACACGGTACAGCCATGGGTCGCAAATTCTTTGTCGGTGGTAATTGGAAAATGAACGGTACCAAAAGTGAAATAGACGGTATCGTAGCCTTTTTAAAGAATGGTCCACTTGATCCAAATGTTGGTACGTTTTTTCTATGTGTATTGAAGTTTCTAACTTAAAATAAGTTTACATAATATTCTTATAATTTCGATTCTCAGTGAAATATTAATATACGAAATAGTTTTAAGCATTGATCAATTATACTTTGATAATAATTGTGTTAATTATGTAATAACTAATTATTAATTATGTAGAGATTGTTGTTGGAGTGCCATCAATATACCTGACATATGTAAAAAGCATATTACCTGCCAACGTTAATATCAGTGGTCAGAATGCATATAAGGTAACAAAAGGAGCATATACTGGAGAAATTAGTCCTGCTATGTTATTGGATAATGGAATCCCTTGGGTAATTTTGGGTCATTCGGAACGAAGAAATGTTTTTGGTGAAACAGATGAGTTAATTGCAGACAAAGTAGCTCATGCCTTAGAAACTGGAGTAAAGGTAAATAAAACAATTATGTGGTATATATATTATTTGTTCCTTTAATGGAACATTGTTTAAATCTATGCAGATCAGTTAATCAAATTACTGTTGATATAAAGGTAATTGCATGTATTGGAGAAAAATTAGAAGAGCGTGAAGCTGGAAAGACAGAAGAAGTAGTATTCAGGCAGACTAAAGCTATTGCAGATAAAATCAAATCCTGGGACAATGTAGTTGTTGCCTATGAGCCAGTATGGGCAATTGGAACAGGCAAGACAGCCACTCCTCAGCAAGCTCAAGAGGTACATGAGAAACTGAGGCAGTGGTTTTCCCAAAATGTTAATGCAACGGTCGCTGAAAATGTTAGAATTATTTATGGAGGATCAGTGACAGCAGAAAATGCAAAAGATTTAGCAAAGGAAAAAGATATCGATGGATTTCTAGTTGGAGGAGCATCTTTGAAACCTGACTTTGTACAAATTGTTAATGCTAAACAGTGAGATCAATATTGCCAGTTGTACAAAAATGTTGCTTGTTAATTATAACATACTGAGAACCTGTTTCACAAAATGTTATAAAAAATTAACTTATATTCGTTTATTCCATAGAGAAGAAGTATCAATGATGAAATGTTGCTGCGATGAAATATAATATTGAAATTAATAATAAATTATATAGTATTTTTGTTTGTTCCTGTTCTTATAATGTATATTTCTTGTAAATACATAATCATGATAACACAATAAAAATTGAAATGAAATATAAACTTTTTATTCATCGACTAATCTGTTAGATATAACATTTTCAGGCATGGGATTATTTGCAACTGCTTTGATTCCTCCCAGCTTTGTTTTTGCGCATGCAACATCTGACAAACATTTGAATGTTCGTGGTTCCCATACAGCTAGAGTTGCTAGAGATTTGCGATTAAGTAAAATATTACACCTGGTTAATCCTTCCAACAAAGTTCTGAAACTAATACCATGTTCATTGGAAGCAGCTTCTATCCTGGTTTCCCAAAGCTGCAAATAATTTACTCGTTTAGTTGTGGAATTTTCAAAGCAAAAGGAAAAGCTATTTTTTACCTCTCTCATATCTTGCTTCTTCAACTTTCTTCCTAATGTAGTCTTTAAGAGTGCTCTGTGTACATTTCTAATAGCTATACTGTAACAGTTTCTTTTTCGCCCAATATAATGCTGAAAATTACAATATCCAATTTTATTCGAAATATTACAAAATTATCTTAATTTGGTCGTAATCTAAGTTGCTACCGAAAATGTAATAACTTACAGCAGCGAGTTTAAAGATTTGTCGTTTTCTCCAAAGTTCGTCGGGACCTGGATTTCTTAGAAATAACCGCGCAGTTAAAAATACCATTTTTCTGGATTCAGATGAAAAACTTACAAGGCGAGGTGTTTTTCGGTTTCTTAACAATTCTGATTCGTTATCTCCAGTTATTTTGATGCCGATCAAGTTTAGGTTATATCTGGTTATATACAGAGCAAATATACACTGCTAGTTCTCTAACTTTTTATTCTTATACCAACATGAAACATCATGGGACCTGATGGGACCTGATCACTGCTGATCACTAGACGGCAAAGACAATGGGTGCGTTCAGAAGACTCAAAGGTTGTGCCTTCTGAACGCAGCCAATAATATATAGGGATGAATCGATACAAATAAATACGAGTACATTACTCGATACTTTCGTTTCAATACCGAGTACTTTTGTCATAGAACCCCCAAAGCATGCGTAAGAGACCCCGTGTGTGTGAGATGATATTTATTAATCATATCTTATATTACGTATATCGTATATAGTTTATACATACGTTTATGTTATATATTTTATATTTTATATTAAATATTTAAATAAATATATAAAGTATAGTATTGTATTTTATTTTCTCTCAGGGTATAAACAACTTTAGTGTTGGGCATGGGTATCAAGGTTAAGGAAATATAATTCGATACGAGTATGTAGGTATCGATACCTTAGCGGTGATCACCGAATCACGATCACGGTCGTGACTTAACTTCATTTACGACCGTGATTGCGATTTTTTTATCTTGAGTGAATTTGCTTACTGCAATCGTAAGTCCTTGATTTTTAAACAGAAAAACGTATTCAATATGATTTTAGGATGAATTACATTACTATTTGTGTTTGTAAAAATCAGTAGAAAAACCAAGAAATTCTGAAAGAATGATTTACTAGGTAACATGTGGATTATAATTTACAATCATTAATTTATTTATTATTCTTCATTGTTGTTTCTTATTATTCCTTCACTTTATACGATATACCTCGAATTTTTGTTTTGATGTCGTTAATATAAAATATACAGATTATGTGTCGCGTGTAAAGAACTGTTAGGTTTCTCCACCAATCAGAAATGATCACGAGAAATCACGAATCACGTTTATATTTTACAATATTGGTTTTATCTATGAGGTTAAGTAGATTGGAGCATTCACGTGTCAATTTTCGTATTGTTTAAATTGACAGTCCAACATGAAAAGTAAAAAAAGGTGTAGTATTACTTCGATGACGTAATTCTAGAATAACTTAAATCTAATTTAAACTGTTAGCTACATATTAAAAATGTTGAATATTTCAATTTTACATTAGATATGCAGCATTCCTTCATTGTTTTTGCCTGATTTTATTGTTTTTATATCTTTTCAATAGAACGAGGACCGAAGTGGACAAAGAAATGGGCAATTTAGAAGATATAAATATGAACGAACTGACAAATTCTGAAGATGAATATTCGGAAACTGAACGGAAATTACTTCAAAAAGTACGAAATAGACGCTCTT